>NW_023416313.1:122884020-123427680 GCF_014108235.1 Myotis myotis
ATATGGTCTATTTTTGAATATGTCCTATGAGCATTTGAGTAGAATGTATATTCCCTGGCTTTCGGGTGAAGTGTTCTGAAGATGTCTATTAAGTCCATCTGATCTAGTGAGTCATTTAGTATTGCTGTTTCTTTGCTGATTTTTTGTCTAGAGGGCTTATCCAGTGCTGTCAGTGGTGTATTAAAGTCCCCTACTATGATTGTATTGTTGTCGATCTCTCCTTTGATATCTTTTAGGAGTTTTTTTATGAATTTGGGTGCTCCTGCATTGGGTGCATATATGTTTACCAGGGTTATATCTTCTTGTTGTATTGATCCCTTTAGTATTTTGAAGTGGCCTTCCTTATCTCTTATTATGGCTTTCTCTTTGAGGTCTATTTTGTCCGATATAAGTATTGCTACCACAGCTTTCTTTTCCTTTCCATTTGCCTGAAAGATATTTTTCCATCCTTTCACTTTCAGTCTGTGTGAGTCCCTTGTAATGAGGTGGGTTTCTTGTAGACAGCAGATGTATGGGTCACGTTTTTTTTATCCATTCAGCCACTCGATGTCTTTTGTTTGGAGCATTTAGCCCATTTACGTTTAAAGTTATTATTGAAAGGTACTTGTTTGTAGCCATTTCTTTTTTTGTGTGGCTGTTTTCTTTCTGAGCTTTTTATTTCTTCTTTTTATACCAGTCCCTTTAGCATTCCTTGCATTGCTGGCTTGGTGGTGATAAACTCCCTTAGCCTTTTTTTGTCTGTGAAGCTTCTTATTTCCCCTTCAAGTTTGAATGATAGCCTTGCTGGATAGAGTATTCTTGGAGTCAGTCCTTTGCTTTGCATCACTTTGTAAATTTTGGTCCATTCTTTTCTGGCCTGATGTGTTTCTGTTGAGAAATCATTTGATAATCTAATGGGAGATCCCTTGTATGTAACACTCCGTCTCTCTCTTGCAGCCTGTAAGATCCTCTCTTTGTCTTGAACATTTGCCATGGTAATTATGATGTGTCTTGGTGTGGGTATTTTCGGGTTCACCTTGTTTGGGACTCTCTGGGAGTGTGTGACTTTTTTCTTCCCCACCTCAGGGAATTTTTCTGATATTATTTCTTCGAATAGGTTTTCTAAACCTTGTTCATCTTTCTGTTGTTCTGGTACCCCTATTATTCGTATGTTGTTTCGTTTCATGTTGTCCCAAAGCTCCCTTAGGCTCTCCTCCTGTCTTTTAATTTTTTCCTCCAATTGCAGTACATTTTGGGTGTGTTTTGCTTCCTTGTCTTCTAATTCACTAATTTGGTCCTCCGCTTCTCCTAGTCTACTGTTGATACTTTCAATGGTGTTTTTCATTGCAGCTATATCACTCTTCATTTCTTCTTGGGTCTTACTTAAGTTGTTGATTTTTTCATCTGTTTCTTTTTGCTACTTGCAGATTTTGTCGATTTTTTCCTCCATCCGGTTTATGCACTCTAGGACCCTTATTCTGAATTCTTTTTCTGTCATGTTGCATGCGTCTGTATTACTTAGCTGCTTTTCTGGAGAGTCCTCCTTCTCTTTCCTTTGGGGGTTTCTTTGTCTACCCATGTTTGATCTCACTGACATATCTAGATGTTGAGTCATTCAGTGGCTGCTCCCTTGGTGGCAGTGACTCCTTGGTCTGTGGTTGCTCTTTGGGCGGTTGTGGTAGCAGCTGCTCTTCAGTTGGCAGCAGCTCCTCTGGTGGTTGCTGTTCACAGCTGTGGTGGCTCTTCTGGCTGGTGGGGGGAGGTTTCATGTACAGCTGCTGTTCCTCAGCAGAGGGTGTGGTGCTCAGGAGGCTGCTGTTGCTTGGATCTGCTGCGTTGATTTAAAGGCACAAAATACAACACAACAAGGCACCATGTACCAGGCACTAAAAGCAAATATATTCATGATATTAATAACCCCAAATAAAGGTGACCACCCGAATTAAGAGAATTAGGGGATAAGTTAGAAGGAAGATAAAAGAGAAAAAAGAAAAGAAAAGTAGGGACCAAAAAAAGGAGTGCAAAAATGAAATTGGGAAAAAGGAAGGGGGAAAATAAAAGCGAGAAAAGAAAAGAAAAAGAAGAGCGAAAAGAGAGAATGAAGTGGAAGAGGGGAAGAGACTTTTTATATGAGGAGACTACTCCTATAGAACCGCCACTAATCCCAACAAATTGCAGCAACAGCTCCCTGGAGATGGATGCAAACTAGAAACAACTAATAATATAATGATGAATATAGAATGGAGAACACTAATCCCAAAATAAAATAAAGAGAAAATAAAATGGCACTTTAAAAAATGGTAAAATGGTAGCAGTAATAATACTGGTTAAAAATAAGAAGATAGTAATTAAAAGGGTAAAATCAGGTGATGGAAAAAGAAGAAGAAAGAAAGAAAAAAATAGAAAAAGAAAAGAAAAAAAAAGAAGAAAAAAAAGGAAAAAAAATTGGTTTCTTAGTTAAAAGGTGAAAAAAGAAAAAAAAAATTGCAGTAGTGAAGGTCCTTCGGTTCTTCTATTCTTCAGTCTGGCTCGCCTTTAGTCCTGCCAGGTATTCAGGAGAGTGTTGAGTTTCCCTGCGATACACTGTTCCTCTGTGTTGTAAACCACAGTCCTTATTTTAAAGCAGGTCCTATTTCTTTCCCAGACTGCCTTATTTTGTGTTTAGCAAAGAGTCAGTTTGTGGCTCAGCCTCTGGGTGGCAGTGTTCTGGGGTTGGCCTCTGAGTCTATAGGGCATCTCTATCGCACTTAAAAGTGATTTGGAGAGGTCAACTATCCAGAGCTGGTTCCTTAATAGTTACCTGCTCTGTGTTGTTGCTGGGATTTAAAATCCCTCTATAGTCCAGACCCTGTTAACTCCCAGGGACTGATCAGATTATTTTAATCCTTGATCTCATTCAGGGTGGAATCTGGGTGTGGCTGTGCTCCTTGCCTGGGGGCTGGGGGGAGGAGTCTCACTCTCCAGAGAGAATGGCTGCCCCAGTCCTGGGCTCAGGGGTGTCTCAGCACTCAATTCGCTGCCACCTCTCCCGGCCCCCCTTCTCTCCTCAGTCTCTCCCCAGATTCCACTCCTCTGCACCCTCTCCCTCTCTTCAGCACAGGTGAACAAACAAACACTGGCTGCGGAGACGGGGAAGGCTTGGTTCCTGTAAGCTCTTCTCTTACTGGCACTGCATGGTCTGGTCAACTCTTCAGGCTGCCCCCTTTAGGCTCAGTCCTCTGTGATCACAGAACCCAGGTCTCAAATCCCCCGGCGGCTCCAGGAATCCCACGGATCTCCTTTCCCCAGTCAGGGGCTGTGCCTGTCCCAAGGGACGCGGCTGTCTGCCATGTGGTCTCCCTCCGACCCTTTGGGCTCAGAGTTCTGGCAAACTTTCCTGCCCAAATCCCTGTGTTTCTTTTTGTTTGCTTTGTGTTTTTTTTTTTTACCTTTCCAGGGGAGTTCTGCCCTTCCCGGCTGCAAACCGTCTCACCAGCTGAGCAATTTCGCCAATTCGGGTGGGTGTTATTAGTTTCAGCTGCTCACTCTATTTGCTCCGGGACAGGACCTGGGATGCGTCTGCCTATATCGCCACCATCTTCTCAACCCCAGGTTTGATTCTGGTCAAGGGCATGTACCTTTGTTGTGAGCACATCCCTGGTAGGGGGTGTGCAGGAGGCAGCTGATCAATGTTTCTCTCTCATCGATTTTTCTGGCTCTCTATCCCTCTCCCTTCCTCTCTGTAAAAAAACAATAAAATATATTTTTTTAAAAAAATAAATTGTGCTAAACTTTGATTTTACCAGCAACAAAATCATTCTCTTCTTTGTGAGAGACACTTTTTGTCAAGCTGAGATATCAGCTTGAAAAGGTTGTCAGTTGAAAATCAAAGTTTGGTTTGACACCTAAGATATTTTTTCTCTGTACAACTTGGTCAAGAGCTGGATTGTTGCTGTGGCTGGGAGAAAATGGTGGCCCAATAGGCCGACCTGTTGTCCACCTCCTCCCAGGGCCAGACTGGAAATACCACTAAATTAGAGAACATTAACCTGGAAATAGCAACTGAGGCCCAGCTGAGGAGAAGACATAGTAGTTTTCCCTTTTTCATTGTTTTCTCTTTCTGTCATCTTCTTTCACTCTGCTATCTCATCTTTTCTCCTTTTCTTATTTTGGGTCTATCTGCTTTCTCCTCTATTTAACTTTTCAATTTTTCTTTTTCTTTTCCTTTCTTCATCCTTCATTTAAAAACATTTTTCCTTTCTCTATTCAACCAATTCTTCATCCTTACCTTCTTTATTTCAGATCAGCATCTACATATTCCTTTTTATCCCCTCTCCTGTAAGTTTGTTTTTTTGTGGGTTTTTTTTTGTTGTTGTTGTTGTTTTTTTTTGGTCTTTTTTGATTTGTTATATGTTTGCATAGGGTTAGTTTGTTTTATTATTATTCTCAGTTTTTTTTTCTTCTTTTTATTTTTTTCTATTATTCTTGCACTCTTTTCTCTTTTCTCTTTCCTAATTCTCTCTTCTCTAGTGATTGATTTTGTTGTTGTAGAGGTCTTGTGTATGTTTTGGTTTTATTTCTTTTGTTTTGTGTGTTGTTGGATTGTATTTTGTTCTTTTCTGTCACCACCTCCACTACAACTTGCAAGACATGGCCATGGGTCAGCCACATAGGCAGCTAGCCTGAGAGGAGATTCCATTCATGAATGGGACAATGACATTTAAGACCCAACTACAACAGGAGAACCCAAATAAGTAAAACAAGAGACTTTCCTAGAGCATCTAGCTCAGGAGATCTAAAAGACAGCACCACTGGGCCCACAAAGTACCTACTACATAAGACCACCTCACAAATTCAGGAAGGTATAGCAGTTTGATCTAATGCACAGAAACAAATAAAAAAGGGACAGCAAAAGTGGGGAGGCACAGAACCCCCAATAGAAAGAAAAGGAAAAATCTCTGGAGAAGCAACTAAATGAAATGGAGGCAAGCAATTTGTCAGATAAAGAGTTCAGAGAAATGGTAATAAGGGTGCTCAAATAATTTTGTAAGAACTACAGGCAACTTAATGAGAATTATAAGGAAATTAATTAGCTTATTAAAGGACTTAATGAGAGCTACATTAACATGAAAAGTGAGGTTGAAACAATGAATAAGAATCAATTGGAACTGAGGAATGACATAGCTAAAATAAAGAACACCCTGGAAGTGTTCAACTGTAAACTAGAAGAAGCTGAGAAATGAATCAGTGAATTAGAAGACAAGGTAGAAAAAATACTCACTCAGAGCAGCAAATGAAAAAATTAAAAAGCAGGGGCAGTTTAGGAGAGCTTTGGAACAACATGAAATTTAACAGAATTTGCATCATAGGGGTAACAAAAGGAAAAGAATCCAAGCAAGGAATAGAAAACATGTTTGAAAAAATGGCAGAAAATTTTCCTAACCTGATGAAGGAAAAAGTCACTCAAGTCCAGGAAACACAGAGTCCTAACCAAGATGAACCCCAAAAGACCCACACTGAGCACATAATAATTAAAATGGTAAACATTAAAGACAAAGAAAGAATCTTTTTAAATATATTTTATTTTTTTTACAGAGAGGAAGGGAGAGGGATAGAAAGTTAGAAACATCAATGAGAGAGAAACATCGATCAGCTGCCTCTTGCACACCTCCTACTGGGTATGTACCCACAATCAAGGTACATGCCCTTGACTAGACTCCAACCTGGGACCTCTCGGTCCACAGGCCGATGCTCTATCCACTGAGCCAAACCGGTTGGGACCAAAGAAAGAATTTTAAAGGCTACCAGAGAGAGACAGAACATTATCTACAAGGACGCTCCCATTAGACTGTCAACTGATTTCTTATTAGGAACACTTCAGACCAGAAGGGAGTGGTATGAAGTGTACAAAGTAATGAAAACCAAGAAGCTGAACTCAATATGACTCTATTCAACAAGGTTATCATTCAAAATTGAAGTTGAAACAAAGATCTTCACAGACAAAAAAAAAAAAAAAAGGCTAAAAGATTTTATTACCACCAAATCAGCACTGCAAGAAATGATAAAAGGACTGTTATAAGAGGAAGAAATTGAGAGAGAGAAAAGAACATGGGCATGAAAAATAAGAATGGATGCTGAAAAAGATGACGACTGGCAAGGAGGTAGGGAGGGAGAGTGTGTGAGAGAGTGAGGGAGTGATAGAGGAGTGTGTGGATGTGTGTGGTGTGTGGTGTGTGTGTGTGTATGTGAGCTAGGGACAGTTAGATCCTGAAGGTCTTCCAAGGGGCTGCCAAACTGGGCAGTCTTAGATGGTGAAACCCCGCCACCACCATGGCCACTCCAGGTGTGGCCAGTGCGGGCACAGAGACTACGCCATCTTGAAAAACTGAACTGCTTGAGACTAGTATCCTAGTCTCACCCACCACTCAATATGATCTTAGATGAAAACTGGGACTTTACAACCACTAGGGATAAAGACCTGAGACCACAGCTGCAGACCCATAGACACCAGGAATCCAGACATCTCGGCCACAGATTTCTGTGAATCGTGAGCCCATCCATCTCCCCACAAGCTTGCTGTAGTGCCACACAAGCAGGCCTCCTGCTCACACAGGGCAGCTCTGGCTCTGCTTCCTGAATTTGAGCCTGGGCATGCAGTCACTGGGAATCTGTTTCTTACAGAGTACACTCATGCAACCAGACCCCATGCCCACACAGGTCAGCTCTGCTGCCTGAATTTGAGCTGGGTGCACGGACACTGGGAGGCCGTTTTCTGCAGCACACACTTCCGCAACCAGACACCATGCCACACAGGGCAGCAGTACCACCTGACTTTGATTCTGGGGAAACACACATGGAAGTCTGTTTCCCGCAGCACAGGAGTGGACCTTATGCCAACACAGGGCAGCTGTGCAACCCCATCCCCCAAGCAGACCAGGAACCCTGATTCTCTGCATGAAAGAAAGCACTGAACACCAGTGACTTGACTCTGTTTATCATCGCACATGCCTGGAACCCCTGATTCCCAGTGCATGCACACTAAAAGCCAGTGACTCCAATTCTCAGCACATGCACACACAGGGACACTGATTCTCGGCATGAGGCTATAGTAAGCAACAGAGACTCTTATACTTTATTCTTGGAGCAGGCACAGGGAGACTCTGGTTCCTGGCATGCACTAGGGTATTCCGATTTTTGTCACATGCCAGCGGGGTCTCTTTTTAAGCGCAGCACAGGCAGGGACCTTGATTCTAGGTGTGCACACGAGGCTACACTGAGTGACTGTGACTCTGATCCTGGGCAAGGGAGACTCCAATCAACCCATGACAGCCACACATCTTGGTGTTGTAGCACTTCAATGACACTCGGATGGTGCAAAGCTCCCACTGCGTGTGGCTCAGACCCCCACAACTAGGTGTTTGAGCCTTCTGGTGATAATCAGAATGGGGAGACAATGAAACAATCCCCAGAGGAAAGAAAAAGAGGAATTTCCAAGAAAGAAAATAAGTGAAATGGAGGTATGCAACATGACAGAAAAAGAATTCAGAGTAATGGTCATACAGTTCATAAACCAGATGGACGAGAAAATCAACAACCTATGCAAAAATCAGGAATAAATCATAGCTACAATAAAAAAACACCACTAGAAGAAGCAGAGGACCAAATTAGTGAGTTAGAAGATAAGGTAGAGAAACAGCCCAATCTGAACAACAACTGGAGAAAAAAATTAAAAAGCAGGAGGAGAGCCTAAGGGAGCTTTGGGACAACACAAAATGAAATAACATACATTTAATAGGGTTTCCAGAAGGACAAGAAGAACAGAAAGTATTAGAAAATATATTTGAAGAAATAATAACAGAAAACTTCACTAATATGGGGAAGAAAAAATGTACACAAGTACAGAGAATCCCAAGCAAGATGAATCCCAAAAGACCCACACCAAGACACATCATAATTACAATGGCAAATGTTAACAACAAAGAGAGAATCTTAAAGGCTGCAAAAGAGATACAGAGAGTTACCTACAAAGGATCCCCCATTAGACTATCAAATGATTTTTCAACAGAAACATATCAAGCTAGAAAGGAATGGAAGGAAGTATACAAAGTGATGCAAAGCAAAAGACTGAGTCCAAGAATACGCTATCTAGCAAGACTATCAATCAAAATTGAAGAGGAAATCAGGAGTTTCGCAGATAAAAAAAAAGGCTAAGGGAATTTATCACTACCCAGCCAGCAATGCAAGAAATGCTAAATGGAATGCTATAAAAAGAAGAAATAGAAAAGGAGGAAAGAACGCAGGCATAAAGTACAGAAATGGCTACAAATAAGTACCTATCAATAATAACATTAAACGTAAGTGGATTAAATTCTCCAAACAAAAGAAATGGAGTATTGAATGGATAAAGAGACATGACCCATATATATGTTGTCTACGGAAGACCCACCTCAAAACAAGGAACTCACACAGACTGAGAGAGAAGGGATGGAAAAATCTCTACGAGGCAAATGGAAATGAAAAAAAAAAAAAATCTGGGGTATCCATACTTATATCTGACAAAACAGACCTCAAAGTGAATACCATAACAAGAGACAAGAAAGGCCACTTCATAATTCTAAATGGATCAATAAAACAAGAGGATATAACTCTGATAAATATTTATGCACCCAAAGCAGGAGCACTCAAATACATTAAAAAACTTCAGAAAGATATCAGGGGAGAAATTGACAGCAACACAATCATAGTAGGAGACTTTAGTACCCCATTAACATTACTGGATAAATCCTCTAGTCAAAAAATTAGCAAAGACACATCAATCCTAAGTGACTCACTAGATCAGATGGACTTAATCAATATCGACAGAATATACATTCTTCAAAACTACAGAATATACATTCTTCTCAAGTGCACATGGGACATTTTTAAAGATAGACCACGCATTGGGACAGAGGCAAAAACTCTCTAAATTCAAGAGGATTGAAATCATATCCAGCATCTTCTCAGATCACAATGACATAAAATTAGAAATCAACTACAGTAAAAACAATCACAAAAATTCAAACACTTGGAGGCTGAATAGCATACTATTAAACAATGAGTGGATTATCAAAGAGATCAAAGAAGAAATAAAAAACATCCTGGAAACAAACAACAATGAAAACACAACAATGCAAAATCTTGGGACACAGTGAAAGCAATACTGAGAGGGAAGTTCATAGCATTAAAGCCTACCACAAAAACAAGAAAAAATGGTAATAAACCATCTAACTCTGCAACTTGAAGAATTAGACATCAGAGTGGAAATAAATGATATAGAGACAAAAAAAATACAAAAGATCAATGAAACCAAGAACTGCTTCTTTGAAAGGATAAACAAGATTGATGAACCTCTAGCCAGGCTCATCAAGAAGCAGAGAGAGCATCTAAATAAACAAAATCAGAAATGAAAGAGGTGAAATAACAACAGACCCCACAGAATACGAAGAATCATAAAAAAAATACTATGAGCAACTCTACTCCAACAAATTTGTCAGCCTAGAAGGAATGGACATATTCATAGAAAAATATGACATTCCAAAACTAAACCAGGAGGAATCAAAAAATCTGAATAGGTCAACAACTATGGAGGAAATTGAAACAGTAATCAAAAAACTTCCTACAAACAAAAGCCCTTGACCAGGCAGCTTCACAGGGGAGTTTTATCAAACATTCAAAGAAGGTATAAAACCTATCTTCCTCAGACTATTCCAAAATATTCAAGAAGAAGGAGCACTTCCAAGCTCTTTCTATGAGACAAGAATTACCCTAATCCCAAAACCAGAAAAAGACAATACAAAGAAAGAGTATTATAGGCCAATATCCCTCATGAACATAGACGCCAAAATTCTCAAAAAAAATTCTAGCAAATCAAATCCAGGTTTACATTAGAAAGATCATACACCATGACCAAGTGGTATTTATTCCAGAGATGCAAGGATGGTACAATATCTGCAAATCAATAAATGTGATACACCGCATAAACAAACTGAGAGATAAAAACCATATAATCATATCCATTTTTGCAGAAAAAGCATTTGACAAAATCCAACATGCTTTCTAGATAAAAACTCTCAGCAAGGTGGTAATAGAAGGATCATATCCTAACATAATAAAATCCATATATGACAAACCTACAGCCAACATAATACTCAATGGGCAAGAGCTAAAACCATTTCCCCTAAGAACAGGAACAAGACAGGGATGCCCACTCTTACCTGTTCTGTTCAACATAGTAATGGAAGTACTAGCCATTGTGATCAGACAAGAAGAAGAAATAAAATGCATACAAATTGGAAAAGAAGTAAAACTGTCCTTATTTGCAGATGACATGATATTTTACATAGAAAACCCCGAGGACTCCAATAAAAATCTACTAGACTTAATAAATGAATTTGGAAATGTAGCTGGATACAAAATTAACACCCAGAAGTCTATGACTTTTCTATACACCAATAATGAACTCACAGAAAGAGAAATTTAAAAAGCAATTCCATTTACCATTTCAACAAAAAATTAAGATAGCTAGGATTAAACTTAACCAAGGAGACAAAGGACCTGTACTCAGAAAATTTCAGGATGCTATAAAAAGGAGATAGAGTAAGACATGAACAAATGGAAGAATATACCATGTTCATGGATTGGTAGAATCAAGATCATTAAAATGTCCATACTACTCAAAGCAATCTATGGATTCAATGCAATCCCTATTAAGATATCAATGTCATACTTCAAAGACCAAGAACAAATTCTCCAAAAATTCATCTGGAATAAAAAATACCCCAAATTTTGGCTTCTATGTTCATGAGGGATATTGGCCTGTCATACTCTTTCTTTATATTGTCTTTACCTGGTTTTGCACCCCTATGTTCATAGCAGCACAATCTTGAGAAAGAAGAACAATGTTGGAGGGATCACAATACCAGATATCTAACTATATTACAAAGCCACTGTTTTCAAAACTGCCTGGCACTGGCACAAGAACAGACATATAGACCAGTGGAACAGAACAGAGAACCCAGAAATTGACACAAGCCAGTATGCTCAATTAATATTTGAGGAGGCAAGAGCATGCCTTGCTCTTGGAGGCAAGAACATGCAATGGAGACAAGACAGTCTCTTCAATAAATGGTGTTGGGAAAACTGGACAGATACTTGCAAAAAAATGAAACTAGACCACCAACTTACACCATACACAAAAATAAACTCAAAATGGATAAAGGACTTAAACGTAAAAGGGGAAATCATAAAAATCTTAGAAGAAGCCATAGGCAGCAAAATAGCAGACATTTGTTGTAGCATTATCTTTGCCAATACAGCCCCTAGGGCAATGCAAAGTAAAGAGAAAATAAACAAATGGGACTACATCAAAATAAAAAGCTTCTTCACAGCAAAAGAAACCATCAACAAAATTACAAGAAAGCCCATTGCATGGCAGAACATATTTGCCAATGATAACTCCGATAAGGGTTTAATCTATAACATTTTGAGAGAACTCATACAACTTAACAAAAGGAAGATAAACAACCCAATAAAAAATGGGCAATGGACCTAAATAGATACTTTTTGAAAGAGGACATTCAGAAAGCCAAGAGACATATGAAAACATGCTCAAAGTCACTAATCATCCGGGAGATGCTTATCAAAACTAAAATGAGGTACCATCTCACACCTGTCAGAATGGCTATCATCAACAAATCAACAAACGACAAGTGCTGGAAAGGATGTGGAGAAAAAGGAACTCTCCTTCACTGCTGGTGGGAATGCAGACTGGTGCAGCCACTATGGAAAACAGTATGATATTTCCTCTAAAAATTAAAAATGGAACTGCCATTTGACCCAGTAATCTCGCTTCTAGGAATATATTCCAAGAAAACAGAAACACCAATCAGAAAAGATATATGCACCCCTATGTTCATAGCAGCACAATTTACAATAGCTAAGATTTGGAAACAGCCTAAATGCCCATCAGCAGATGAATGGATTACAAAACTGGTACATTTACACAATGCTATACTTTGCTGCTGTATAAAAGAAGGAATTCTTACCATTTGTAACAGCATAGATGAACCTGGAGAGCATTATGCTAAGTGAAATAAGCCAGTCAGTGAAAGAAATATACCACATGATCTCACTTATTTATGGATAATAAAGTACATTATAAACTGATGAACAAATATAGATATAGAGTCAGAGAAGCATAGAACAGACTATCACACTACAGTGGGATGGCTGGGGAGGGGTGGGGATGGGGAGGTAAGAGATCAACCAAAGTACTTGTATGCATGCATACAAGCATAACCAATGAACACAAGACACTGGGGGTTGGGGGCTGAGGGCATGTGCCAGGAGGTAGAGGAGGTCGGGGGATAGTGAATGGGGAATAAAAGGAGACACCTGTACTACTATTTGTAATCCTTTAAACAATAAAATTAAATTAAAAAAATAAGAATGGCAACAAATAAGTACCTATTAAGAATAACCTTAAATGTAAATGGCTTAAATGCTCTAATCAAAAGACATAAGGTAGCTAAATAGATAAGAAAACATGACCCATATGTATTCTGTCTACAAGAAACTCACCTCAGAACAAAGAACTGACACAGAATGAAAGTAAAGGATTGGGAAAAAACTGGAAACTAAAGAAAACTGGGGTATTGGTACTCATATCTGACAAAATAGACTTCAAAGTGAAGTCCATAACAAGAGATAATGAAGGCCACTTCATAATATGAATGGGATCATTACAACATCAGAATATAACTCTGCTAAACATGTATACACTCAATACAGGAGCATTCAAATATATAAAAAGACTTCTGGAGAATTTTAGGGAGAGATGGACAGCAATACAATCATAGTAGGGAACTTTAACACCCCATTGACATCACTGGATAGATCTTCTAGAGAAAAATATAGAAAAGGAAACAGTGATCATAAACAACACAATAGATCAGATGGAAATAATTGACATTTTCAGAATATTTCACCCCAAAGCTATGAACTATAAATTCTTCTTAAGTGTACATGGAACATTTTCAAAGATAAACCACGTTAGGACACAAATTAAGCCTCTACAAGTTCAAGAAATTGGAATCACTTCAAGCATCTTCTCAGACCACAGTGGCATGAAATTAGAAATCAACTATAATAAAAACACTCAGAAACATTCAAACACATTGAGGCTAAATAGCATGTTATTAACCAATAAATGGCTTAACAAAGACATAAAAAAGAAATAAAAAACTTCTTGGAAACAAATGAAAATGAACACACAACAATCCAAAATCTATGGGACACAGTGAAAGTAGTCCTGAGAGGAAAGTTCATAGCACTAAGAACCTACCTCAAAAAACAACCAAAACTTCTAATAAAATATCTTACTCTATAATTTAAAGAATGAGAAAAAAACAACATGATAAGCCCAGAGTTAGTTGAAGGAAAGAAATAATAAAATCAGAGTGGAAATAAATCACGTAGAGACTAAAACAACAATACAAAAGATAAATGAAACCAAGAGTTGCTTCTTTGAAAAAATAAACAAGATTGATGAACCCCTAGCCAGACTATTCAAGAAACAAAGCGAGAAGGCCCAAATAAATGAAATCAGAAATGAAAAAGTTGAATAACCAACTAACCCAACATAAATACAAAGGATTGTAAATAAGTATTATTTATGACTATATTCCAACAAATTGCACAACCTGGACAAAATGGACATATTCTAGAAAAATACAATCTTCCAAAAATCAGTCAACAAGAATCAGAAAACCTTAATAGGCTGATAACTACTGATGAAATGAAGCAGTAATAAAAAGAATAAAATTCCAGCAAACAAAAGCCCTGGTCCAAATGGTTTCACAGGGGAGTTTTATCAAATAATCAAAGAAAAACTAACACCTATCCTCCTCAAACTATTCCAAAATATCCAAGAGGAAGGAACACTTCCAAATTCTTTTTACCCTAATTCCAAAACCAGATAAATACTACAAAGAAAAAGAATTATAGGCTTATATCTATGCTGAACATAGATGATAACAAAATATTAGCAAATCGAATCCAGCAATACATTAAAAAGACCACATACCATGAATAAGTGAGATTTATTCCAAGGATGCAAGGCCTTTAAAATAGTCACAAATCAATAAATGTGATACATCACATAAATAAATTGGAAGACAAAAAACACATGATCATATCAATTTACACAGAAAAAGAATTTGAGAAAATCTAACACCCTTTTTTCATTAAAACTCTCAGCAAAGTGGGAGCTATACCTTAACATAATAAAGGCCATATATGACAAACCTAAAGTCAACAACATACTCAATGGGCAAAAACTAAAACCATTTCCCCTAAGAATGTGAACAAGACAGGCATGTGTGCTTTCAGCACTCTTATTCAATACTAGTGGCCTGGTGCATGAAATCCATGCACAGGGGGGTTCCCTCAGCCCAGCCTGCACCCTCTTCAATCGGGGACTTCTTGGGGGACGTTCATGGGATCAGGCCTAAGCCGGGAGCCGGACATCCCTCTCGCAATCTGGGACCACTGGCTCCTAACCACTCACCTGCCTGACTGTGTGATCACCCCTAACTCTCTCTGCCTGCCTGCCTGATTGCCCCTAACCACTCTGCCTGCCTGCCTGATCACCCCAACTGCCTTCCCCTGCCAGCCAGATTTCACCCCCAACTGTCCTCCCCTGCAGGCCTGATCTCACCCCCAGCTGCCCTCCCCTGCCAGCATGATTGACCCTAATTGCCTCTGCCTTGGCCCCCACCACCGTGGCTTTGTCCAGAAGGAGGTCAGATGTCTGGTCGACCAGGTCTAATTAGCATATTTCCCTTTTATTAGTATAGATAGATTATATAGGATAGGATTGCTTAAATGGGGGGGGTAATTATTTTTCAGCAGGAGGAGATGCACTTGGCAGACAAAAATACATAATCCCTATATATGGACTGATAGCCAGCCATATTCACTATACTGCCAAACCAGTCATTAAAAAATTGAATTGCTTTCTCATACCATACACCAAACAGCTATTGCCCTTAAAACCCCTCCTCAGCCCCCACCTTAGGTTCTGCCTTCACAGTTTACCCAGATTAGGTTCTGATTGGTTGGTTTCCATGCTAGTTAGCATCAAAAGCTCCGCCTCCTAGGCAGCCATTGGCTTCTTGCAGTTCACCCAGATGTGGTTCTGACTGGCCGGTTTCTATGCCAGTCAGCATCTCCGGGCCTGATCAGAGAGGCAGGGCTGATCAGCAGCTACCCCAGGCTGCTGGCAAGAGGCTGAACTGCTGAAGTCTCGGAGAGAGAGAGGCTCAGCTGCTGGAAAGGCCCAGAGAGAGAAGCAGGGTCTGATCCGCAGCCGAGTCAGCTGCTGATCAGCCCTGCCTCTCTTTCTCTCTGAGAGGTCAGCAGTTCAGTCCGCTCACCAGTCCCCTCCTACCAGAGCCTGTCATTTGGTAGAGCCTTCGGTCCTTTTGGGCATTACGGACCCTAGCTCTTTATATATATATATAGATAGCTAGTACTTGAAGTTTTAGCCACAGTGATCAGACAAGAAGTTGAAATTAAGAGCATCCAAATTGGAAAGAAGGAAGTAAAACTATCATTATTCAGAGATGACATGATATTGTACACAGAAAACCGTAAAGGTGCCACACACAAAAAAAAAACTACTAGATTTAATAAAGGAATTTGGCAATGTAGCAGGATACAAAATTAACACCCAGAAATTGATGGCATTTTTATACACCAATAATGAACTCTCAGAAAGAGGAACTAAAAACACAATCCCATTTACCATTGCAACGAAAGATTAAGATACATAGGAATAAAGTTAACCAAGGAGGTAAAAGAATTGTACTCATAAAACTGCAGGATGTTGAAAAAATTGAGAAAGAAATAAACAAGTGGAAGAATATACCATGTTCATGGATTGGTAGAATCAACATCATTAAAATGTCCATACTGCACAAAGCAATCTATAGATTCAATGCAAACTCTATTAAAGTACCAGTGGCATAATTTACAGATCCAGAGCAAACACTCCAAAAATTTATATGGAATCATAAAAGACCTCAAATAGCTGCAGCAATCTAGAGGAAGAACAAAGTTGGAGGAGTCACAGTATCACATATCAAGTTATACTACAAAGGCACTGTACTCAAACCAGCCTGTTACTGGAACAAGAATAGACATATAGATCAATGGAACAGAACAGAGACCCTAGAAATTGACCCAAGCCCTTATGCTCAATTAATATTTGACAAAGGAGGAAAGAGCATACAATTGAGTCCAGACAGCCTCTTCAATAAATGGTGCTGGGAAAATTAGGTACATTAAAAAAATGAAACTAGACCGCCAACTTACACCATTCACAAGAATAAACTCAAGGTGGATAAAAGACTTAAATGTAAGTCATGAAACCATAAAAGTCTTAGAAGAAACCATAGGCACCAAAATCTCAGGCATTTCTCATAGCAATATGTTTATGGATACATCTCCTAGGACAATGAAAATCAAGGAGACAATAAACAAATGGGACTACATCAAAATAAAGAGCTTCTGTACAGCAAAAGAAATCATCAACCAAGTGAAAAGAGAGCCCACTGCATGGGAGAACATATTTGCTAATGATACATTTGATAAGCGGTTAACTTTCAAAATATATAAGGAACTCATACAACTTAACAAAAAGAAGACAAACAATCTAACTAAAGAATGGGAAAAGGACATAAATAGACACTTCTCCAAAGTGGACATACAGAAGGCCAAGAGGGATATGAAAAAATGCTCAAAGTCACTAATCATCAGAGATATAAAAATTAGAACAACTATGAGGTATCACCTCACACCTGTTAGAATGGCTATCATCAATATATCAACCAAGTTTTGGCAAGGATGTGGAGAAAAGGGAACCCTAGTACACTACTGATGGAAATGCAGACTGGTGCAACCACTGTGGAAAACAGTATGGTGTTTCCTCAAAAAAATTCAAAATGGAACTGCCTTTTGAACCAGTGACCCCACTTCTAGGCATATATCCTAAGAAATAAGAAACACGGATCAGAAAGAATATTTGCACCCTTATGTTCATAGCAATACAATCTACAATAGCTAAGATTTGGAAACAACCTAAGTTCTAATCAGCAGATGAGTGGATAAAACAGCTGTGGTACATTTACACAATGGAATAGTACAAGGCAGTAAAAAAGAAAGAACTCTTATTATTTGCAATAGCATGGATGGACCTGGGTAGTATTATGCTAAGAGAAATAAGCCAGTCAGAGAAAGATAAGTATTATATGATGTCACTCATATGTAGAATCTAATGAACAAAATAAACTGATCAACAAAATAGATCCAGAGACATAGAAGCAAGGAAAATGTTGATCGAATTTCAGAGGGAGGGCATGGGTGAGGGTTGGGGGGTAGACATTAACAGGGGAACTTTAAGCATGTATGTATAAACCATGGATACAGACAATAGTGCGGTGAAGGTTTTGGAGGGTCGAGTATAGGGTGGAGGGGGATCAATGGGAAAAAACAAAAAACCCAAGAAGTCAGCTGTAATACTTTCAACAGTAAAGATAAAAAAAAAAAGAAGAAGAAACTGAATTGTTTTATATGGGACTCATTTGAGAAAGGAGGTTTGACTCTATCTCTTGTATGTTTGTTAATAGTCATTCTGATAGGTGTCATACATCTCATTGAGTTTTTAATGTACATTTTTCTAATGATTAGTGATATTGAGCATCTAGGTTATCTAATCTGTTGGAGTATAGTGGTTCATGCTGGCCTTTAGTGTAGTGTATTTACAAGGAGCCAAAGGCTATGCACTATACAACTTAACAAAAAGAAGACAAACAATCTAATTAAAGAATGGGAAAAGGACATAAATAGACACTTCTCCAAAGTGGACATACAGAAGGCCAAGAGGGATATGAAAAAATGCTCAAAGTCACTTGAGGGGGAAAAAAGTAAAAAATGGCTAATTAACCCATATCTTAAACACAGAGCTATTGTGCACTGCAGATAAATAAAACAACAATAAACTTAAAACCCAGCCCAACTGCGGACTATATTAACAGTTATCTGTTCCTTTTACTCCTCAACACGTATTAGTTCAGTAGTGGAGCATGGAGAAAGGGGGCATTCTCTGATGTCCTGATCAAGCCTCAGGATAAGACAAGCTTGGTGGATCTGGGTCTTGAGGGTTTGGCATTTACTAGAACTCTGTCCCTTCAAACATTTCTAGTCCTAGGCCTAGCATTGACTTCAGCCACTGTCATAGGGCAGAATTTATTTTTTTCTTCCCTTCCCTTGGCTACACTGGATGCTAAACATACCAGTGCTCTAAAACTGTCAATTTTTATTATCCTATTCTCTGAAGATTAAAGCTTTGGTTCCAGGGTGGAGGTAGGGCAGAATAATCTGGGTACAATTTCAGCAGTGGCTACTACTTGCTTCTCCAAGACAGTTCAATGAGAAATGTTCTTAGAGGTGTCTCTCATGTTTTCTTCATGGTGCCTGGTGTTGTCTAGAAAGGAAAGAATCATAATGGTACAGATCTCCCTGTATCTGTGACCCAGGTCTTCACACCCACATGTGGCCTTCAGTAATTCATTAAACAATTTAAGCTGAATTTTTTTTTTTTACTTATATGGCATCCAGTGGCATCTGCTCTTGGTAAGCAAGTGTTTGAGCCTGGTTCCTCTTTACAGGCACTAGTCTCTCCCAAGATTTGGGGTTATTATTATTATTTTGCACTGCCATATCAGTTCTTTATGTGTTGAAGAAAGTCAGTCATTTTCGGTTTGGTCATTTTTATTTTTCCTATTGTCAGGGTGGGAGCAGTTCTTTCTCCAGTTTCCTGTCTCTTAGCTGAAACAGGAAGGTCCATGTATTGATTTTTAATGTTTAACTTGCATTCCTAGGAATAAAGTCACTTAGTCATAACCTGTTATCCTTTTTATATATTGATGAATTTACCTTCCTAATATTTTCCAAGGAAGCTTTTTTATAATTATGTTCATGAGGAATATTATTTAGCAAATTTCTATTCGAATCATTTCTTTGTCATGTCTTTGTGTCTGAAACATTCTAGTTTTTTAACATGAGTGGGAAGTCTTCCTTCTTATTTTTGTTTCAGAAAGAGTTTGTGCAAATTTTGCATCATTCCTTACTTCAGAGTTCTATATAACTCATAGGAGACCATCTGGAGTTCAATATTTTTTTGTAGAAAAAAATTATTTTTAAATTAGAAATCCAATTTATCTAGTAGATATGGGATACATCAGTTTCTCTATTTCTTTTTAAATCAGTTTTAGTAAGTGGCATTTGACAAATAATTTGTCCATTTCTTTTAAATAATCAAATTTATCATCATATTACATTATTGTAATAGCTGCAGGATCTGTAGTAAGATCACCCACTTCTTTTAACCCTTTATTAGCTCTACTAAGGATTCATTAATTTTGCTGACCCTTTCAAAGAATCAACATTAGGGGTTGTTAATATCCTCTATTATTTGTTTTGATTCCATTAAGTACTATTCTTTATTATTTCTTTTATTCTACTTTAGCTTTATTTTAGCTTGCCCTTATTGTTTTTTAACTAAGTTGAAAGCTTGGTTTAATTCTTTTTTCTTTATAATAAGGCATTTAAGATAATAAATTTTACTCTAAGCACTTCTTTGGCTACATCCTGCAAATTTTGACATGCTGTGTTTTTGTTGATCAACTCAAATTTGAAAACTTTACTTATAGTTAAAAAAATTAAATACATGTATTAGAAATATTTTTTTAACTTTCCAAATATTTTGGGCTTTTAGGTATTTTATAGGTTTCTAATTTAATCTGCTGTTGTCAGAGATCATATAGTGTAAGATTTTATAGTTTTGGAATTGATTAAATCTTATTTTATGGTTTAATATATGATTTATTTTGAATCAGGCACAGTTGAAAAATGTGTATTCTAAAGTTTACTTATGGTGTTCTAGAAATGTCAATTAAGTCAGAGTGATTGATTGTGTATAGATTTTCCGTATCTTTATGGAGTTTTTATGCATATGTAATTTAACAATTATTGTAAGAAAGATGTTGAAATTTCTATGTTGTAGATTTGTCTATTTCTCACTTTATGTCTGTTAGGTTTTTCTTTATGTATTTTGAATGGCTACACACACATAGAATCTATAATAATAAAAGCGTAATATGCTAATTAGACCAGACATCATTCCGGATGAAGCCAGTGCTGCGAGGGAAGCAGGGTCCCAGGTGCCAGAGGGAAGCCGGTGCCGGCAGCCTGGGGAAGGAAGGCCTACTTTTGCACAAATATTTGTGCACAGGACTTCTAGTTGTTATATATTCCTGATGAAATGTTTTTTTAATTAGCATAAATTATCCCTTTTATCTTTAGTGATACTCATCTTCCTGAAGTCAGTTGTGTTTCACATTAGTATAGCTGTGTCTCTTTTATTTTACATGTGGCTTTCATAATATACCTTTTTCTATTCTTTTAGTTTCAACCTGTCATGTATCTATACATTTAATATATATATCTTATATAGTAGCATATAGTTGGGTCTTGCATTTTTTTTAAATTTATTCTGCCAATCTCAACATTTTTTTTATTTGAGGTATTTAGGACATTTGCATTAAATGTAATAATAGTTGTGATAGGTTTTTAGGATATTTTTGGTAATGAATAAGGGATAACAATATATCTTAAACTATCAAAGTCTATTTTATCAATATTCTATCACTTCACAATTAATACCTCACTTTCACTTCTGACTTCCCAATTCACATTCCACATCTAATTCTTCACATTTCATAGTTTACAAATATAAGACACCTACCACAATATAATTCCATTTACTCTCCAACCCATGTGTTAAAGTTATAATACTTTTACTTCTACACACTAAATAAACCCTACCTTACAATATTGTTATATTCATTTTAAAGATCAATTTTCATCCTATCTAATAAAGAGGGAATATGCTAATTGACCCTCACACTGTTGCAAAGATGGTGGCGTCCACAGCCAATAAGGCAGGAATATGCTAATTGATGGCCCCGCCCTCAAAGATGGCGGCGCCCACAGCCACAAGATTGTGGTGCCCAGTCCCCTCAGCCCTGCCAGGGCGGCAGGCACGTGGCAAGGCTGGGCCTGCCCCCAGGCAGGTCCAGCCACTGCATGCGCCTGCCCCCAGAGTCCCCCAGCCCCCTCAGCCCCCCAGTCACCCAGGGCCGGTGGCAGCTTCCCAGCTGCCCAAGGCCTCCTGAGGCTCAGGTAGCCAGGGCCGGCCCAGGCTTGCACTACTGGCAGTGGCAGCAGCAGATGTGTGATGGGGCGTCACCTTCCCCTGATCACTGGGTAGCCTCCCACCCCTGAGGCCTACTGGACTGTGAGAGGGGGCATGCTGGGTGCGAGGGACCCCCTTCCAGGGCATAAATTTTCATGCACTGGGCCTCTAGTTTAGAATATAATAATATAGACTTTTATATTTATCTATTTATTTGTTATTTTTGGTGGTCTCATTCTTTCCTTTAGACCCAAATTTCCATGTGGTATCATTTCCATTTAGCCTTAACAATATCCACTATTTTTTTTTTAATTCAGTTCTATCAGAATAAGTTTGTTCAGATTTCATTTATTTAAAAATGTCTTTTTTTTTAACACTCATTTTTGAAGGATATATTTTTTTGATATTAAATTCTAAATTGACATGTTTTATTACATTTTGATTTTAGCATTTTAAAAACTTTGTTTCATTGCCTTCTAGACTTCATTGCTTCAGATGAGAAGGCATAATCCATATTGTTTTTTCCCCTTGTATGTAAATTAATTTTTTATTTAGCTTATTTCTATGTTTTGGGGTTTTAGAATTTTGACTATGATGGGCTTAGTGTGGTTTATTTTGTACTTACGTTGCTTATGATTCGTGGGGATTCTTGAATGTGTAATTTGATGTTTCATGTCAAATTTAGGAATATTTGAGTCATTTTTTCTTAAAACACTATCGTTCTCTTTTCCTTCTGGGTATCCAATTATATACAAACTAGAGGCCTGGTGCATGAAAATTCGTGCACTCAGGGGGTCCCTCAGCCCAGCCTGAGCCCTCTCACAGTATGGGATCCCTCAGGGGATGTCCAACTGACAGCGTAGGCCCGCTCCCAGCAGTCAGACATTCTTAGTGCTGCGCAGAAGGCAAGAGAGGCTCCCGCCTACACTGCAGCACTCCGGGCTGTCAGCTCAGCTTGTGGCTGAGCAGAGCTCCCCCTGTGGAAAGTGCACTGACCACCAGGGGGAAGCTCCTGCATTGAGAGTCTGACCCCCGGTGGTCAGTGGGAATCATAATGGCCAGTCGTTCCTGGTCGTTCTACAATTAGGGTCAATTTGCATAAAACGCTTTTATTATCCTATCTAATAAAAGAGAAACATGGTAATTAGCTGTACCTCTGCTACCATTCCCATTGGCTAATCAGGGAAATATGCAAATTAACTGCCAGCCAAGATGGCGGCCAGCAGCCAGGCAGCTTGAAGTGAACATGAGGCTTGCTTGCTTCAGT
This sequence comes from Myotis myotis, assembly GCF_014108235.1. Taxonomy (NCBI): domain Eukaryota; kingdom Metazoa; phylum Chordata; class Mammalia; order Chiroptera; family Vespertilionidae; genus Myotis; species Myotis myotis. Next base: position 122,906,601 of record NW_023416313.1, read on the forward strand.
GACGGAGGACTCCAATGTTCCCCGCCTGCCGCTGCTGGCTTCTGAGTTTGTAGTTTGAAACATTGTTACAAATATAGAATCTAAAAAAACTCCAGAAACCTGCTTCCAGTCAGCCAGGATCTCAGAGCTGGAGTTGAAACAGTGTTTTGATTATAGAACCCAAACAAACCAGATACCTGCTTTCAGCAGCCGAGACCTCAGAGCTGGAGCCAACCCTCAGAGCTAAAGCTGGCCCAGAATAAAAAAAAAGAAAAAAAGGAGCGTTTGGGAGCTTCAGTCACCCACCAGCCTGAAAACAGCCCTCAACCCCTCACCCAGACTGGCCAGGCACCCCAGTGGGGACCCCCACCCTGAAGGGTGTGTGACCAGTTGAAAACAGCCATCAGCCCCTCACCCAGGCTGGCCAGGAACCCAAGCGGGACCCCCACCCTGATCCAGGACACCCTTCAGGGCAAACCAGCAGGCCCCCACCCATGCACCAGGCCTCTATCCTATATAGTAAAAGAGTAATATGCTCACAGCACCGAGATCAGTGGAGTCGCAAGGCCTCTCAGCACCAGGAACAGCGTGACAGGGGGCAGCGCCCAAACCCCCTGATCGCCCTGCGGCTCTGTGTGTGACAGGGGCAGGCACAATCTTCCTATCCACCCTGCTCTGTTCATGACAGGGGAAGGTGCCCCAACCCCCTGATCATCCCTGATCTGTGCCTGATAGGGGGGAGCTCCCCAACCCCCTAATTACCCTGCAGCTCTGTGTGTGACAGGGTGCGGCGCCCCAACCGCCCCCCATGGGCCCTGCTCTGTGTGTGACGGGGTAGAGCCATAACCTCCCCATCAGCTCTGCCTTGAGTGTGACAGGGTGCGGCGTCCCAACCACATGATCTGCACTGCTCTATGTGTGACAGGGGGTGGTACCCCAACTCCCCTATTGGCCCTGCTCTGTGAGTGACAGGGGGGATCTCCTCAACCCCCTGATGGGCCCTGCTCTGTGAGTGACAGGGGGCAGTGCTCCAACCTCCTGATTGGCCCTACTCTGTGTGTGACAGGGGGTGGCACCGCAACCTCCCCATCGACCCTACCCTGAGCGTGACTGAGGGTGGCATCGCAACCTCCCAATCCGCCCTGCTCTGTGCATGATGGGGTGGTGCCCCAACTCCCCAATCGGCCCTGCTCTGAGCCCGACCAGGGGCTGCACCTAGGGATTGGGCCTGCCCTCTGCCACCCGGGAGCAGGCATAAGCCAGCAGGTCATTATCTCCCGAGGGGTCCCAGACTGCGAAAGGGCACCCCCCCTCCCCACCGAGTGCACAAATTTTTGTGCACCGGACCTCTAGTATAAGATTATATATTTTATATTGTGCTACAGATTTCTGAGGATCTTTATTTTAGTTCCACATGTTTTTCTTTCCATTATTGAAATGGTATACTTTTTTTAATCTGTCTTCAGTTTACTGATTCTTCTTTCATTTTCAAGCTTCTATGAATCCATCTGATGAATTTTTTAAATCTGTAATGTAGTCCTTTGTTCAAGAATTTTCATTTCTTTTTATTTCTTTCTTGTTTCCACTTCTTCATTGAGATTTCCTAGCAATGCATTGTTAAAACAATATTTGATTTACATTCTTGAACATATTTGTTATATCTGCTTTATTTTTTTAATAAATCTTTATTGATGAAAGTGTTACATATGTCCTTTTTTTTTTACCCATTTCCCTCTCCCACTGCCCTCACCCCCTCAAGCCTTCACCACCCTATTGTCTGTGTCTATGGGTTATGCATATACACATGAGTTTATTGGTTGACCTCTTACCACCCGCCCCCCCCCTGCCCCAACTATCCTCTACCTTCCCACTGAGGTTTGACAGTCTGTTCAATGTTTCTATGACTCTGGGTCTAGTTTTGTTCATCAGTTTATGTTGTTAATTAGATTCCACATTTAAGTGAGATCATGTGATACTTATCTTTCTCTGACTGGCTTATTTTGCTTAGTATAATCTTCTCCAGGTCCATCCATGCTGTTGCAAATGGTAAAAGTTCTTTTTTTTTTATAGCTGCATAGTATCTGTTGTATAGATGTACCATGGCTTTTTAATCCATTTATCTGCTGATGAGCACTTAGGCTGTATCCAAATTTTAGCTATTGTAAGTGTGCTGCTATGAATATAGGGGTGTATATATTATTTCTGATGGGTGTTTCTGAACTTTTGGGATATATTCTTAGAAGTGGGATCAGTGGGTCAAATGGTAGTTCCATTTTTAATTTTTGAGGAAACTCCAAACTGTTTTCCACAATGGCTGCACCAGTCTGCATTCCCACCAGCCGTGCACGAGGGTTCTTTTTTCTCCACATCCTTGCCAACACTTGCCATTTTTTATGATAACCATTCTAACAGGTGTGAGGTAATACCTCATTGTTGCTTTAATTTGCACCTCTCAGATGATCAGTGACTGAGCATTTTTTCATATATCTCTTGGCATCTGCATGTCCTCTTGGGAGAAATGTCTATTTAGGTCCTTTGCCCCTTTTTTAAATTGGATTATTTATCTTCCTTTTGTTAAGTTGTATGAGTTCCCTGTAGATTTTGGAGGTTAAGCCCTTATCAGATGTATCATTGGCAAGTATGTTAAGTGGTCTCTCTTATTATTTTATTTATGGTTTCTTTTGCTATGCAGAAGTTCTTTATTTTGATGTAGTCTCATTTCCTTATTTTCTCCTTGATGTCCATTGTCCTAGGAGATGTATCCATAAACATATTACTACAAGAGATGTATGAGATTTTGCTGCCAATGCTTTCTTCTAGGATTTTTATGGGTTCATGTCTTACATTTAAGTCTTTTATCCATTTTGAGTTTTTTTGTGTGTATGGTGCAAGTTGGTGGTCTAATTTCATTTTATTGCATACATTTGTCCAATTTTCCCAGCTCCATTTATTGAATAGACTGTCTTGACTCCATTGTATATTCTTTCTTCCTTTTGTCAAATATTAATTGTGCATAATGACTTGGGTTAATTTCTGGGTTCTCTGTTTTGTTCCATTGGTCTATAAGCCTGTTCTTGTGCCAGTACCAGGATGTTTTGAGTACTGTGGCTTTGTAGTATAACTTAAAATCTGGTATTGTGATTCTGCCAACTTTTTCTTTCTTTATCAAGATAGCTGTGGTTATTCAGGGTCTTTTTTTAATTCTATTTAAATATTTGGAGTATTTGTTCTCACTCTGTGAAATATGCTGTTGGTATTTTAATAGAGATTGCATTGAATCTGTAGATTGCCTTGGGTAGTATGGACATTTTAATGATGTTGATTCAACCAGTCCATGAACATGCTTTTTTCTTCCACTTGTGTATATCTTTTTTATTTCTTTTACCAAATTCTTGTAGTGTTCCAAGAAGGTCTTTTACCTTCTTGGTTAAGTTTATTCCTAAGTATCTACATTTTCTTGTTGCAATGGAAAATGGGGTTATTCATTTGGTTTCCCTTTCTGAGAGTTCATTATTGGTGTATAAAAATGTGATATATTTCTGGGTATTAATTTTATATCCTGCTATGTTGCCAAAATCATTTATTAAATCTAGTAGTTTTCTGATGGAGACTGTGGAGTTTTCTATGTAAAAATCATGTCATCTGTGAATAGTGAGTTTTACTTTCTCCTTTCCAATTTGGATGCCTTTTATTTCTTCATGTCTGATTGCAACAACTAGCACTTCTAGTACTATGTTGAACAGTAGTGGCAAAGTAGGCATCCCTGTCTTGTTATTATTCTTATGGGAAATGGTTTTAGCTTTTGTCCATTGAGTATGATGTTGACTGTAGGTTTGTCATATAAGGTTTTTATTATGTTGAAGTATAATCCCTCTACTCCCACTTTGTTGAGAATTTTTGTCAAAAATGGGTGTTGAATTTTGTCAAATGCTTTTTCTGAATCTATTGATAGATATGTAGTTTTTATCTTTCAGTTTGTTTATGTGATATATAATATTTATTGATTTGCAGATATTGTACCAGCCTTGCATTCCAAGAATAAATCCCACTTGGTTGTGGTATAGGATTTTTCTAATGTATTGCTGGGTCTGACATGCTGGAATTTTGTTGTGGATCACAGCATCTATATTCATCAGGGATATTGTCTTGTAATTCTCTTTCTCTATAGTGTCTTTGTCTGGTTTTGGGATTAGGGTAATGCTGGCCTCATAGAAAGAGCTTGGACGTGTTCCTTCTTTCTCAAATATTTGGAATAGTTTCAGGATTGGTGTTAGTTGTTCTTTGAATGTTTGGTAAAATTCCCCTGTGAAGCCATCTGGCCCAGGGCTTCTTCTTTCTTTTTTTTTTTCTGGGAGTTTTTTTTATTACTGGTTAGATTTCATTAGTAGTTATCATTCTATTCAGGTTTTCTGATTCTTGCTGATTGAGTTTTGAAAGATTGTATTTTTCCAGGAATATGTCCATTTGGTCAAGGTTTTCCAGTTTATTGGAGTAGAGGTCTTCACATTATTTTGTATGGTGCTTTGTATCTCTGTGGGATCAGTTGCTACTTCACATCTTTCTTTTCTGATCTTGTTTATTTGGGTCCTCTTTGTTTCTTGGTGAGTTTGGCAAGGGGTCCAATGTTCTTTTTTATCCTTTCAAAGAACCATCTCTTGGTTTTATTGATCTTTTGTATTTTTTTGTCTCTATATCATTTATTATTTCCTTTCTTCTCCTTACTCTGGGCTCTTCTTGTTGCTCTCTTTGTAATTTTTTAAGTTGTAGGGTTAGATAACTTATTAAAAGTTTTTCTTGTTTTTTGAGGTAAACTTCTAGTGCTTAGGATTGTTTCACTGTGTCCTATAGATTTTGGGTTGATGTACTTTCATGGTCATTTGTTTCCAGGATTCTTTTTATTTCTTCTTGGATCTCTTGGTGACCCATTCATTGTTTAATAGCATGCTATTTAGCCTCCATATATTTGATTGATTATGATTGTTTTTATTGTAGTTGATTCTAATTTCATGCCATTATGATCTGAAAAGATGCTTGATATGATTTCAATCTTCTTGAATTTGTAGAGATGTAGTCTATATTTTGACATGTGGTCTATCTTTGAAAATGTCCCATGTGCACTTGAGAAGAATGTATATTCTGTAACTTTGTGATGAAATTTTCTGAAGATGTCAATTATTTTCATCTGATCCAGTGAATCATTTAGGATTGCTGTTTCCTTGTTGATTTTTTGTCTAGAATATCTAGCCAATGATGTCAATAGGGTATTAAAGTATTCTACTATGATTGTGTTGCTGTCAATCTTTCCCTTGATATCTTCCAGAAGTTTTTTGTATTTGGATGCTCCTGTATTGGGTTCATATATGTTTACCAGAGTTATAAACTCTTATTGTATCAATTTCTTTAGTATTGTGTATTGGCCTTCATTATCTCTTGTTATGGCCTTCACTTTGAGGTCTATTTTGTCAGATATAACTATTTCTACCCCAGCTTTTTTTTCATTTCCATTTACCTGAAGAATTTTTTCCATCATTTTACTTTCAGTCTGTGTGAGTCTTTTGTTGTAAGGTGGGTCTCTAGTAGACTGCATATATGTGGGTTATGTTTTCTTATCCATTCATCTACCTCTGTCTTTTAGTTGGAACATTTAACATTTAATTCATTTACGTTTGAGGTTATTATCGATAGGTAATTGTTTGTTGCCATTTTTGTTCTTTATGCCTGTGTTCCTTCCTCCCTTTCTTTTTTTTCTTTACAGCAGTCTGTTTAGCATTTCTTGTATTTCTAGTTTGGTGATAATAAACTCCCTTTGCTTTTTTTTTTTTTTTTTGTCCATGAAGTTCTTGATTGCACCTTCAATTTTGAATGATAACCTTGCTGGATAGTGTATTCTTGGATTCAATCCCTTGCTTTGCATCACTTTGTATACTTTATTGCATTCCCTTCTGACCTGATGTGTTTCTGTTGAGAAATCAGTTGATAGTCTAATGGGAGATTCATTGTAGGTAACTTTCTGTCTCTCTCTTTCAGCCTTTAAGATTCTTTTCTTGTCTTTTACATTTGCCAAATTCATTACGCTGTGTCTTTGTGTGGGTCTTTTTTAGTTCATCTTATTTGGGAATCTCTGTGCTTTTTGGATTTGTGTGACTTTTTTCTTCTCCAAGTCTTGGAAGTTTTCTGTCATTATTTCTTCAAACAGATTTTCTATTATTTGTCAGCTGCCTCACCTTCTGGCTCCACTAGTATGTGGGTGTTATTTTATTTCAAGTTTTCCCAAAGCTCCCTTAGACACTTCTCCTGTTTTCTAATTTTTTTTTTCTAGTTGCTGATCTGCTTGGGTTTTTTTTCTTTTTTTCTACTTTGTCTTCTAACTTATTGATTTGGTGCCCAGCTTTGTCTTTTCTACTGTTGAAACCTTCCATTGTGGTCTTTATTGCAGCTATGTCAATCTTCATTTCCTCTTGAATATTATTCATGTTGGTGAAATTATCATTCAGCTCCTTATAATTCTCATTGAGTTATATGTATTTGTCATCCAGACATTTGAACAACCTTATAACCATTAGTCTGAATTCTTTCTCTGTCAAATACTTGCCTCTATTTCATTTAATCCCTTTTTTGGCAGTTCCTCTTTTTCTTTTCTTTGGGAATATTTTTCTTTGTTTTCCCATTTTTGCTGTCCCATTGTAATTGTTTCTGTCTTACATCCAAATGCTATGCCACCGAGTTTCTTTTGGGGATGGTCCTATGTAGTTGGTGATTTGGGGGACCCACTCGTGGAGTCTCTCAGATCTCCTGAGCTGAGTGTTCTGGTGGAGCCCCCCACTTGAGTTACTTAGCTTCTCCTGGTGTAGTTGGTTCTTGAATGTTAGTTTCTCATTTGTGGATGAAGTCTTGTCACAGGTTATCTGACAATGTGATTCACCCCCAGCCTTGTCATACAAGCTTTTGCAGATATGCTCATGGTTCCAGCTCTTGTGGCAAGGGTTTCCTGAGGTCTCACTGGTGTACAGCTCACTTTGAGGTCCCAGAGTCCACAGCCTGAGGGAGGGGGTCCCGGTGCCTGAGGCTAGGGTAGTGTGATTCTGGCCTGTGTGGTGTGACTCTTGCCAGGGTGGTGTCATTCTGAAAATCAGTGTGAGGATCCTGGACTCTGTGACTAAGGGGGCGGGCATCTACGAGTCTGTGGGTGAGGCAGTGGGACTTTGGACAAGGTGGCTTCACTCTGTAAATCACAAGGGTGCCCACGATCCAGTGTTCAAGGAAGTGGTAGTTGAGGTTACTGCAGCTAAAGCTGTGTGCCCTTGTCCAGGGAGGATTGCACTCAGCAACTCTCTGAGGAGTCCAGGAGCTGGCAGAGGGGGAGGGCAGAGTCACAGGTTCTGCTGCCGGAGCCATGTGACCTTAGCTGGAATGGCACACACTCAGCATCTCTCTGAGGGGCCCAGAATTCAGTGGCCAGGGAACTGGTAGTCACGGGGCCTGCTGCTGGAGCAGTTTGCCTGAGGGGCCCAGGAGCCGGCATCTGAGGAGGCAGGTGTTCCAGCGTCTGCAAGTTTGTGGGTGAGGCAGCATGACTTTGGCCAGAGTGGCTGCAGGGTCCTGGGCAGTGTCCAAGGCCAGTCTGGTTGGTAGTGAGGCTGGGCTCCTAGTTGTGGCTGCTCTTTCCTTCAAGATGGTGTGGTTTCTGTGCCAGAGCCATGCTGCCTGGGGGGTGCTCACAGTGGTAGCAGGGACTCCCTGTCCAGAAAAGCCTGGTCCACCAGCTCCCGAGACTCCTGTGAGATCTCTCTCTCTCTCTCTCTCTTTCTCTCTCTCTCTCTCTCTCTCTCTCTCTCTCTCTCTCTCTCTCACACACACACACACACACCACTCACATCTACACACTCCCCTTTCACTCCCTTACTCATACTCTCTTCCTCACTGCTGCCATGCCAGCTGCCATCTTCCTAAAGGTCTATATCTGCTTTAATGTTTTATATACTAACTCCAAAATCTAGCTCAACTTGAAAGTCTATCTTGTTTTTTCTTGACTACTGGTTACATTTTTCTTTGTTTTATTTATGTCTAGTTACTTTTATTGCCATTTCCACAGTATGGATGATACAATATTTACTTGCAGGTTTAAGGGAACACATGTGATTTTGTCCTTTTTTTATGCTCCTTCTGTATTTTTAATACCTATTAACTTAAAGCAATGCACATATGCCGAAACCGGTTTGGCTCAGTGGATAGAGCGTCGGCCTGCGGACTGAAAGGTCCCGGGTTTGATTGCGGTCAAGGACATGTACCTAGGTTGCGGGCATATCCCCAGTAGGGGATGTGCAGGAGGCAGCTGATCGATGATTCTCTCTCATCGATGTTTTTAACTCTCTATCTCTCTCCCTTCCTCTCTGTAAAAAAATCAATAAAATATATTTTTTTAAAAAAGCAATGCACATATAAATATTATAGTATTTTCTCACATAGGGATGATTTTCTTCTACTTAATAGTGCTTTTTATTACCCTAATTATACTTGAATATAGGCTCACTGTAAAAAATATACACTCCATAGTCAGAGTAAAATTTTTCTCTTAATTCTCTCAACTACAATGAATTCATACATATATGAGTCCACTTTATTTTTTAACATGTTGAAAAACACACCTAGCGGTAAAACCTATGACTCCTTTAGTCACTGGTTTTACACACACAGAGCCAAGAGCAATCCACTGCAAATGTTTAAATTCAATCAGCCAGTTATTAGATGTCATGTAAATAATTAAATAATGTTAATTTCATGTAAATAATGAAAGAAAAACCTTACTTGGTTTAGATCACTAATAATAAAAGGAAAAATATCACTTGACTTAAATTCTTTTTTTGAATAGTTTGTGTAATGAGAAACAGACTCTCTTTTTTTCCCAACTTTATAAGAAAGTCAGAATGTTGCATCTTCTATAGTTCCCCATTTTTATAAATTTTGGGGTCTAAAAAAATCTACGCAATTTCAACTTTCTATTGGTCAAATAGAGACCAAAAAACCCACTTAAATTAAATACAGCATGGGCAAAAGTAAGTTAATAATAATAATAATAATAATAATAATAATAAAACTCTTTTTCATTTACCCACAACTATAAGCCTACTTTTGCCCACCTCTCTATACACATTGATTAAAATATGAAATTAAGGATTAACTCAGATTTGATTATTGTAAGTAAACTATTTCTTTGTCAGGTATTTCTTTTTTACCATCTTAACTGTGGAAATATACCTGAAAGGATGTATTTATTGTATTAAATAGATGGTTATTCCTACAGCTTCCTAAGATTTTCTCTTTTTTTTTAATTAGAGAAATATGAAAGCTAGAATATAATGTGTGGGCTTATGTGGGAAAAAGGAGAGTGAAAATAAAATAAAATAAATAATAATAAGAGCAGCATAAAAAGTATTAGACATTATACATATAAAAAGATATCACGTTGATGTCTACTAAGTAACAGTAGAATTATATTACTCTCGTGCCATTTTTAGGATTAACAACAACAACATAAAAGGTTTCTGGGATGCTAATTTTGTAAAGAAGGAGGTTAAATTTTATCAAAATAAAGTAAATGACAATATTTTCAAGAAGTTCCATCCACTCTAGTTCTGGTGCTCTTAACTTATAAAGACATGTTAAATTGGTGATGCTTGCCATTGCTTCTTGCATTGCAAATGATTAAAATGTTGTTGCAGGGAAACTGTGCAGCAAGACCAATAGTTTCATCAGCCAGAGGGACTATGCAGCCACTACTTGTGGCCTCTGATTTTCCTAGCATTTTCACCTCCACAAATGAGCACCACAGTTTTCCAGCCCCCCACTACATCTGTCATACAAGCTTCAGATCAGACCATAGAATAGGGACAAATGCCACCCAATCAAGTGCACTTGATGCTCTACCAACTGTTAGCAATTGCATAGCCTGATTTCTACTTTCTCAATCTCTCCATTCACACATTTATAAAAGTAGATGACCAGTAAAGGACATTATTTTCCTGCCAAAATACCCCTCCCCACAGAGCAAGAAGGTATTTGCTGTTATCTAGAGATAAACAGAGAACATAAAGAAAAATATGAAAATAGGAAAATGGGAATCATAACACCAGAGGCCTGCAAATAAAGGAAGGAGACCATCTCATCTATTCAGATAGATATAATATCATCTATTCACTCATGTATTCATTCAACAGATATTTATTGAGTAGACTGTGCACAAACTGATATTTAAGTAGGTATCACTAAAAATAGTTAATATTAAGGTACAATTGAAGAGACAACAATAAGTGACTAGTTTCATTATATTACACTAGAGGCCCGGTGCACAAAAATTTGTGCACTCGGTGGGGAGGGGGGTCCCTCAGACCAGCCTGTGCCCTCTCGCAGTCTGGGACCCCTCGGGAGATAATGACCTGCTGGCTTAGGCCTGCTCCCGGGTGGCAGAGGGCAGGCCCAATCCCTAGGTGCAGCTCCTTGTCGGGCTCAGAGCAGGGCTGATTTGGGAGTTGGGGTGCCGCCTCTGTCATGCACAGAGCAGGGCGGATCGGGAAATTCTAATGCCACCCTCAGTTACGCTCAGGGTAGGGCCGATTGGGGGGTTGGGGCACCACCCCCCCGGTCACACTCAAGGCAGGGTTGATGGAGAGGTTGTGGCGCCACCCCCTGTCACTCACAGAGCAGGGCCCATCAGGGGGTTGGGGAGCTCTCCCCTGTCACGCACAGAGCAGGGCGGATCAGGGGAGTTGGGGCACCGCCCCCTTTCACACACAGAGTAGGGCCGATGGGGAGGTTATGGCTCTACCCCGTCACACACAGAGCAGGGCCCGTGGGGGGGGTGGTTTGGGGCACTGCCCTCTATCACCCACGGAGCAGGGCCGATCAGGGGGTTGGGGCACCGCCACTGTCACACTCAGGGCAGGGCCGATGGGGAGGTTATGGTTCTACCCCGTCACACACAGAGCAGGGCCGGTTGGGGGGGGGGGGGTTGGGGCACCGCACCCTGTCACACACAGAGCAGGGCCGATCAGGGGTTTGGGGCACTGCCCCCTGTCACGCTGATCCCGGAGCCGGGAGGCCTCGCGGCTCCGCAGATCCCAGTGATGGGAGGCATATTACCCTTTTACTATATTGGATAGAGGCCTGGTGCATGGGTGGGGGCCAGCTGGTTTGCCCCGAAGGGTGTCCTGGATCAGGGTGGGGGTCCCCACTGGGGTGCCTGGCCAGCCTGGGTGAGGGGCTGATGGCTGTTTGCAGGTGGTCACACACCCTTCAGGGAGGGGGTCCCCACTGGGGTGCCTGGCCAGTCTGGGTGAGGGGCTGAGGGCTGTTTTCAGGCTGGCGGGTGACTGAAGATTCCAAACGCTGCTTTTTTTCTTTTTTTTTTTATTCTGGGCCAGCTTTAGCTCTGAGGCTCAGCTGCTGAAAGCAGGTATCTCGTTTGTTTGGGTTCTATAATCGAAACACTGTTTCAACTCCTGCTCTGAGATCCCAGTCTGCTGAAAGCAGGTTTCTGGGGTTTTGTTTAGCTTCTATACTTGTAACAATGTTTCAAACTGCAAGCTCAGCGGCCGGCAGCGGCAGGCGGGGAACGTTGGAGTCCTCCGTCACTGAAGCAAGCAAGCCTCATGTTCGTTTCAAGTTGCCTGTCTGCCGGCCACCATCTTGGCTGGCAGTTAATTTGCATATCGCCCTGATTAGCCAATGGGAAGGTTAGTGGAGGTACGGCTAATTACCATGTTTCTCTTTTATTAGATAGTATTACTAGAGGCCCGGTGCATGAAATTTGTGTGTGGGGGGGTTGCGGTCCCCTCAGTCCAGCCTGCACCCTCTCCAATCTGGGACCCCTTGGGGGATGTCCGACTGGTGGGGATCGGGCCTAAACTGGCAGTTGGACATCCCTCTCACAATCCTAGATTGCTGGCCCCTAATTGCTCACCTGCCTGCCTGCCTGATCGTCCCTCACTGCCTCTGAGTGCTGGCCTGATCGCCCCTAACTGCCCCCCTCTTCCAGCCTGGTTGCCCCCAACTGCCCCCCCGCCAGCCTGGTCACCCCACACAGCCTGCTTGTTCAGTGGTTTGGTTGTCCCTCACTAACTCCACTGCCAGCCTGGTCATAGGCAGCCATCTTGTGAGGGAATGTGAGTTAATTTGCTCTTTATTATATAGGATTATATTAGAGGACCTCAATTATATGTGTTATTTTTACAGATTTGATATTCTTGTGTTCCTTCTGTGATGAGTAGCTCAACATGAATATGAAGGAATATACACTGAGTGGCCATATTATTATGACCACCTGACGTTTGTAGACAAATTAGCTATAATTTTGCTAGAGGGCCAGACCATTATAAATAGGGAAGCAGGTTGTTTACCACAACAGTCGAAGTTATTTTTTTCTGAAGATATGGGTAAATAACACAATTTAACAGCCTTTGAATGTGGGATATATTTGAACATGACTGGACAGATTATTATGACCACCCCATCAGTACTGCGTTGGGCCACCTTTTGCCTTCAATACTGCAGCAATTCTTCTTGGCATTGACTCCACGAGATGTTGATAGGTGATGCTAGGAATCTGACACCATGCCTGATGAATAGCACTGTACAGTTCTGTGAGATTTGATGGTTGTGGAACCAGCTGCCTGATGGCTCTTTTAACTTCATCTCACAAATGCTCAATTGGATTGATACCAGGTGATTGTGGGAGCCACCTATGCAAGGTAAAGTCTCCCTCATGTTCTTGAAACCACTCCTGCACAATACAAGCACCATGGCATGGCACATTGTCTTGTTGGAAGAAGCCGTCTCCATTGGGATACGCCATCAACATGATAGGATGAACTTGATCAGCAATGATATTTAGGTATGTTGTGCTATTCAGATGTTGTTCCACAAGAATTAAAGGGCCTAAATCATGCCAGGAAAACATGCCCCAAACCATAACACTGGCCCCACCAGCTTGAAGGGTTGTACTCTGTGGGAAACAGTTTATTGCCTTCACTATCTGATAAGCATAGATAGAGAACCCCCTGAAGGCTGGGTGCCTTTGAAGCCCTAGCAAAGCTCTGAGCTAGGCGCCACCTCTGTTTGTCCAGACAGTGGTAGCTGAAACTACTCTCCCATTTATTATTATGTAAATCCTTGCTGATGGGCTAGTCTGCTTGTTACTAGGGGGTCACCTGCCTAAGGGCTATGCTATGGGTGCATCCCAGATCAATAAAAGCTTGATGAGGCCTGAGCACGGGGGAAGTCCTTCGGGACTTGCCGCCTGGTCCCCCAATATTGCAAAATTATTTTGTGTCTTTTTCTCTCATTTGCTGTGCGGCTCCTCTTTCAGATACCAAACCCTACTCCACGCAGAACGTGGAGGGAATCTTACTCGACAGTACTCATGCATGTGGGGTGCATGCTTTCATGCTGTTTCTGCCAAATTCTCACTCTGCCATCTGCATGATACAACTTGAAACGTGATTCATTGGACCACATGACTTTTTCCAATGCTCAACTGTCCAATCCTTGTGTTCCTGTGCGAATTGGAGACGTTTTATCTTGGTAACTGCAGATAGCAAAGGTGTTCAAACAGGCCTTTGGCTTCCATATCCCATACGATCCAGTGTACAGCTAATTTGCCTACAAACGTCAGGTGGTCATAATAATCTGGCCACTCACGTTCAAATATATCCCTCGTTCAAAGGCTGTTAAATCATGTTGTTTACCCATATCTTCAGAAAAAAGTCACTTCTACTGTCGTGGTAAACAATCTGCTTCCCTATTTATAATGGTCTGGCCCTCTAGCAACTTCAGCGTGAAATTATAGCTAATTTGTCTACAAATGGTCATAATCTGGCCACTCAGTGTATATGTAAGGTTAGATTAAAAAAATCAACTTTCTTAGACCATAACTGCAAAGGCAGGGTTAAACATAGGTGCACCTGGCTGAGATGAGGGGGAGTTCATAGGCAGAGGAGGACATAGCCTTGGAGAAAGTAGATCAACCCCCACCCCTGTTCAGGGTCATTACAAAAACTCTATTGGGGAGAGATCAAGATCCCAGTAAGACCCTGGGGAGGCCTACCTCCTACCTGGGTGGTGATCATTTATGTTTCAGGACCCACTGGCTATTATGGACACCCAGTTTAATGACCAGCAACTGAGTTGATTTCTTGACTAGATAACTGACACCTGGCAGATATGAAATCTGCTCATTTTGATATGAGTCCCCAGGAAATGGGTTCCAGGGTTTGCCCAAGGACACACAGCAGATGAGGAACTGTAGATCTTTAGAATGTAGATTTCCTGAAGTCCAGCCTTTTCCAAAAGGCTCCTTCTCAGGGATCTTCTGAAAAACATGACCCAACACCATCTGCCAATTCAAGTGTGTTATCTAAAAATAATTTTCCTGGAATTTCAACTACAGGTAGGCCATTCTCTTCCTTATTCCTTAAGTCACATCCCGCAGTGTACTGGAGTTGTTCAGCTTGACAGAGCTGATTGTTGAATTTCCAGCTGTTCCATCTGTGAAACTAGATGACATCACATTGGTTGCTTGATATTGGTTGGCCATGAGGGGAGGGTATACACTATAAAAACCAGTGCTGGAAAGATCATTGTCAAACATTTACCAGCACACCACTGATGATTACATCAGTTGCTAAATTTATAATTGGATGAAATATTCACTGCATCAATTTTGAACATTCATTGGACCAACTCTTTCCAGCAGAACCTTGGTCTGAATGTAATGACCACCCTTATGAAATATTAACAATCAGTATTATTTTCTCTACATGAGTCGCCTCAAACATTCTGTGAACAGACCACTTGAATAATATTAAAAATACAAGTTAAAGTCAGCATTATCTTGAGGGCTCTGTCTTTAAAAGGTTAAGAATTTACTAAATATCTGAATTCTGTAAACAACTAGAATTAAAATGTTTTGGATCATAAATTTTCAACTCAATGCCAGTTCTTTGCCTCCCCACAAATCTGAACCTACAGCCCATTCCTGATTTGAAATAAAGTACCTTAGGGGAGGAAAAGACCATGTTCTACTTCTCTCACCTGCCCCAGTACAATGACATGAACCACTCCAGAGAAATAAGCTCAAACCCGGTTTACACAGAAGGTTTTTAGTTTTACTGCTTTCTTAAAACGATTGAATGTAATTTTGGTTTATCATTTTATATGCTAAGTTATCTTGAATCACTACATCTGCTAAATCAGATCATCTGCTCATTTTCTTCTCCATAGAAGGAACAACACTTTGAATTTACCATGAAATAGAAGTCTTACAGGCAAATAGTAAGTAGTGGTGGGTGGCTTTTTAAGTATGAATATTTTTCCCATTTGATTTACTTAATTGAGCTAATGGTTTGGTTCTATGATCAGTTGAACAATCTGGTAGGTAAAGTCATCATTACATATTTTCTTAGCTACCCCAATAATGACCCTTACATTTTTTCTTTTATTTCCAATTACCTTTGAAAACATGTGGAATGTCAGAAGTCCTAATAGGAAACATGTATGAAATGATGAAATCTTTTTTCATACTAGTAGGTTTAACAAAGTCCTTTTAAGTGTCGAGAGAAAAAGTGAAACAAATTATAAAACAAAACAAGCACAGTGCAGGGTCTAAGAATAGGATTTTGTCTTGGAATATACTGGAATAAACAGATACTAGAATGATTTAGAAATTCTTTACCTTAATCATTTCATTTAATGGTTGAGAAAAACAAGGCTGGAGATGATAATTAACTTATAAAGATAACACAGCTTATAGATGGCAGTTAAAATTAGAAATCATTTATTTTCCAATGAAACATATACTTCCTGTACTAGTCTATTAAAAATATGCTTTACTTAAGAGGCACTTACACTCTAAATTCCAAGTGGCTTAAGCCTTTTCTCCCACCTCCTATCCTCTCCTGGTCTCCCTCTTTCTCTCCTTCCCCCACCCCCCTTTTCATAAACATAAATTATAATTCCTTTGCAATATCACTTTGAAAGCACTGAACTAGCTGCTGAGGATGGGAGGAACCATATCACAATGGACAGTTTCTGATCTCAGTTTGCAGCTTGGTGAGGATGGTGTGTTGTATCACAGATGATATAAGTGGTAAACAAGGAAAGGGAGAGAAGAGTTGCTGAGTGTGGGTTGAGTATGAAAGCAACCACCTTTGGGCTCTAAGGTGGACTATTCGTGTTATGATAAAGGCTGGAAACTCACAAGTGGGCAATTAATTCTCCATTGGGGTAATCAGTTTAGGGTATAATCCTCAGTTTCACAATTTTTTTTCTGTGTAGTAAAATTCAGGGATGATGATTTTTGTTAAATTCACAAGAGAATGACTGACTGCACCTAACTGCATCTTGTTAAATTGCAACATGGAAAATCATTGCCATAGGGCCTGGACTACCTCTCAGCTAGCCATCACATTCTCTATCCTGCAAGAAAACCTCTGTGCTGCTCAAACATGCATTATTTATCTTGTATGTCCAGCACTTAGTGTAATGCTTGTTACAATGAAGGTGATGGAGAAATGTATAGTAAATAAATGGATAAATGAAAGGACTACCCAAAGGCTGCTTGTTGAGGGAGTTGGATGGTTTTAAGAAACTGTTAGCTCACAGTCGTAAGCGTACATAGAGGCTATGAAGGATCTTCACTACATTCTGCATCCAATTAAGTCAGAAGCAATGACAAGAATAAATCTGGCCTTCCAAGGATGAGGGTCATACTCTGTATCATGGTTAAATCATTAGGACAGTACCTTCTGGTGAGGACAAGTGAAAACTTGGCAGCTGGTCCTCTTTGACAATTTCCTATACTCATCTCCTATCTCCATTTGAAACATCTCCAGCCTTTGTTAACTGAGGAAGCCCTCTCTTCTGTAGGAATTAATTACAAAGTCAGCAGAACACCCATGTGAACTGAACTGAGCAGGATAGCTTCCTTCTTCTCAAGTTCCTGGGATGATTGCAGCAGGCTGCTGGGGTGTGGTGGCAGTTGTTGAATTCCAAAATGACTGAATTCTTGCTGGTGGATGTTTTCCTCCAATCTACCCAAAGCATTAGGACAACAAAATGAATTGCAGGTAGGTCATATTAGCTCATCCTCTGCCAGTGGTTCCTTTGAATTTTCTCTTTCTATTGAGAAGGTGAATCGACTAAGCAAATTATAGTTGATTTTTTCCTGTTAATTTAATTTTAAAATTATGTACAATAATACTGACTTTTTGAGTACAGTTCTATGAATTTGAATATACGAATAGAATCATGTAACCTCAACTATAATCAGGAAAGAGTGTAGTTACATTAGTTTCCCTAAACTCCCTCACACTGTCATTTTGCAGTCAGACACCCTGCCAACCCCCCAACCTCTGGCAACCACTGATTTAGTCTCTGTCACCAGAGTTTATCTTTTCAAGAATGCTACATAAATTAAATCATACCTTGGAGACTGCCTTCTTTCACTCAAACATAGTGCCTTCAATATTCATCTAAGTTGTTACAGTTCCATTGTATGAATGTCAGGTGTTTTCCAGAGTGGCTGGACTATCTTCCTACCAGCAGTGTATGAGAATTCCAGTAGCTCAGTATCCTTGCCAGACCTTTGTATTGTTTGACATTGTAATAAGAATGTAATGCTCACTTGCTGTAGTTTTGATCTGTATTTTCTTAATGATTAATGATGTGGAGCATCTTTTTCATGTGCATATTTGCCTTGACTATACCCTCTTTGGTGAAGTGTCCATGTGAGTATTTTGGGTTGTTTGTTTTATTATAGCTGAATTTTATGCGCAGAGCAAATATTTTTAATTTTCATAAAGTACAGTTATCACATTTTTATTCAATGGACCAGCTTTGCTGTCATGTGTAAAAATGCTCTTGTTCTAACTCAAGATCTTGAAGATGTTTGCCTATGTTTTCTTCTAAATATTTTCTAGTTTTACATTTTACTTTTATACCATAATCCATTTGGGTTAAATGTTTTTAACCCAAGAATGAAGTCAAAGTTTACTTTTATTTTTTGCAAGTGAATGTCCAATTATTTCAAAAACACATTTATTGAAAATATTGTCCTTTTTCCATTGAATTGCCTTTGCTCCTTTGTCAAAGGTCAACAGGCCACATTTGTGTGTGTCTATTTCTAGACTCTCAATTCTGTCCTTAATCAGTATCTAAAAAATCAGTTTTAAAATCATATTGTATGATTGCTTCAATTTTCTTTTTAAATAACATTTTGACTATTTTAATTCTGTTTTATTCCTATATAAATTTTAGAATCAACTTATTCATGTATACACAATTCCCTGCTTGGATTTTTAGAGGAATTGCATTAAATCTGTTCATTAATTAATCTTTACTATGTTGACCCTTCTAATTTATGATCACGATATGTCTCTCCACTTATTTAGGTCTTAGATTTCTTTTCCTGGTGTTTTGTGTTTTCTGCATGCACATTCTGCACACATTTTATTAGATTTATACCTAATCCCTCTATTTTTATGAGCTATTATAAATTATATATTTTATTTATTTATTTCAGTTTCCAATTATCTATTGTTTTTATGTAGAAACACAATTATTTTTTTTATATTTATTGTGAAAGTATTATAGATGTCCCTATTTTTCCCCCATGCATCCCCTCCACCATGCTCCCACCCCTTCCCCTGGCATTCACTGCACTATTGTCTGTGTCCATGGATTATGCATATATACATGTAAGTTCCACAGTTAATCTCTCCCCACACCCCTGCCCCATTCCCTATGAAATACATCACTCTGTTCCATGCTTCAATGTCTCTGGCTCTATTTGGTTTATCAGTTTATTTTGTTCATTAGA
The DNA here is from genome assembly GCF_014108235.1 of Myotis myotis. Lineage (NCBI taxonomy): Eukaryota > Metazoa > Chordata > Mammalia > Chiroptera > Vespertilionidae > Myotis > Myotis myotis. The sequence goes on from NW_023416313.1 coordinate 122,925,448, forward strand.
TTACACATATAAGTGAGATCATGTGATATTTCTCTTTTTCTGATTGGCTTATTTCGCTTAGCATAATACTCTCCAGGAACCTCCATACTGTCTCAAAGGGTAAGAGATCCTTTTTTTTTTTTTTTTTAAGCTGTATAGTATTCCGTTGTGTAAAAGTACCACAGCTTTTATCCACTCATCTATTGATGGGCACTTGGAATGTTTCCAGATCTTAGCTATTGTAAATAATGCTGCTATGAGCATAGGGGTGCATATATTATTTCTGATTGGTGTTTCAGGATTCTTAAGATATATTCCTAGAAGTGGGATCACTGGGTCAAATTTTTTGAGGAAACGCCACACAGTTTTTCACAGTGGTTGTACCAGTCTGCATTCCCATGAACAGTGTAAAAGGGTTTCTTTTTCTTCACATCCTCACAAATACTTGTTGTTTGTTGATTTATTGATAGCCATTCTGTCAAGTGTGAAATGGTGCCTCATTGTCATTTTAATTTACATCTCTCTGATGATTAGTGATGTTGAGCCTTTTTTCATGTCTCTTGGTCATTTATGTCCTCTTTGAAGAAGTGTGGAGGAGGAAGAGGGGGAAGGGAGTCAATGGGGGAAAAATAGGGGACATCTGTAATACTTTCAACAACAAATATAAATTTTAAAAAAAAATTCTGCATGCACATTCTGCATATGCTTTGTTAGGTTTATAACAATAAACTAAAAGCAAATTGGCTTTTTTTGTCTTCCTTTTGTTGAGCTGTATGAGTATTTTATATATTTTGGATAGTAACCCCTTATCAGATATATCATTGGCAAATATGTTCTCCCATGCAGTGGGTTCCCTTTTCATTTTGATGCTGGTTTCCTTTGCTGTGAAAAAGCTTTTTGGTTTGATGTAGTTCCATTTTTTAATTTTTCCTTTGTTTTTCTTGCCCTATGTGAAAATGCTGCTATGTGAGATGGCTGAGATTTTGCTGCCTATGTTTTCTTCTAGGATTTTATGGTTTCATGACTTACATTTAAATATTTTATCTATTTTGAGTTTATTTTTATGTATGGTGTAAGTTGGTGGTCTAGTTTCATATTTTTGCATATACCTATCCTATTTTCCTGGCACTAATTACTGAAGAGACTGTTTTTACTCTATTGTGTGTTCTTTCCTTCAATGTCAAATATTAATCGAGCAAAATGGTTTGGGTAGATTTCTGGGTTTGTGGAAACACAATTAATTTAGGGATATTGACCTTATATCTTGAAATCTAGCCAAGCTTATTTATTAGTTCTAAAAGTATTTTTGTGACTCCCTTGGGATTGTTTATAAATCCCTTGATATTTCTGATAAGAAAATCTATAGTTATTTGCATTGTTGTTCCCCTATAAGTAAGTTAATGTTTTCCCTGGTTGCTTTCCTGTTCTTCATTTAGTTATCAGAAGTTTAAATATGATGTATTCATATGAAATTTTTTGCTATATCTAGTTTGGGGGTCACTGAGTTTCCTATTTTTCATCAAATTTTGGAAGTTTTAGCCATTATTTCTGCAAATATTTTTTTTTTCTGAATCTTACTTTTCTCCTTCTGGAATTCTGATGATATGCATATTAGAACTTTTGGCATTGTTTCATGCTCCCCCCCCCCACTCCCCAGACTCTCTTCATCTTTTTAAACTTTTTTTCTCTCTGTTGTTCAGATCAGATAATGTCTATCCTTCTATCATCAAGTGCACTGATTTTTTAGTTTCAGCATAGATAGTGTTGTTGTTTGTTTTTTTTTTCATTTGGGCTATTATATTTAATAATTCTAAAGTTTTCATTTAACAATTCTAAAAGTTTTCATGTGTTTTTTTTATATCTTCTCTTTATTTGATGATATTTTCTATTTTAACTTTATTTCAAGAATGTGATTATAGTTCAAGCATTTTTATAGTAGCTGCTTTAAAATCTTTGTTAGAGAATCCAACATCTGTGTAATCTCATTGTTGTATCCATTGTCTTTTTTCCATATAAGTTGATATTTTCCAGATTCTTTTTGTCACATAATTTTGAACTTTATTATGAATACTAGTAGCCTGGTGCACAAAATTCGTGCACATTAAAAGGGAATTAATTAGTGGAGATATTTTAATATTGCTATTTTCCCTTTCTCTATTATAGAAGTGTGAGAGATGAAATGAAATTAGTAAAATGTATATGAAAATAATATATAAATTTACTAATAAATAAACAGTAGCAAAAGGATATAATAAGAACAGAGGCGTGATATAAAAATGACAAAAACATGATATGAAAACAACAAAAACATGATATAAAAACAACAGTGATTCAAACAATGACTGATAAAGTGATTAAACTTATTCTAATATCTCCCTGTACACCACATGAAGAGTGAAAACACTTTCAGAGTGCTTGCCTAATTTCCCTTGTGATGAAGTATTTAGAACTTTAACTGTAATGTCACATGCTCTTCAAACTCAAGAGAAAGGAACATATAACTGACCATGTGCGAAAATGGGTTCAGGTAGGAATATGCCTACTCTGTCTAGAGTTTGTCCTTGTGATTTATTAATAGTCATCACAAATTCTGGCATCACGGGAAACCATCATCGAATCAATTTAAATGGGAGGCCAGTGTAAGATGGGGACAAAATAATTCTTGGATTCAGAACAACCTCTCCCTCTGCAGATCCTGTAATACTTCAGCTTCAATAATGTTAGGTAGTAATATTTTGATAATAAATCTGGTACCATTACAAAGACCCCATTTACTATTGAGATTTCTCAATAGTATGATGATTGCACCCACTTTCAATTTTAATTTATGACACAGCATTCCCGAAGGAGTAATACTATTAAGAAATTCAATGGGAAAATTTTCCTTTTCAGCATCATCTGTGGAATCAATGGAATCATCACTCAAATATGTGTGGAAATCTCCATCCAGTATATCCAAAATTTCATCATTTAATTTTTGAACATGCTCATTTTTCTTTCCTTGAAATATTAATGTTTATTGCATGTAATATTATATTTAAGATAATTTTTTTTATTGCTTAAAGTATTACAAAGGGTATTACTTATGTGTCCTTTTTTCCCCCCACCCTTGACAGTCCCTTAGCCTCCCCTATCCCCCAGTGTCTTATGTCCATTGGTTATGCTTATATGCATGCATACAAGTCCTTTGGTTGATCTTTTACCCCCCTACCTCCTGCCCCCCAACCCTCCCCAGCCTTCCCGCTGCAGTTTGACAATCTGTTTGAGGCAGCTCTGCCTCTGTATCTATTATCGTTCAAAAGTTTATAATGGTCTCTATTATCCATGAATGAGTGAGATCATGTGGTATTTTTCCTGCATTGACTGGCTTATTTCACTTAGCATAATGCTCTCCAGTTCCATCCATGCTGTTGCAAATGGTAAGAGTTCCTTCCTTTTTAGAGCAGCATAATATTCCATCGTGTAGATGTACCACAGTTTTCTAATCCATTCATCTACTGATGGGCACTTAGGCTGTTTCCAGATCTTAGCTATGGTGAATTGTGCTGCTATGAACATAGGGGTGCATATATCCTTTCTGATTGGTGTTTCTGGTTTCTTGGGATTTTTTGGACAAAGAATTGCACATTTAGATATATTTCTAATATTATCTACAGATATAGTATTTCCAAAGGTAGCTTCAATAATATATCTATTACAAATCATTTCACAAGGGATTTCAATAATATCCATTCCTAAATGAAACCTGCTATCAAGTTTGCCATCTCCAAGTTTCACTACCCATCCACTACAAGTAGAATCCTCTGATCTCATATTTTTTGTCAGAGACAACTTTCTGAAACATTCCCAAACATTGCAGTACTTTAAACTAGATTGTACTATGGCCGATCACATAGCATGCAGTACAATATTGAGACATTGTCGAAAATCCCCTCCAAGAAGAACTTTCCCACCAAATACAACATTCAGACTCATAATTTCTCTTAGTAATCTGTCTATGGTGTTTATAGCATGACTGGATGCCATGGTGCATTCATCAGTAATGAGAAGTTGGGCCTTTTTAATAGTTTTAGCAACTTCACTCTTTATATTGAGTCTAGAAATTGAAGTTTCATTTAATGAAATCGGTAATTTATATTGGGAATGAAAGGTGCTTTCACCAAGAAGTAAATTTACAGCAATTCCTGTAGACGCTGTGGGTAAAACAATACCACCATGACCTCTAATATAATGTATTAAAACTTTATACAGATATGCAGGTGAATAGGATTCCTAGCTGGCAGGCCCCTGACAGCAAGCTGGCCACCTGTCAATTCTGTGAGGAATGGGGCTCCCTCTTCCCTCCTGTCAGGGTCGGGGTGCAGGTGAATGGGGTTCCTGGCTGGCAGGCCACTGACAGCAAGCTATCCAACAGCAGATTATGTGAGAAATGGGGTTGCCTCCTCCCTACTGTCAGGGTCTTATTTGAAGGCAGGACTCAGTACTTCTATGCTCTGCTCTGAGGGCGGGTTCCTGCCTGAAACCTCACCCTGAGGGCAGGTTCCTGCCTGAAACCTCGCCCTGAGAGTGGGTTCCTGCCTGAAACCTTGCCCACTGGGAAACAGCTGGGGGAGGGCGCAGCCATTTCCAAGATGACCCCTGCAGGACTGACTTCCTTCCAGTTGGTCGAGCTTCTGGATGTGATGTTACACCCAGGGTTTTTATATAAGTAGATTCTGAGTAATATATCATGAAGCTTTGGATCTTAATTAAATTCTATGAAAATTTTGAATTTTTTATTTCTGCAAACAAACATCTGATTTGGTTTAGTTATGACTATCCTCATTTGAATTGTCATTGCAAAATCAGTGCTACTGATTGGTTTTCAAAACCTCTGCAGTGCTCCTCAGACCTGTCACACATGTGTACCACCTGGAGGCCAGTCTGGGACATTGGTGGTAGTTTATCCTTTAGCTGAGCTCACATCTCTCAAGGTCTACCTGCCTATGCTGTTTAGGTATAGATCCAGACATGATCAGCTGGTTGGTGGGGTGGGGCAGGGCAGGGGTTCACAAATAACTTTAAAAATTTGCTTCCTTAAGCTTCTTCCCCTCTGTAACTACCACAGTACTCTCCACTTCCCTGTCCTCTCCTTTTCACTCCTCCAGCAAGGATGTGGGGCTTAAGTTACCTCACTCTACTATGCACTTCCTGTGACTTCGACTGTATCTGCCCACACACTGGGAAGACAGAGATAAAAAATGCAATTAGCTATTGTAAAAAAAAAAAAAATAGGAGAAGAAGAAGAAGAAGAAGAAGAAGAAGAAGAAGAAGAAGAAGAAGAAGAGAAGAAGAAGAGAAGAGAAGAGAAGAGAAGAGAAGAGAAGAGAAGAGAAGAAGAAGAGAAGAGGAAAGAAAAGAAAAGAAAAGAAAAGGAGAAAGAAAAAAGCAATTAGGATTGCCCCTCCCTTCTTTGGATCACAGTTCCCTCTCTCAGAGTTTTAGATTTTTGCACAACCCTGTTTCCCAAGCCACCACTGCAAATAGTAGGATGGTGTTGGGGCTAAGGTGTGAGGAAACAAAGAAAGCATAAAAACAAAGAAGATAAAAAAAAAATAACAGGATTTCCCCAACTCTCTCTGAAAGTTAAGAGTTCCCCTTCATGCTCTCAGAGCCAGAACTCAAGGTCTTATTCTGGAGCTCTCTGTGTCATCCTCCAGAGCTCCACTTCCAGTTTCAGGCTGCACTGAGTTCAGGCCAGGTACACCAAAGAAGAAGTAAAATGGCAAATTTGCCACCAGTTCAGTGGCACATGGAATTCGGACATGGTCCCCAATTTGTCAGCTCCTAATTACTTTTTAGAGTTTTCAAACAGCTGCCAAATTATGCGATTGGGTGGAAAGTACTTCCTCCGTCTCAAGGAGCTGGAACCTTGCTAGTGGATTCTTAAGTCTTATTCTCAAAAGAAAGGCTGATGACTGACTATGGCCTTGAATCCAATAGATTCAATATTGAGGACACTTGTTTGAACATTTCTATTTTGATATATTTTCAAACTTCAAGAAAAGTTGCAAGAATAGTAAGAATAGTATAAGAAACTCATATATTCTTTACTCAGACTTATTAAATGTTTTACATTTTGTCCCATCTGTTATATCATTCTCCCTCCTCCTCCTCCTCCTCCTCCTCCTCCTCCTCCTCCTCCTCCTCCTTTCTCTCTCTCTCTCTCTCTCTCTCTCTCTCTCTCTCTCTCTCTCTCTCTCTCCTCTCTCCATATAGGCAGTTAATCCCCCCCGGCCCTGAGTCATTGAAGACTAAGTTGGAGACATTATATGTTTCCTAAGAACAGAGAACATACTCTGACCTAACAATAGTACACTTTCAACGTCAAGGAATTTAAAATGGACATAATGCCATTGTTTAACCCACAGTCCATATTTAAATTTCAAGATCATGCATTTCATTTAGTTTTTGTCTCTTTAGTATCCTTAATCAGGAACAGATTTTTAGCCTTCTTTCGCCTTTCTTGAGCTTGACTTTTTTAAGAATACTAGTTAATATTTTGTAGACATCCTTCAATTTGAATTTACTGATATTTTCTCATACTTAGATTCCAGCTATGAATTTTTTGTAGGAATACCACAAAAGTGATGTTGTGTCCCTCTCAATGAATCATAGCAGGAGTCTCTTGCTGTCAATTTGTCCAAATATTTGTTTTATAACTTAAGGTAGCATTGACCAGGCTTATGCATCGAAAACTAATAGAATTTCTTCCTCAGAACAAGTTTAGGGGAATGGTGGAGGCTTACTCTTATGAAACTTCTTTCTCTTGCTTTGTTTAGGTTAGTGGTTTTTTTGACCTAACATCTAGGGAACACATTACTTGCATTCTGCCTGGAATCAAAATAAGCCCTGGTTATACTCTTTTGCTGTGTGCTTGCTATTCCCAGCTGAGAGCTGCGCTGATGCCTGGGTAGCAGTGGGTCTCTCCCCACCACCATCTGGGAAACCACCCATAATTCTGCATGCCTGTGGTGCCCAAATGAATGGAGACTGACCAGCTCTGTGGGTGGAAAGGAAAAGATGTGCAGTATGACAGGGCCCCAATTTTCATGGGAAAAAAGTCTATCTGAAATCTTACTTCTGTTTCTCAAAATAGTCCACTGAAAAACATGTGTTTTTTTTTTAAAACAAATTTTAGCCACAGAACCATCCAAGAGAGTTCAGTTCCTGAAAGCACTCACAGCCCCACCCATCAGCCTCTGCTGTTATGTAGTGTCTGATCTTGTACAAGCTGTGGATGAGTTGAGACAAGTAATCAATACTTCATTTATATATTTATAACTCCGCTGTAATGCAAGTCTGACAAAGCAAATGTCCATTAAGGAAAACGAAAAAGAAAAAAAAAATTTGACCAGGGCATTTCCCATGGCTTCCTGCATGTATATGCACTAACGAATTGAGGCCATCTCCTCAAAGAGTTCATTATATTCAGGTCAGTCCTGATTGAATGTGGTTCCATCTCACTGTGCACCTCAGCTATTAGTATCCAACTTCCAAAGCTACTGAAGGGAGATGAGGAAACAAATATAGCACTGAGCCCATATGAGGTGAATACTATTGTCTTAAGTTTCATTTCCCCAGAAGTTTAAAACATTTAAAGGATAAATTATGGATTAGACCTTTGTTCTGGTTTACTAGTCATAATATCTTGATATATGCCTGTCAGATACTTGAGGACTTCATCTGAGCACTGTAATATCAAGTAGCTTGCATTCCTGGATTTTTCTAGATTTTTCTCTCAATGGAATCCAGACATATCAGAAAGAAAGAAATATTTGACTTGTGGTAAGTGGAGGGGATAATGACACAGGGCTATGGAGTACTTTCTCCAGTTTTTTCTGCTTGAGTGGCCAGAAGTTCCTTAGCACACATATGCAGAGTCTATGCAGACACACAAACTCATTTTCTCTCAGTTTAAGAAAACTGATGTGCCCTGGACAAGGCCATGGTGAGGATTTCCCTATCCAAAGTGGAGTATTTTGTCACCTTTCATAGCATTCTACTGCTTTAACTCTGGCTATTACTTCTGATGCTACCCACTTTCACCATGAACAAATTTTCAATTTTTGGTATGTTTATAAAAGTTTGTAGCCATAATCTGTTCTATTGTTTCACCCCTTATCTGGTATTCTTGTGATGCTTTCTTTTCTACACTCCTCTTTTCCTTATATGTTCAGATTTACACTTCACTCTCCATTTCTCACTTTTCTTTCCTCAATATGTCTCTTATTAGAATTTCTTATTCTTTGCAGTCATCTGCTGGGGAGATTAAATACATTTGAAACAAGGCCCCAATGACCTTGGGCGATTTCTGTTTTGGAAAGGCCACTCAGTCCCAATCAGTCTGAGAGTTTGGCAGCAAACATGGGCAGGAAAAGGATGGCTCCTGAGGTGTCCTGAGAAATTGACCTACCATGTTTTGGGGTTAATCTTCATGTTTGATGCGGGCAGTCACATAAATGGAATCTAACTCCAAATTAGTTCTGAGGTCCTGGACTTCTCAGGCCCTAGTTAGGGAAAAGGATTTGCACTAGTTAGTGCAAATGCATGCAAGAAGGTGGCAAGAAAGAGAGTATGAGTCAGTGTTATTTCATCAGAATTTTCTCATCAACATTATCTTTCAGAGCTCTGAGGAACTCTCCAGCTTCTCGCTTTTCTGTTTGTTTTTATTCCCTGTTTATTTCTAATGTTAGACTCATGGCACTTTGAAGTTAACACAGACCTCAGAGCTGATCTAGTCTAGGCCCCTGTTTTGGTAGTTAATGAAAATGTACCTAAAAAGAACACAGGACCATGGAAAAGAATAATGAAAAAAATACCGGTTTTTAAGTCAGAGGGACTGGAGTTCACTTTGGCTCCATTTATTTAATTTCTCTGAGCCTTAGTGAATCATCGGTAAAATGATATTGGTCACATGCAATTTTAGAGGAATGAATGAGATAGCATACTGAGCACCTGGGACAGTGGCTGGGATGTATTAGGCTCTGAATAACTAGTCACCTCCTTTCTCTTTTCCCTAAACTTGTTTTGATTTCCTCCTTATTCTCTCCCCTTATTCCTTTACATGATTCTTTCAAGAAACTACCTTCCTTATTCTCTTGCTTTCCAGCTAGTTCTGTCTTTCTCCCTGTTGCTGTTCATGGTGAATTCACAACCCTTCTTATAGCTCTTCTCTGGCTTTCACATTCATCCATTCACCAGAGGTTTTTATTTTTGTTTTGTTTTGTTTTAATAGATTTTTTTACTGATTTTAGAGAGGAAGGGAGAGGGAGCGAAAGAGAAACATCAGTGATGAGAGAGAATCATTGATAGGCTGCCTCCTGATGCCCCCCACTGGGGATTGAGCCCACAACCTGAACATGTGTCTTGACCAGGAATTGAATCATAAACCTCCTGGTTCATAGTCCAATGCTCAATCATTGAGCCACACCATTTGGGCACCAGAGGTTTTTTTATAAAGGCAACTGGAAGCATTTCTTGATTCCTACAGCCCTCGGGCTCTTTCTCTCCCTTTGAGTTCCCATCTGACTTCCTGTTTCCATAACTCACATTGTCTTGCCATCCTGGTATCACTGGTTCTCCTTGTGTGCATGTGTTGTACCTATTGAAGCTAGACTGGAAAATTCATGAGACCTAGAACCACCCTATATATTATTTAGTTATTATTCCTTATTAGATCTCCTGATAATCTCCCTCACAGAGCAGATACACAATTAATATTCATTAGTGGATTAATGTATTCCCATTACCCTTTCCAAAGACACCTCCTCCTGTAGCATCTTTACCGAGGGGACACATAAACATGGAGTGAATATTTGGTTGCAATTTTACAGCTAATTAAATGTCTCCGAGTAAAACCACACTAAGTAAAGGGTGCAATCCTTGCCTTTGGTGTCCGGCAAACTCACACTGTCATGGCGAGTGGTTATGGAGAGACCACGGCCTCTGCATGTTGACTTCCTGTATTTGCACCAGGGAAGCGCAGAAGCTTGTGTCTGTGGTGATGAACTTTGCCTTTTCTTCTTGGAAAAAAACTATTTCATATATTTTTTTATTTTTTTCCAATCTTTAATTTCTTTATTGATTAAGGTATTACATATGTGACCTCATTCCTCCCATAAGCCCCCCACCCCCACTCATGCCCTAGACCCCCTGTTGTCTGTGTCCATTGGTTGGGCTTATATGCATGCATACAAGTCCTTTGGTTGATTCTCCCCCTTACCCCCATCCTCCCCTACATTCCCTCTGAGGTTTGACAGTCTTATCGCTGCTTCTCTGTCTCTGGACCTATCCCTTTTCATCAGCCTATGTTGTTCACTATACTCCACAAATGAGTGAGATCATGTGGTATTTATCTTTCTCTGACTGGCTTATTTCACTTAGCATAATGCTCTCCAGTTCCATCCATGCTGTTGCAAATGGCTAAGAACTCCTTCTTTTTTACCACAGCGTAGTATTCCATTGTGTAGATGTATCACAGGTTTTTAATCCACTCATCTGCTGATAGGCACTTAGGCTGTTTCCAAATCTTAGCTATGGTGAATTGTGCTATTATGAACATAGGGATGCATATATCCTTTCTGATTGGTGTTTCTAGCTTCTTGGGACATATTCCTAGAAGTGGGATCACTGGGTCAAATGGGAGTTCCATTTTTACTATTTTGAGGAAACTCCGTACTGTTTTCCACAGTGGCTGTACCAGTCTGCATTCCCACCAGCAGTGCAAAAGGGTTCCTTTTTCTCCACATCCTCCCCAACACTTGTTTGTTGATTTGTTGATGATAGCCATTCTGACAGGTGTGAGATGATACCGCATTGTCAATTTGATTTGCATCTCTCAGATGATTAGTGACTTTGAGCATGTTTTCATATGTCTTTTGGCCTTCCATATGTCCTCTTTCAAAAAGTGTCTATTTAGGTCCATTGCCCATTTTTTGATTGGATTGTTTATCTTCCTTTTGTTAAGTTGTATGAGTTCCTGTAAATGCTGGAGATTAAACCCTAATCGGTGATATTAACAAATATGCTCTCCCATGCAGTGGGCTTTCTTGTTGTTTTATTGATGGTTTCCTTTCCTGTGCAAAAGCTTTTTATTTTGATGTAGTCCCATTTGTTCATTTTCTCTTTAGTTTCCATTGCCCTAGAAGCAGTATCAGTGAAGAAATTCCTTCGGCATATGTCTGCGATTTCGCTGCCTATGGATTCCTCTGGTATTTTTATGGTTTCTCGTCTTACATTTAAGTCCTTTATCCATTTTGAGTTTATTTTTGTGTATGGTGTAAGTTGGTGGTCTAGTTTCATCTTTTTGCATGTGTCTGTCCAATTTTCCCAACACCATTTATTGAAGAGACTGTCTTGACTCCATTGTATGCTCTTGCCTCCTTTGTCGAATATTAATTGGACATAGTGGTTTGGGTCAATTTCTGGGCTCTCTATTCTATTCCATTGGTCTATATGTCTGTTCTTGTGCCAGTACCCAGCTGTTTTAAGAACAAAAACTATTTCATATTTATTTGTGGGCCATCTCAGAGATGCATCCATTAACAATATAAAGGCCCTATTAAGTCATTGAGGCTGTCCCCTGTTCTCCACTGTCCCTTTTCAGGCAGCTTCATCCCTTTCACTTGAAACCTTTCAGATTAAATTTACAAATAGACTTTAAACGGGATCACCTCAAGTTGAATTCCTGTGCTCAGTGAAATGTTAGCAATGTATTACTTGGGTTGTGTAAAATGGGAGTGTAGTGAGGTTAATTTCTCCCTCCGCCCCACCTTAGACTCATTATTGAAGAAAGTATGTGCAGACCTAGAACTTCTCATAATTCATCCTGCCTTCTGTTTCTTTAGAGTCCAAGCTCATAAATCTCTGTTTGTGTTGACACAATCGGTTCCTAGGGGCAAGTGGTGGTACTGCCAGCTGAGAATTACAGCTCCAGACTCCAAGCAAACTTAAAGAGACTCATTCAAAGAGTTATACCCCATCCTTTGCTGCCTTTACTTGAGGAAGAATCAAGAGCTAATGTACCCAAACACATTCATAAGTGGGAGTAGCCACAACATATCAAACTAAGAGAACTTGATGCTTATTTAGAAACACAAACTCACTATATTTTATGACGACAACAGAAAATGAACATACCCCACAAGGAACCAGAATTTGTCTATTAGAAAGTGCAAAATTTAAAAATATCACATTAACACCATTCTCAAATTAACACTGTTCTCTTTAGAGATCACTTAGCTTTGAAATACATTCAAGAGTAATATAATTTTCCTTCTGCTTCCTTCCTGTCTTTATAGTGTTTGTGAATTTGCATCTCTATGACATATGTATATATTATGCATTTGAAAAAATTAAATAAAGAATGTGAGAATTGTGGCACAGTAGAACTCTAAGAACATTTAAAAGACTCAGTCCAATCCCTAATTTTGGAGATGAAGACACTGAGTCCAAAAACATGTCTGAGAGCTGGATACTGAAAGCAGGGGCAGTGTCATAGAAGCCGTGAGACCCAGGCTCCCAGACCCAGCCCAGCATTCCACGTGCCATGCTACTGATGTACACACTAGCCAAAGATCAGACAGACAGACAGACAGTTCCATTAATGTTGGCACATTCCCTTCAGTGGTTTTGAGAATTTTAGTATTAGAAAAAAGCTTGTGTAAGTATTCTTATTTCAAGCTCAGGAAATGGAAACAAAATTGAAAAGTATTTAAGTTCACTAAATAGAACATTGAAATGATTCTAATGTTACTGCCCTCATTTTCAAAATTAGAGGGTTGCCCGGCCCTCCACCTATGAACCAGGAGGTCGCAGCTTGATTCCCAGTCAGGGCACATGCCTGGGTTGCAGGCTTAACCCCCAGTGTGGGGCATGCAGAAGGCAGTCAATCAATGATTCTCTCTTATCTTTGATGTTTCTATTTTTCTCTCCTTCTCACTTCCTCTCTGAAATCAATGAAAATATTAAAATGAGAGGATTAACCAGATGATTCTTGAGTCCTCTCCAGCTTGAATACTCAAGAATTCTAATTATTGCTCCTTAACAATCCTGAACCTTTAATTTCCACAATAATAAAACAGAGCTAATTGTATTTAAGATGACAATGGTGACAGTTAATAAGAGGATACATAGAAAGTACATTTAATTCCTTCAATAAAAAACAATGTAAGAATAAACAGTAAACCACTTACAGCAACTCAAAAATAGCAGGAACTGTAGAACATAATCAACTCTAGATTAAATTGTATGGATTATTATTTCTTGGAGGATTATTTCTAACAAATGTTCAATTTCAGATTCATTCCCTGCCACTCAGCATGCATCAGGGTAGTCAGAATGAACTAAAAAAAAACAAACACTAGCCACTTTTGATATTTAACAAAACTAGCTATTATTAAAAAAGTAATTTATTTTTTGAAAATATAAATGCCAGAACTATGGTTTAATAGCATTTGGCTTGCTGTTTTGGAGTATTTACCTAACAGTGTCCTTCATTAGCAAGGATAAGGAAGGGCAATTGTAATATATTTTATAAAATTTAGAAAATGCTTTTTGGGTATTATTACTATTTTCTCCTTTATCATCTCACTTGCAAGTGTATATCTGTAAAGATGCTTAATATTGGTTCACGCTTTTGTATGAACTTGCCATGGCTTGATCTTGATATCTACTACATGAGCCTTGACTAGAGTGACCTAAATCTGGCTCAACTTATCCCCATAGTCAGCCAACTATTTGTTTCAAATTTATAAATCCTTCTGCAGAACACATGCATTTAATGGCAAGGAAGAAAGGCTTGCTTCAGAAAGGAAGTCCACTGCTAGTCCACTGAGGTGATTTTTACTAGTTAGGGAATTCCTTTTAAGAAACAGAGGGGAAAGTGTGTGCATGGGTTTGTTTGGTGGGTGAACCCAGCCTGTAGATAATAGTTTCTTCCCATAATTTCCCTCACTTGTCAATCCTTGCCCACCTTAAAGGAGTTAACTTAACGAATACATTAAAATATTATTGAAGAATTACATTTTATTCTGCACTTCTCTTTAAAGGGGATATAGAGAAATGGACACCTTTTTGAAGTGGAGCAACCAGACTTGAAAGAAACCATGTTGTCTGAGGAATAGTTAAGGTAGAGATGATAGACTCAGTGGGAATATGTCCTGAGTCTTCAAATATCTGAAGCATTGTCATGTGGAAGAATGACTCTCATTACTTTACTTGGCTTTAGTAACATGGAAGGACACATTTTAGCTTATTATAAGGAAATACTTTCTAAGAACCAGAAAGATTGGAAGATTTGGTGAACTGTGACCCCCACCGTGTCCAGTGATGGAGGCGTTTAGGCCCAGTGTGGGTGAACACAGGTCAGGGAGGCCAATAATGGTAGATGGTTGGACCAGATAGCCTCCCTCATGGGTATTCCAAGCTCAGAGATGCTAGGATTTTAACAGAGTGACTTTGGCCTAAAATTACTCTTTAGGTCTCTGTTTTCTCATCTATAAAGTGAAACATTTAGACTAGCTCAGCGGTTGTCAACCATTTTTTATTTTTTCAGTATGGTAAACCTTTTGTTTCCGTAAATGGAATCTTCAGTAGAACTCCAATATACAAAGAGTTGAGAAAAGCTTCCATCTCTGGAGGGAGGGTTGACCTCTGTCCCCCGGGCCTGCCCACCTCCAGTCCACCTGTTCCTCCCTTTGGCAACCTTTGAGTACTTGGGAGAAATCTAAGAACTACAGGTTAAAAATCACAATACTTTCTTTTTTTTAAAAAAAGAAATATATATTTTATTGATTTTTTTACAGAGAGGAAGGGAGAGGGATAGAGAGTTAGAAACATCGATCAGCTGCCTCCTGCACACCTACTACTAGGGATGTGTCCACAACCAACGTACATGCCCTTGACCAGAATCATACCTGGGACCTTTCAGTCCGAAGGCCGAGGCTCTATCCACTGAGCCAAACTGGTTAGGGCACAATACTTTCTAATATTCCTAGCAGAACTACAATTTTATGATTGTCATGTAATTCTACAACTATTCTTTAACCAAATTAATAAACATGAAAAAAAATTTTCAACCTGTTTCAGGCTGGAGGCTTACAGAAGGGAAACTATGTGGTGCAGTGGTAAGAACATGAATTTCACAACCAGGCAAGCTTGGGTTCAAATCTCAGTTCTGTGTTTTATTAGTTTAGTAACACTAGATAATTTGCTTAGCCTCTCTAAGCATTAGGAGGTAAATTTAGAGCAAAATATTCACCTCATAGCATTTTGGGGAGGATCTACTAGATCACTTATTGAAAAGCTTACACTGTGTTTGAAATATGAAATACCCAACTATGTAGCTGCTTTATTAATAACAAGACCAAATGAAATGGAACAAAGCAGTTTCTTCCTATAGCAATAATTTCTTATCACTGGTAGTAACAATTCGAAGCCAAGAACCTTAATATTACTTTGCAAAGCTTTCAATAACACAGGTCCATCTAGAAGAGGAGAGCTGATGGCATTGATATGTGACCTTAACTAAAGTCCTTGGTCATTTTGTGACTTTTTCCTATTAATAGAATGAAACTGCAACATAAAGAGGTATCTCTAAGAAGGACTGGGGTTTGGTTTTTCCAAGAGACCCTCACTTTTGGCACAACTTTTCCAAAAGCCAAAAGCTTTCCTGGTAAAATCCCAGAGTTACCTCTTATAACCCCTTCCAAATATTCTTGTTAAATTTTTTTTAATCTAAGCATTGCCTACTCTTTTTGCCTAAAGTGGATGTATATTTGTTCAGCAAACATTTCCTGCACACTTACTCTGCACAAGAGTTTTAGAGGAAAACAAAGTAACTCATATGTTTACAGAGCTTACAGATTAGTCCAGACACTTGCAACCACAACCACACATCAGAGGTTCTTCAAAGGTGATTTGCAATGCTCTTTATGCTCCTGCCACTCATATTTCCTCCCTACTTATTCTTTATTTCTTGCCTTTGCAGGTTCTGAAGTTCTCTTGCTGCTGTCCATCTAAAGCACCCTTCTACATCAGCTTATGTGGCATGTCTTCCAGGCTCCCTGCTCCAAAACTGACTTTCCTGTTTTCTTCCATATCCCTCCCACTCTATAGGATCTGTCCCTTAATGTTTGAGGAAACAATCTAAACAGCGAGTAAGGTCAATAGTCTTAATTCTTCCCCTTTTTACTTCTCACTAAGGGAGAATTTATGTTTTAAATAACCTAAGTAAATTTGAATTATTTAGAAGCAATGTTTTGTGGATGGGATGCACAAGGACACTTTCTGCTGCATTCCATTCTGAAGTTCTACTGACCTTTTTATGGAACCACACAGTAATATGACTGGTTTAACAGCCATATAGAGGAACATATCTATAAGCAAAAATAATACTTAGTAAAAACTACCTCATAACCTTTGAGAGCAAGCAAAATACAGAAAGAAAAATTGAGGACAAGGGTTTGTTGGGAACGACCCTGCACATAGGCACATCTTTATTCTGTTCTTGAAGGAGATAATGGGCATATGGAAACTTGATCTAACTTTTTCCTCTCTTTTTGGAAGTTCTGAAAGAGGGATGAGAGCACACATATAGATTAGGATGGTCTGTTTAAGGATGGTACCAAAGGTAAGTGTGATTTGGGGTTTAAAATATTTGCTGGAAGATATTTACTGATTGGTTACAAGGAGGCAGCATGAATCATTGCTCATATCCCTCCTGTGGCCAGCTTCCAGTCATTTATCACCTGGCACATTGGATTAAGACTGATAGAATCTTTAAGAAAAAAAAAATATGGACTGCTCTATTCCAGTAAGAAGGCACTAAAATGTGGAAATAAAATGATCCCTGAAGATGAGGTCTACTAAGAAAGCGTTCCTATGTATCCTGTAGACATGAATAGTCCAGGGATTTGATAGTGGTGGAGATTTTATATATATATATATATATATATATATATATATATATATATATATATAAAATAAAATATCAGCAATATATTAAGAAAAACCACACATGGAAACATTGAAACCAATATGGATAATAAATACTATAAATACCATATCTTCCCTACAGGTCCTCCACCTCACTTTCTGAATAAATATATTTATATTGTGATCCGGTATTCCCAATTTTTATGAAATTATTTAAATATTCCTTTAATAATTTTTCTAAAGATATAAGTAAATGGAATAAATAAGCATGAATTTCAAACACTCAGATCTTCAAAGATAACTCATGAATTAAAATATAAATTATAAGGTATATTAAAAAGTACTGGGGGTACAAATTGACATATAGGAAAAAGTCAAGTCATGGGCCTCAGCTGTGATATACAATTTATTGGGAACTTTAATAAAGAATGATTTAATGTATTTTCATAAAAACATCAGTCATGTCAGAGACAAAGCTTAGATAATATAAGCTTCACTTGATAGGAGAAGAAAATATTATTAAATATCAAAAGAATAAGATATTATGTACTCGTGGGTATGTTTGTGTATGAGCATGAGAGCGAGAGCAAGCAGGGGAGCACTCATCACTAATGTGAAGTTCAGTGAAGGAAGATTTGGTAGGAGCATATTATGTATTATTTTATCTTCACCTGTTCAAATCAACATCAAGATCGGTGTCTGCTGGTGATTTGTAGGAGTGGAGAAAGCAAAAGTCAACATTTTAAAAAAATATATCAACTGAAGGACTTGTATGCATGCATATAAGCATAACCAATGGACACAAGACACTGGGGGGTAGGGGAGGCTAGGGGACTGTCAAGGGCGGGGGGGGGGGGAAAGGACACATATGTAATACCCTTTGTAATACTTTAAGCAAATATATATATATATATATATATATATATATATATATATATATATACTGATTTTTTTTAGAGAGAGAGGAAGGGAGAGGGAGTGAGAGATAGAAACATCAACGATGAGAGAGAATCACTGAAGGACTGCCTCCTGTATACCCCCTACTGGGGATCAAGCCCGCAACCCAGGCATGTGCCCTTGACCGTAATCGAACCTGGGACCTTTCAGACTATAAGCCAGTGCTGTATCCACTGAGCCAAACCATGCAGGCAAAAGTCAACATTTTAAGACCATTGAGAAGAGTGGGGACCCAAGAAGATGTGCTTGGTACATATGTCCTGGGGAGAGGAAAAGAGTGAAGGTAGCAGGAAGGGAGATTGCTTTCCCTCAGAGCAACTCCAATTCTGCTATTCCAGGAGAGTGAGGACCTGCTCCCTGCTCTTGGCAACATCCTGAGGCTGAGGCAGGGCCTCAGAGAAGCTGGGCACACGATGCCTGAGGAAGTGCCTCAACACCTTTGGCCGCAAGCTTGGCACAGAAGCCACAGAGCAGAGATCATCACCTGGCCTGGAGCTATGTGCCTCTCGGCAACCACCAGACAACAGAGGAATAGAGGCTTACCTGGTGTCTTGACCTGTGGGTCAAACCTCCAAACCCTACTCCAACCTGCTGAAGGTGATGATGAGAAAGCCTTGAGAATGGTTGAGCTAGTGTTTCCTTCAGCCCAGAAGGAAAGGGCTTAGAGATGATACCAAGTTGATTTATGGAGAGTAAACCATCTGAGTTTATAGACTCAGATTTATACCTGCTACAAAAATATAAATATTTTACCCTGTGTATCTGGAGAGCACAAGATCCTGAGATAGATTCCTGGTTCTGGCCCCACTCCACTATTAACCAGCCACATGTGACCTTAGCAAGTCTCTTAACCTCACTAACCCAAGCTTCTTTTTCTATAAAACTGGGATTAATATCAGTACCAATTTCAGATGGCTGTTGCAAGGATAAAATGAGATCATCTGTATCTTTGGCATAGAACAGAGGCTCAATAATTATCAGCTATTATTAATTATTATTATTCAGTTCTTTCTTATAATTATCCCAACTATTACCTAACTGTGAGGGAGATATCTATACCTAAAAATATCTTTCAATTCACAGCCCTGGTTATTCATAAATCGTTTTTCACCATAGGCTTAAGAAGTAAACAAATTTTTAAAAAATAACTTTTTTTGTGCCCCCAGGAGACTACTAAATTGCATGTGAAACAAAACACCTTTAGGGAGATGTTCCTGGGAAGAAAAGAGATTTTTTCCTAGATCTTAAGTAGCTAATTGCTTGTATCCTGATAGGGGCTGTGCCTCCCCACTGTCAGGTAAGAATGCCAACTGTGAACGTAGGAAGTCCAGTCTGCTCTGTATTCTCCCAACAAATGGGAGTTAGCCAAATTTCTAATCTTCAAGGATCCAATGGGCTTGTCAGGATCTTAGAACACTTGACAGGTAGTGGAGGGGAGGAGGAGAATTCTTTCCTGTAAATTTCATGCTGGAGTGCTCTGAGATTAGTCAACTTTAATTCTGTGGAAATTCAGTGTTCAGTTTGGGGCAGGAGTCTATGAACTGTTATCCCTAAGTTATACTGGGAGGACTATTTATTCTCCTGTATCCTTAAATTGCTATGAAAATAGGGAATGCTTGTGAATGAATAATAAACTTATTTGTGTAAAGAATTGTCTGAGCTGAAGAGAGGGACTATAGACAGTCCCCAGTATACCACAGTCCAGATCTGGCCCTTAATTTCTAGGTAAGTGGGAACCTAATGGCCTCTGTGCCTGACTTTCCTGAGTAGATGTGATGTATGTAGACAGAGGTGGGGAGTGTGCACACCCCTGTCCATGCTACAGGTCATGCCAGATGTTCATTGATGTATCTTAATTTATATCCTTTTTGACCTTATTTCTGCTCCAGTCACTCAAACTATGAGTTCACCAACTCTGATTGCACAAGTGGGACCCTCTTAATGTCTTCCCCACCTACTCCATTTAGCTTCTGCATGGGTATTGGCCCTCAGGATCTCCTCCCTGGTGCCTGTTCAAAGTATCAGGGCTTAATGTCTCACAGCTGTGACCTATTGAGCTGTCTAAGCTCTCGGGTCCCCATCTTATAAGCCCAGGGCAACAAGGGCCAGCCAACCTGCTTCTGGACATTTCGTATGTCTTCAATCAAAATGTATTTAAATAAATACTATCCCTCAAGGTGCAAAGCCTAGGTCAGGCATCTTGTAGGATACAAAGGTGTTTTTTTCCTTTCTAGGGGTCATGCCCTCACCAGTGAGATGACTACACAACCAGGTATCTCTGTGGCAAATGGCACAGAGAGTTAAAACAGATACAAGTTATTTGAGAGAGGAGGATATTCCCAGGTAAGAGCCTCGAGGCAAACTCTAAAAGAAGTAGACCTGGAAAGGAAAGCAGAAGTTTGGCTGTGTAGTCAGGGGGTAGCAAGGGTGAGGACTGGCCTAGACTTACAAATGGAGCACAAATCTCCCCAACTCTCTGAAAGTCGAGCATTCCCATAAAACCTTCCCTAAGACCAAATAGTGTAAAGTGAAGAAGAAATTATCTTAGGACAGACATATCTTGCTAACAATGCAAAAAATAAATGGAGATACAGCACAGATGTTCTCAGACAGAGTTAAAAACTCTGGCAGCTTCATGCGGAGATGCCAAGGGTGGTTTCTGGGAAAAGAGCTTGGTGTCGTCCTCACTGCGTGGGGTGCTGCCTCTACAACACTCACTGAAGGCTGTTTTCCCTTTCCATTTTTTTTTTTATAAACGTGAAAATCATCTTGGGAATTTTTAGTTAGCAAAAACAGGTGCTAACGTAGGTCTTTCATAAAAGCTAATTGTATAATGTGAACCTTCAAATAGCATTTTTTGTGAGACTGTATTTGTGAGACTTTGAATCTGTGTCTTAGGTTCCCTCAGGGAACCGCATGGAGACAGAAACTGAGTGGTACTCAGGAATTTTAATCTTTAGAATTCTTTGAAAATAGAGTATTATATAGGAATAAATCCATAATGTAACCTTGAAGAATGGTCATGGAAGGAGCAGGACATTCGTTTCCTGTAGCTGCCATAACAAATTACTACAAAATGGGAGGCTTAAAACAACACATTTTTTTTTTTTAATTACTGAGGCCCAAAGTCCAAAAATAGCATTATTGGATACACAAAGAATCACCAGGGCTATGCTCCATCCCAAGGTTCTAGGGGCAAATTGGTTCTTTGCCTATTCTAATTTCTAGGGGCTACCAACATTCTTTGGCTTGTGGGTGCTTTACTGTAACCTCTGCCTTGGAGTCACCTGGCTTTCTTCTCTTGTATCTGTGTGTAGAATCTCCCTCTGCCTATCTCTGCTAAAGAAATGTGTGATTGCACTTAGGGCCCATCTGGGACAATCCAGGATAAACTAGCCATTTCAAGAGCCCAACTTAGTCATATCTACAAAGCCTCTCTTTTGCTAAATAAGGTAACAGTCCCAGGTCCCAGGAAGAAAGATGTATCTTTTAGAAGGCTATTTTCAAGCCTACCTCAGGGCTTATCTTTATGCAGACTGTCTTGAATTTCTCTGCAGTTACTTAATAAGGTGTTATTGACCCAAAGGGGTTCTGGCCTCCCCAATACCTCTGTCCCAATTTGACCTTGGGCCTAACTCTAGAAACCAATACAGACCCCCCAATTAGCCACCTGTCTGGCAAAGTCCTCTTCTCAAACAAAACATTTTCAGTTCTTACCAACTTTATTTAAAAATTTAGAGAAATTGGTCAGAAGCTTTTTGTACACTATCTGTCTGTGATTGTGCATGAGAAAGCAGCAGAGCTTTCTAAAGGGATAACCATTTGGAAATGTCTTCAGAAATTCAAATGCAAAGTTTTAGGATTGTTTGACATTGATTTCACCCATTACCAATGTCCACTTATGTGTTTGTTCCTTATTTTCTTCATTTTAATGTATCCATCTTACAATATTGATAAGATGCCCAAGTTGTGAATTTCAGGATCATTATCACACTTAGGAAGTTAAAGCCTTCCTCTTTGACCTATGCTTTCTAATACCACTTAAGGTATGCCATAATTGCCCACAAAGGCACAGTATGTTAGGTCTTATTGTCCAAATGAAACCCAGTTTCACAGTAGGACGAGAGAGGAGGTAGATCTCCTGCAATTTACATCAACACTTTTCCTCAGGAAATGCTGAATCTTGGCACCAAAAGAAAGTGTAAAAATGATAAATTTTTTTTCCCCAGTGTGGACCACTGAACTCACAAGACTTCAACTCCTATATTAATTGATATTAGAATATAACTTTTTTAATTTGGAGTCTCAATGCATAGCATAAGTAAAAAAAGCCCCAACTATATCATCTTTAATTGCCTTTAGACAGAATGCTGATTACCTACTGAGGCCTTGCCATGTTTTTCTGGGGAGCCAGCAGAGTTTGTTCCCTGCTTTGAAAGCAAAGTTGGAAAAGATTATATGGTTATTATTAGAGAGAGTAGAGCTGTATGTCTGCAGTTCTTCCTGGTAATATCACAATTGAACAAAATGTGTGGACAAAGACATGAAGGGATTGTCAAGATGATGACTTGGTGTGTGTGAAGTTTGGAGAATCATATACATTCACCCACCTAAATGGAAGGAGCCTTCCAGCCACTTCTACTTAGTGTTCTTGTTAGCAAGAGTTTCAAAACAGCCACAGTTTTCATTCTGAGTCTGGCAGAGACCCAGAGAGAGAGGCTTATACTCAAAGTAGTGATTGCTGAGTCTTTCAGTATCCCTTGGTACAACTGATTAAAGCAAGTAATCAATACCGAACTTTGAGAAAAAAACTAGTGTGGGCATGTTACAGATGACATCCCATGAATAAATAACTCTGATAATGGCATTCGTCTTACAATCAAGCTCATCTATAATTTAGCAACTATAATATCCATTAAAAGAACACCTAGGATGATCACTGCCAAAATAAAGAGTTAATTGGTTTATATCTTCTGGGAAGTCACTCAAATAATATAGGGAAAGTAAAGTGGCTAATCACTGTAAAAATAAATGTAAAGCAGCTTCTACACCACATCCTCCCCTCTGCAGACTGTCCTTCAATAGCATTTCAAATCATTCTTATTTGATTCAACTTCAACCCAAAGAAACTTTCAAAAAGGCCTTTTTCTTTTCCATGTAGGAATCAAATCTGTATTATAGAAAAATATAATTCACTGCTTTAAGTAAGTTAATTCACTGATCACCAAGTATAAAGGAATATAAATAACATCCTCCGGGGATTAAATGCTGTTGTAATATAAACTAAGTATTCTATTCACAAGGCATTCTCCATTCTGCCTGATATCTCATTGTGCATGGCATCTCATGAGTAATGGTATCTCATTCACATGGTTCCAAGACTTTGGGGTGGTCAAATGGGCAAAAGAAATAAGGACCTATCCCAGGGTGAGAATAGGCAGGCAGAAGTGATCAAGGCCCAAACTATCCACTGAAGCCGGTGTTCCTGCTTTACCACTAAAGAAGTTAGGCACAAGGAAAGCAGAGAGATTTGAACAAGTTAGGCTGTGGGTCCAGTTTATTTTGAGGTGCCTTGGTCATTTTTAAATGTTGATGAGGTAAAGCAAGTCATAGGCCATGCATTTGAGTCTGGGAAGCTTGATTATTATAGGATTTTAAAAAATGACATCCTTGTCAGAGTACCAACTGCATCAGGTTTTGCCTCACTAGTTGATCTGTCAGTAGATTTCTTTGGGCACTTTTGAGTCACTCGGATAAGGTTAGAGCATGTGAAAATCAGTGTTGAACATTACCATCTCACAAACTTATTTGGGGGGAAATAATGTCTTTCAAATAATGCCCATGGTTATGCTGAGTTAGTAATCCTATATAATAAAAGGCTAATATGTAAATAGAACAAACAGTGGAATGACTGGTTGCTATGATGTGCACTGACCACCAGGGGGCAGACGCTCAATGCAGGAGCTGCCCCCTGGTGGTCAGTGTGCTCCCACAGGGGGAGCACTGCTCAACCAGAAGCCGGGCTCATGGCTGGTGAGCGCAGTGGCGGTGGGGGGAACCTCTTCCACCTCCACACCAGTGCTAAGGATGTCTGACAGGGAGCGGGCCTAAGCTGTCAGTTGGACATCCCCCAAGGGCTCCCAGACTAGAGGGTGCAGGCCAGGCTGAGGGACCCCCTCCCTAAGTGCAAGAATTTCGTGCACCGGGACTCTAGTTGTTGTATAAAATAAAACTGAGTATGTTTCTAATGTCCTCTAGAGACATTGTAAGTACTATTTGCTAGTATTTACGATCTGCAATCAAACAAGAGTTAAGGCCATAAATCATTACTCTGAATATAATATTTTTGTTTCATGAAAGTGAGCTTTTAACCCCAAAGCAACAAATCAATCCACTCCTTACTGAGCCTGTCACAGCCCCATCCTTGAGTATGACCACATTTATTACCATTGTCAACTGCTTCTTGTGAAAGAACAGGAAAGAAGGATAGGGAATGTAAATATAAATTGTAAAGCAGTGATTTGGGGGGAAAGCCAGTCTGAGGGGAGAGGGAACACAACTTTCACCTCAGGGTCACATATTTGATGGCCTGTGTACTGATATAGTGATTGAGTTTTCACATCACCAAGAATCTGGCTATTAACTGTCACCAGAGCTGAAAGGCTTGACACAAGGGCAAAGTGCTCAGAGGAGTTGGAGGCTGAACTTTCAGTCTTTTGACTGACCCCTAAAATATTTGGGCCTTTCTTAGGACAAGCCTGCTTCTCGAGGAGCCCATATCTTCTAAGGGATGTTGGCAGTACTGCAGATAGGGAGCTACTAGCTTGCTTGTAGAAGAAGGCCTCTAGGGCTTTATCCCTGGTAGACCTGAGGAAACTCTAGAAATGCTTCTAAATAAGAAACCACTGTCTGGCCAGTGATGCTCAGTGGTTGAGCGTCAAAACATGTACCAACATATCACTTGTTCGATTCCTGGTCAGGGCACATGCCTGGGTTATGGGCTCATTCCCTCCTGTATCAGGCCTGTGGGAGGCAGTTAATCGAAGTTCCTCTCTCATTGATATTTCTATCTCTCTTGCTCCCTCTCCCTTCCTCTCTCCCTAAAATAAATAAAAACATATTTAAAATATATATTAAAAAAGTAAAATATGAAACCACTGCTTTCACTGTCCCAGGAAAAGCACCACCTTCCAGGAGTGATACCACCAGAAGAGAGGAAAATGAGATTTATAAAGGCAGGAGCTAAGTCTGTAACTGAGACAACAACCTGGATTGTAGCAAGCAATATTTATAAAAACTCATTGCCAGAAACTCTTCAAAATGTAGAGCTTTTCTTGGATCTGAAGGAATTGTTGCTTTTGAAATATCTTCTTCATACTTAAGACATTTGTAAAACCATGCAAAAGTAAGTCAAGGCCTCTGCTGACACCTTAGCTGTAGATGCAATGACATACTTTTATTTTCACCCCAAAACAAGCTCTAATATGAACATAGGATTTTATGAAGTACCAACTAGTGGCCGAGTGCATGAAATTCGTGTACAGGGGGTGTCCCTCAGGCTGGCCTGCACCTTCTCCAATCTGGGACCTCTCGGGGGATGTCCGACTGTTGGATATCCCTCTCGCAATCTGGGACTGCTGGCTCCTAACTGCTCACCTGCCTGCCTGCCTGATCACCCCTAACCACTCTACCTGCTGGTCTTCTTGCCCCCAACTGCCCCCCCACCGCCAGCTTGCTTGCCCTCAACTGCCCTCCCCTGCTGATCTGCTCACCCACAACTGCCCTCCCCTCCTGGCCTGATTGCCCCTAACTGCTTCTGCCTTGGCCCAGCCACCATGGCTTTGTCTAGAACAGGGGTGGGCAAACTTTTTGACTCGAGGGCCACAATGGGTTCTTAAACTGGACCGGAGGGCCGGAACAAAAGCATGGATGGAGTGTTTGTGTGAACTCATATAAATTCAAAGTAAACATCATTACATAAAAGGGTATGGTCTTTTTTTTCAATAGTTTTATTCATTTCAAATGGGCCGGATCCGTCCCGCGGGCCGTAGTTTGCCCACGGCTGGTCTAGAAGGATGTCTGGAAGGTCTCCTGGAATGTCTCCTGGTCTAATTAGCATATTACCCTTGTATTAGTATAGATAGAAGCCTGGTGCATGGGTGGGGGCCAGCTGGTCTACCCAGAAGGGGGTTCGGTATCGGTGTGGGGATCCCCTTGGGGGGAGGGGCCAGCCTGGGCTAGGGGCCTGGGGTGCTTTTCAGGCTGGCCACGCCCCCTTCAGGGTGGGGGGCCCTGCGGGGGGTGTGGCCAGCCTGGGTGAGGGGCTGAGGGCCATGTGCAGGCTGGCCACACCCACTTCAGGGTAGGGGTCCCTGCTGGGGGGTGTGGCCAGCCTGGGTGCAAGGCTGAGGGCCGTTTGGGGGCAGTTTGCAGGCCAGCCAAACCCCCAGTTTTGTCCTGAAGGACATCCAGAACGTCTTTGGAAGGTCTCTCCATCTAATTAGCATATTACTCTTTTATTAGTATAGATTACTCCCTAAGAGGACATTAAGCACCAACATGGACAAAACTGGAACACAACAGATAGAATATGTTATTAAGGAATTGCATTCAGACAGATACTTTCAGAATCCTCTACCCTACTCACTTTTTATAATTTTTTCAACCTTAATGGTCCCCAATTTAACATGGCTAAGGAATTTATTTTATTTTATTCTGTTTTAAGTTGTTTTGATAATATTTGTTTAAAAGTCTCAAATGAATCAGAAAAATATACTCAGCAAGAATTTGAACCGAGTAGTTTTGTTTGCAAAATTTCACCTGTACTTTATTTTTACATCAATGTGATTCTAATCATTATGCTTATAGCACCCTGCCCAAGGCTAATCACCCCTTTGCTACATAAAAATTCAAATACTGTTTATGGATTTATAAAACAAAAAGCCAACATCTCACTCATTTTAATCTTACAAAAAGCATCTTGCTGTAATTTCCTCAAGAGAACAAATAGAGAGAGAGTTTTGGTATTTAATGAAAATTATACTGAGAGAGAAAGCTAAATTGCTGCTGGGTTTGTAGGATGTCAGCACCAGGAATTTGTTTTCTCTGTGCCTCAGAAAGTTCTGTCTGGCCCCAAAAGCCATGCTCTTTCACCAGGTAGCAAGGATTAATGGTGGTAAACACATAAAGCACCTATCTATTATGGGGTCTGGAACCAAGTTAGTGGCTCAGTTGTTGTGACTATGTTTTGGCTTGCTACCATTTGTTAACTCCTTTAGTTTGAGCCAGAAATTTTCAACTGGTGTGCTGCAAAAATTTTAAAACATGCAATACCTGACTACCTGACTATTAGTCAGGGGCACTGACATCTTTTCCCTTAGATCATAAAAAAATGACAACAGCCAACACAACAATAGCTGTCTGGTGTGAGTGAATCAAAATTATACCTATTTTGTTTGGTCAATCAGCAAAAAATATTATATATGTATCTATACTAATAAAAGGGTAATATGCTAATTAGACCAGATGTCCTTCCAGACAAAGCCACAATGGCTGCAAGGGCCAAGGGCTGGCAACCGCACGGCCCCTCCTTCCGGGCCCCTCCTTCCGCAGAGGCAGTGCTGGGAGCTGCAGTGGTGCTGCGGTCCAGAGCCTCCAGAGGCTGGATGGGGTGTGACCTTGGTGCCTCAATCTCTCACAACCCCTCCCCCAGCCAGCCTGGCTGCAGACCGCCTCCCCCACAAGTGGGCAGGGGGCGGGGCCAGTGCTAAGAAGCCAGGGTGACTCAGCCATGGTGGCCAGCTTTGGCAGCAGCAGCGGGATAATGGGGGCGGCGCCTTCTCCTGATCCTCCCGGTCACCTCGAGCAAAGGTAGGCCAGACTGCAGCTTAGAACATCAGTAGGACATCCCCTGAGGGCTTCCAAACTGTGAGAGGGGGCAGGCTGGGCTGAGGGAACACACCCCCCACCCCATGCATGAATTTTCGTGCACTGGGCCTCTAGTATAATATATATAATTATATGTAATAAATAATACATATATTATATATTATATATTATATATATAATATATATATATAAATTCTGCATATATATATTCAGAATTTTAGTAATTAGTTAATGTATGCCATGAGATGTAAAAGGTTGAAAATTGTTGGTTTGAGCCATTATTTTTGCTAGTTATCTGCCCACTTCACCAGCCTTCCTGAGCTTAAATGAAACTAGTAGTTACAAAAGACAACAAATTAGAACAATCACTGTGAATTATTGTAAGACAGTTTGCAGCAAGACTTTTCAAACTAGATTGCTCTAATTAATTACACTGTTGTTGTCACAGTCCCTTCCTCCTGCCCTATTCCCATTACATCTTTTAGTTATTGTGTCAAATAAAATCATTTTCTGAGTATTTTAACAGTATACTATGAATATCATTGTATTACAAGGAATTTACACTTTTTATTTATATAGGTAATTTTTTAAAGGTTGTCGTATGTGTGTGTATTTATATTTATGTTTCTGTGTGTATAGGCATACCTCATGTTGTTGCACTTTGCTTTATTGTGCTTTGCACATATTGCATTTTTTTTACATATTGAAGGAGCCTGAAAATGTGACTGAAATGCTGCAATCTCATGATAAAACTTTAACAGATGAGGACTTCCTTCTCATGGACGAGCAAAGAAAGTAGTATCTTGAGATGGAATCTACTCTTGGTGAAGACATTGTGAGGATTGTTAAAATGACAACAAATAATGTAGATTATTGCATAAACTTAGTGGACAAAGCAGGGTTTTAGAAGATTGGCTCCAACTTTAAAAGAAGTTTTATTGTAGGTAAAATGCTATCAAACAGAATTACATGCTACAGAGAGAAATTGTTATGCAAGGACAAATCCACTGCAACAAACTTCATTGTTGTCTTATTTTAAGAAATTGTCACAGCTACCCCAATTTTCAGCATCCACCATCTTGATCAGTCAGCACCATCAACACTGAGGCAAGGCCCTCCCTTAGCAAAAGGATCATGACTCACTGAAGGCTCAGATATTGGTTAGCATTTTTTAATAATAAAGTAGTTTAAATTAAGGTACTTACATCATCTTTTTAGATATAATGCTCATTGCACACTTAATAGACTACAGCACAGCCTAAACATAACTTTTATGTGCACTGGGAAACAAAAATTCCTGTGGGTTGTTTTATTGTAATATTTGTCTTATTGTGATGGTCTGAAACCAAACCTATATCTCCAAAGTGTGCTTTTATGGGCATACATACATATATTTGATATTTCCTGAAATATTCCACAGGAAACATGTAAATCAGAGTATTCTGATTATAAATTACAAAACAAACAAACAGCCTGTGTGAACCAAATACAAGATCTTCAAATGGTCGGAGACCCTATGTCTTCTCCATGTTCTGTCACTATATGCATGTTTAGCACTGGATGAGATTTCAGTGATTCAGCAGATAAAATCAGACAGCAAGAGTAATTGTTTTCAACGTTAAGATTATTTAGGAAGTGATGAGAAGACAGTTTCTCTTTAACCATGATAGTCAAATTGTAATACTCAGTAAGCCGGAGTGCCAGAAAGAAGATGCTGAAAGATCATGAGACAGTCTGTTATCCGAGGCTGCCAGCAGTAAAGAAACGAAGTCAAAGAAGTTGAGGAACTTGTCACTGGAAGCTGAAAATGTTCTTCTAAATTCAGCACTTCTACAGCTCCGTTTTAAGTCTACTTTAGTGAATTTCATTCCCTTGAAAACTGCCAATATCCAAATATCCAAAAATATGCCAACAACAAATATGCATAATTGGGAAGAGAATAACACAACACTCAACTACTTTAGGCACTCTCCTTTTTCATGTCACATTTTCCCCACACCTAACTCCCCACTTCCACATCTATGCAGTGGCTAAGTCTATAAGGTGACAACACAAGTCAATTTGTTTAATCAATTAAGTCAATCAACTTGTAAGTTCTCTGGGAACTGACACATTGATTGAATTCACTTGTAAATCAAGTCAAAATGTTCAAATATGTATGCCTTCTTATAGGCTCTGAGTCTTTGTAGACTAATATCAAGACTGGATTCCAATTTCAGTGCTTCTAAATGAAGGTTGATGCTCTTTGAACATTAAGTGATAATTATTTAGATGGTTGTAATTATGATTTGCACAGCTTAAAAGTTATGAGAGAATCATTTGATTTGCTAAATAGTGTTTTTCTTCTATATGCTTACATTTACCAAGCAAAAATAGAGAGCTTTGAAAGAACCTATTATCTTTTGGGATCCTAGAAAAATGAAGTGCTGTGTGTTACAAGACATTCATGGCAAAAGTAGTATGAAAACGAAAAAAATAAAAAATAAAAAAATCCATATGGTACACAACTTCTCTCAAATGAAAAATAAGGCTTCCCAAAAGAGGAGCCTTGGGGGATTCTAAAGTCAAATTGCAAGGAACAAATGTGCTATTTTAATTTTGGCCTTAAAACTTCCTTTCCTGGAATGGTCTCAATATTGCAATCTCTGCTCAACAGCACACTCTACACTAAAAACTCTCCTTGTGTTCTGGTTTGCTTTACTTCAGAAAAAATCATCAGAGCTTTGGATGAGATTTGCAACCCTTCCTACACCAACTTTAGAAGCCCAAGAAGGTTGTATACAGACAGAAACAGAGATAAACTCTTTCTTTTCTTTCTTTCTTCCCCTACCTCTTTCGATTTAGGTTTAGAGGCATTTCCTGGCTTCCAACTGCACAAAGGCATGGGCCCCTCCCTTACCCTGCTTCCTGTCACTGAGGAGCCTGCCTTCACCATGGAGGAGCCCTTGTCCAGCAGCTCAGAGTGGACCTTTGCAGTCATCCCTGCACCAGGGAAATGTGTGTCTCCTCTCTGATGGTTGGTGTGATTAAGACCATAAGGGAGCATATTGAAAGTTTACATCCAGCTACAGCAATTTGTCAGTCTTCATTATTGCAAGCTGTGTGGCAGCACCACTGGAGAAAAGGGTCAGGGTGGCTTCCAATTAAAACTCCCTATTGAAGATGGATTTATGTTTGGTCTATTTCAAACCACATTGGGCTGCAACTTATCATCTAGGTTGTCAAGCTGGAAGCACTTTCCTTTTTTAGTGCAAAGGGTTTAAAAGCCATTAATTGGTTTTTGTTTAAGATGCAAAGACATAAACAAATGAGTGGTTTTTTAAAAAAATTTTTAAAGGAGGAAAAAAAAAAAAAAAAACACGAAAAAAAACTTTGGTCCAGATGTTTTCTGGATACATTTAAACATTTAGGATGTGAGTCAAATTTTCAGGTGTTTTATCCTATATATTGGGCATTTCTGCTTTTAATGTGCTTATTATGGGAAATTTATCATGAAAGGAAAGAACAAACCCTCCTAGATGATCCTCAAAATCATACTGTAGGGATTTCTAACAGAGCCCAAGTCTTTTAGGGATGGGTTGCTTCTCTAAAAGAGAAATATAATTTCCTGGTTTTTTTTTTGTTTGTTTGTTTGTTTTTAAGGATAAGAAGTACATATTTTAATTATCTTGGACATGAAGTCAAATTAATGTTCTGACATTTAGATGATGTAAAAATAATTACTGTTAGGAACAAAAATTCTATTACATACCTGTGGTTTAAAAAATTAAAGAGAAGAGAAAATGGAAAGGAGGAAAATGTTTAGGGGAGTATCTTGGCAAAACATTTTGGTCTGGAGATAATCTCTGTTTACAATAAATGAATACTGAAAAAAGGAGACAATAGCAAGATGGGAGCAAGTCCCTTGCCAAGAAAGACCCAAATGTTTAAATACAATACAATACAATACAATACAATACAATACAATACAATACAATACAATACAATACAATACGTTTTAGCTCACTTATCTTTGGTACTATCTGTCTTTAACTTTCTTCTAACCTTATTTCCTTGCCTTTTAGAGGGGGTCTTAGTTGAGATCTTGTTTAGTGAACAATTAAAATTTAAATTTCTTATCTCTTTTTTATAGCCTTAAGTTTAGTCTTCTCTGGGAATCCATTCTTGGCACTTTCCACCCTCTCCCACATGTAACTTGGGCAAAATCAATTAAGCTCACTTACTTCATCTATTTAGCTATGTCCATTAACTGTGAAACATAGTGTCCTGACATTCACAATCCCCATAAGGCAACCTCATGATGGGAGGAGAAGGACACAGTTAATGTCAGGTCAAAAGAGCCTGAAACGTAAGCGATAGCTGGAGGATGGGAATAGCCTGCACCTGCTCCCTGGGCTCAACTGAAGACTCTTGACACCAGGTCTGTCCTGATATAATACAGATTCCCAGGTTTTACCTTCTAACTACACTGATGTTAGAGGAAGTAGAAAAAAAACAAAAACCAACACTGTTGTGTTAGTAGAACTGGGAGATCTTCCCAAAACCTCAGAGAAACAACCTTAAATGTCATCATGAGAATTGAGGAATTTCCTTTTTAAAATCTGATTTAATCCTGGCAATGCCACTGAGTTTTTCAGCATCCCTTCAAAATTAAATAAACATAATGATAGGACAATGATAACAGCTAATATTTATTAAACCATCCTTTCCACTTGCCACATACGACAGACTTGATCTCACTGAATCCTCACAGCAGGGACTACTTTATAATTATTTTTTAAATGAAGCAACTAAGGTTTTGACAGGTCAAGTTATTGGCCCCCAGACATAAAATAGCAAAGATGTGATTTTAATGCTGGAGACTGATTCCTGAATATTTAGGCTTAATCACTCTACACTAAGTGTAGCAGATAGAATGCCTGATTTTTCCAAATGTGTCTAATTCAGCCACCCTAGTGGCATTCTCTGGTTGTAGTTTCCTGTTCCCACAGGATGTGTAGTCCATTCTGACTCAAATAAAAATGACTTTTCAAATCTTAAAGGAAGAGAGAACATTACATGTTTGCAACTGGAATGCAAGTTTACAGGGTAGACAGTCCATTTAGATAGGAGAAAAATCCATTAAAAGAGGCACTTGGGATCAAGTCTGTCACCATTAAACCAATAAATATAAGAATTCTTGGCCAGCGTTGTGTTACTGGTTAAGGGCTCCATGTGTGCCAGGGTAACCAATGAGGCCTTCCAGTACTGAGCTGTTGGGTGACTCAGAGACAGCATAGCTCTAAGCTGAGGTACAGGACTGGATTGGTCCAACTTCTTTCTGTAGAATTCTGCTCAGCTTTTCCATCAGCTTTGTCTGATGTGTGAATATTAACAAGAAAGGGCTGTTAAGAAATACTGAATGAAATTAGGTTTGAATATGCTCTGTCGCTGATAAAACACTGTAGACTTTCATCTGGGCAGGAAGACGGGGAGATTTTGGTGGAGCATGTTTGTATTTGTTTTTATTCTCAAGTTATGTTTTCTCTTTTTTACATAGTGGGCATTGAATTAGTCAAATCACTGGAATGAAACTCAGCCTGCACCTAGAGTCAGTAGTGAAAGAACTTCATCTGAAAATAAGTTTTTGGGTTTGTCACTAACGCTTCCCAGAATCTGGAAGATTGCCTGATTCATCAGCTAGGAATGGTAAGTGCTTCCTCCAAGTAGCGCTTGCTTCTCCTCCGGATAGAGGAAGTGAGTCAGACTATCAGAGATGCCGAAATGGAGTGTGTTGTCCAAGTCACCCTGCAAGATGCAAGGACCCAGGAGAGTAATTGTGTTTCTGCCTTATCAGCACCAGAATCGCTCATCAGTCCAGGCTTTCTCGCAAATCCAGTGGAGAAACTGCAAGGTTAGCACTGTAACAAGGCAGGAACTCTGGGCTAACCACACTTTCCTCCTTCTTCTTGCCCCTCCCTCCACCCTGGCTGTGGGAGTCAGGAAAGCCAGCATTTTAAAAATGAGGCAGCCTCTGAGGGCTATATAATGAGGCTTTTCTGGGGGTGCAAGTTAGGTTCATGTTAGCATTTTCCCATGATTCAGAACCTGCTTGTGTTTGTTGTCACCTGAGAATTTTCTTCATAAGGTAAACAATCGCTTTCCCCACTGCAGTGTGAATTTTAATGCCTTCAAATGGTCTATGAGAACTGCTGGGGTTTTCTATCTAAGATATTAAAAGGCAATTCCCATCTGTGGTCTGTGTTTCTACCACAACACACACACACACACACACACACACACACACACACACACACACACACACCACCACAAAAAAAACTGCTGTCTAAACTGATGAGGTGCAGCCTCTGACTGCTGGAGGCTTAATCAAATGGCAAAAGTTCCTCAACATCTAGATCCTTTGGCCAAGCTTCTCAGGTGCAGAAATTGAGCTGGAACCTTTGCAGAATTCTGTGGGAAGGCTGTTTGAATAGTTTTAAATCATTCTTTATTTTAATCAGGCTAAAAATACTCAAACACTGCCTCTCAGTATCCTGCTATTGGTCTCTGTCTCCTCTGTCAGCACAACACATCAACAATGAGGAAGAATTAATAACCCTCTAAATATGTGGCCTCTCACATATATATCATGCCTTGGGCTTGGATTGGCTCCAGTTTGGGAGAAAGATCCAGATTAACGATTTAGTAACTTTGATCCAAACCAGATTTTTCTAGTTGGAATTTGATTTTCTAAGATTTATATTTACCAGGGAGAATCTAGTGATATTTCTTTTTATTCTAAGTTGGGGGAGCACAGTCCAGGAAATCACAAAGCAGTTATCAAACATAAGGAGTGATCTCCACATAGTGTTGAATGTCAGAGCATTAATGAATGTTTCCCACATGTTGACTACTACTTAGGTTTCTAAACTACATGGAAGCCCCTTTCCCATCAACTTTTCAATCCAACAAATCTTTACATAATAAAATAAGCAAGGTGCTAATGAATGCCAATTCATATTTGAAATCAGTGGGTAATTATTTTAAGGATTTAAAAAAAAAAAAGGCAGTTATTCCCAAGCCTAGATGCACAGGAGAAGTAGCTGGGAATTTTTAAAGTGTTGATATGTAGGGCCCTTTCCAGTAAATTCTGATATAACTGGTCTGTTATGAGGTGCTAATGTAGTGAAACAAAAAGGGGCTTAGGAGTTAGACAGAGATGGGTTCAAATCCCAGATCTAACCCTTGTTAGCATATGATCTTGGCTAAGGTACTTAACCCTTTAAGCACCAGTTTCCTAGCCTGTAAAATGACCTTACTTTGAAAGACTGCTTTGGAAATATATATGCAAAGATCTTAGAAGAATGTCAGGAACATCCATCAAGTACTCAATAAATATTCCTGAACGAATAGACAGAAAACCTCAAAAATGCTGACTACTCTTTGTGGCATTTAGTTACAAATCAGGTACCAGTTAAGTATCACTTCAGAGCTTGTTCTCATCTCTCTCTTGTTTCAGCCATCAGTGGAGCACCATCCTTTTCTTCACAGTTTTTGGCTATCTTGCACAACATATCTGTCGCCCCCCTCATTTCCATGCTGTGCTCCTCTCACCTGGCATCCAAGAGTGTCCATGTTGATCCAGGGAGACCATGTCCAGAGGCCATGCATGTCCAACCCAAAGAGAGGGAGAATTAATGCACCCTGGGACAAAGCATTGGCTAGTGGGAGATGGAGATGGTGGATAAATTGCTCCCCTTTCTCCCCCAGATGTACTATCCAAATACAGTCTATGTAGCTCCTTGAAGAATGGACCCATAAACAGTCACAGTCACAATCAGTAGAGACCCACTTTATGATGTATCTTATGTTCACTATCTTTCTCTGTTTCTCTTTCTCTCTCCTTTTTTTTTCAATCCTCACCCTAGGATTTTTCCACTGATCATTGATTTTTAGAAAGAGTGGAAGGAAGATGGAGGAAAAGAGAGGGAGAGAGAGAGATGAGAATTACACATCAAACCTGGGACCAGGGATCAAACCTGCAACTCATGTATGTACCCTTAACCCAGAACACTTTGGTCCACAGGCAGACACTGTAACTACTAAGAAAAACAAGCTAAGACTGTTTCTCTGTTCCCTCCTCTCTGTAGCTTGGAATTGTACCTCCTAATGAAGAAATCAGGATCTTAGTTTTGAGGGATTTAGGCTAAACAGTTATCCTCTTGACAAAATTGCATACCTTGCTGCATGGGGCTGAACATTTTAAGATCTTTAATTTTCTTTCCCATTGTCCATTTTTTACCCTGCTTGAAATTAGATTTATTTTATAGATATCAGAGCTGATCGTTACTGTTATGGATGAATGTTTGTGCCTCCTTTCCCCCCCAAAAAATTCAAAAGTTTAGACTCTATCCCCAACGTGATAGTATTAGGAGATAGGGCCTTTGGGTGGTAACTAGAGTTACATGAGTTCCTGAGTATGGAGCCATCATGAATAGGATTAGTGTTCTTACAGGATTTAAGAGGGAGTTTGCTTCCCCTCTCTGTTCTCTACCATGTAAGTATGTAATGAGAAGTTAGCAGTCTGCAACCTAGAATCAGACTCTCATCAGAACTTGACTGTGCTGGCACCCTGATCTCAGATTTCCAGCCTCCAGAACAGTGAGAAATAAATGTGTGTTGTTTATAAGCCACCTAAGTCTCTGGTACTTTGTTATAGCAGCCTGAGATGACCAACAGTCACCTTAGAGATATTCTTATCCAGTCAGTCTCCTCAGGTTTCTTATTCTTCACTAAACTTTAAGATTGGTTGTTCCCAGAAGTTTCTTCTTGGTGCTCTGGATTTCTAACTGCATATTAATCCATGGCATCTCATCTCTCCTGCAGCTGTCACTTTTATCCAGATGTAGATGACTTCCATAGCAGCATCACAAGCCCAGGCCTTTATTTTGAGCTTGGCTATCAGAATATCTATTTTATAGGAACCACTGTGTCTCAAGCCCAAATGTCCAAAATTTTTTTCTATTCTAACTATTTCTGCCTTAATGTAGGTTTATCTTTGAACTCTCTCTTATATTGATAACTAGAGGCCTGGTGCACAAATTCATGCACAGATGGGTTCTGACCAGCCTGCCTGGATGGGAGCTGATTGGACCCCTACTTGTTTATATGCTATTGTAATCTCCACAGCCTATAGAACAATTATGTTCTCTCTACTAAACTGTGATAATACACCATCTTGGCCTTTAGGAGTAGAAACTGAGTCAGAAAAATTGAGAGACTTGCTCAAAATTGAGAGGCTTGCTTTCTCAATGCAGAGATAGAATTCACAAATATTTTTTTTCACACTGAATCCCTTTGGTATCTGGTTAAAAATGCAATATCTCACCCTGGCTGATATTGCTCAGTGGTTAGAGCATCAGTCTTGGGTTTTATTACCAGTCAAAAGCACATACCTGGATTGCAGGTTCTATCCGGCCCCAGTCAGGGCATGGCTCTTGTGGGAGGTAACCAATCTATTTGTCTCTCTCACATTGATGTTTCTCTCTCTCCATCTCTCCCCTCTTTCTTCCTCTCCTCCCCCCTCCCTCCCTTCCACTCTTTCAGTTTCTCTAAAAATCAATGACAAAATATCCTCTAGTGAGGATTAACAAAAACAAACCAAAACAAAAAAATAAGAAGCAATTCCTCATACATTGAAAACACTCAATAAATGTTTGAATAGGTACACACATGTTTTCTTGTCTATTTACATTTTTGTCTTCTTTTATATTGTTAAAATTTTAACTCTTTCTCCATCATTACCTACCTCTTTCTTTGAGCTTCAGCTTACCTCCTTCCTCACTTAGCTCCTCTCTTAGACAAGAGTAGATGCTGTGATCCTTGTTATTGGCAGAGGAAGCTCTAGAGAAGGATAGCCTTTTTTTTCTTTTTTCAAATAAAGATATCAGAAGTATTCAACAACAGAACTTTATGTGTTGATGTGATGGTGTGTTTAAGATTAGATATGTCTATATCTAAAGTTACCAGAGGGCCTTAAAGATCACTGAAAGTTGGAGGCCCTGTAGTAATGATCTGGACATTAATAATATATACAAGTATTTAACCTAATGGTTAAATTGCAACACGTAAATAAATACAATTTTCATTTGTCACTTATACCTCAATAAAGCTATGGAAAAATGAACGAACAACAGAAAAGGTTTATATTAGGTAATGGAGACCATGAAAAATGAATTTATCCAGTAGAGCCATTTTAATGTTCCATTATATACTCATCAGCAGCAGCCTTTCTTTTCAGGCACTGGACTGGATAACAATGAGAAAGACTTCTGTCCCAGCAGAAGCACAAGTTGCAAGCATTGTCCCACGTGCCTTATGAATGGAGTTCTAGACATCAGCAGGTTTTCACCTTCTGTTTTGTTTTGACCTTGGAATCTGGGTATTTGGGCTCTTTCTTGAATTTTTTTCCTGTTTGCTGAGTGTCTGTTGTATTGTACCTTGATACTCATGCATTTTGATTCCTGACTTCTAACTCCTTACCTGGTAAGTGTCCACAACTTTCAGGTTCTGATATCTTACCTGTTGCGGAAGGCATGCAATTATCCAAGGGTTATAACAACAATAAAAAAGAGAACTACACTAAATGGCCTGGGAGCCAGACAGTTTTCCCCTACTATAGACTTCACTGGGAAAGAATAAATGGGTACTTTCTTTTTGGAAGAGATAAAATTGCCTTTTCTATTATTTTCTATGTGTTGTTTGCTTTCTCCAGGATTACCTTCCCGTTTTTCTCAGCTGAGACTTAGTAAATGCTTTCTTTTATCCACTTCCTAGGTTAGCCAGACTCTGAGTAAATAAATGAGGATCATAAAAGAAGATACAGTCTTTTCAGAAAATTCAAGAGATTTTTCAATGTATTACCAAGAGTGTCACCAATGGATTGTAACTTGGGAGATTCTTGAAGCCTTAACAAATTTATTTGTACCTGGTGTAAAAATCCCAAGGATATATTTTTTTAAATATATTTTATTGATTTTTCACAGAGAGAAGGGGAGAGGGATAGAGAGTTAGAAACATCGATGAGAGAGAAACATCAATCAGCTGCCTCCTGCACATCTCCTTCTGGGGATGTGCCCGCAACCAAGGTACATGCCCTTGACCAGAATCGAACCTGGGACCTTTCAGTGTTGGGGTCCAGCCCCAGCAGGTCCAGGGGTTCCCAAAGGTGTGGACAGAGTTGGCAAAGAAAGAATGACATGGAGACAGCGTTCAGATCATCAGCCTAGCCAAGTTCTCTAGCCAGGATCTCCAGCCAAGTTCTGGAGCTAGGTTCTGTCTTTATTGTCCCAAGGATATTACTAAAAAAGATTAGGCATTGGATAATAAGTCTTAGAAAAAAAGATAAGCATAGTTAGAGCTATTTAAACTGGAGAACAGGAGACCCCAAGAGGTAGAGCCTTGTTTCCTAAAGAAAGGGATGCAATGATCTCCTGGAAACTAGAGGAGTAGCGAGTCATAGCGGAGACTAGGCCTGTCCACATACATCTTTACACCGACCCTTGAGAATGCCCAACATCAGTGGTAAAAATCATTAAAGGAAACAATAAATGCTATGAGAAACAAAGTATTGATATTTAGAGGCTGATTGAGACAAGCAAAAATCTTGAAGTAACAATAAATTAATAAGCAAATAAGGATTGCCATGGTCAACATAAGTTATGTTATCTATTTTTTCTTCTAGTAACAATAGTGATTGCATTGATCCCTTGATTGTACTTCAATAAGAATTTTTTTTGTGACCACCCCATGCTCTATGACTCTCATCTGGTCTTAAGAAAAAGATCTATTTTCCTTAAAGCAAAATATGACATTGAATTTTTCCTGAGTTGAGATAAGAGAGAAGTATCACAAATAAATACACAAAAACAAACTGGTCCTTGGAACAGGAGCAGTTGCTGAGAACTAGGCATTTTGGTTCCTGCTTTGGCCTTAATGCTTACAACAGTGAAACCTTTCTAAAGCTATCTGATACTCATGAATTTAAACTCATATTCTCTAAATCACATTATACTATACTGCATGCTTTATGGTATAATGGTAGAATGCTCTATATTGACATGGCTGGACCTGCAAGTGTCCAGGATACAGTTACTGCTCTTTCTCAAGAGTCATGTACAGCTGTATCCAAGAGGATATATTAGGGAGTAGTGTTTTTCAAATCCTAGGTTTTTGTTGCTTTCTCATGTGTTTTTTTGTTATTATTTTACCCTCTCACTGAAACTTCAGCAGCCATGGCACAGACCAGCCCTTTGCTTGTGCTGATACAATGCTCTTTGAGAAGTATTCTGTGTTAATTACCCTGATGGCTGATAGAGTAGTTGCATGCCCTTTTTTAATGAAAATATATGGGCCACTGTATTCCCTGATTCCATGTTGTTGCCTGGTAGTCTGAGTGACACAGCTGCTCCTGACACTAGCCAAAGGATGTTACCACCTCTGAGTGCGTAGGTTGGAACTGAAAGTGTGCTTCTACTGGACATTATTTCCACCCCCTCCAAATCTTGCAATGCTAAATTTCAGGAAACATGTCTAGTGAACCATTTTATAATGCAGGGTCTTGGGCTAGCATGCAGCAGCAGCTAATTCTCATTCAAATTAAACAATGAGAAAGTCTTTTGGCAGCTCTGTTAGAAGTAGAATCACTCAGGCATGGCATTAAGCTTGGGTCCAAAATGAGCTGTCTCAAACGGAGTGGCTCACGTTAGCACAGTAAACAATGACCACCTGCTATTCTCTCTAACACAACCAGAGGATAAGGAGCAGTTTATTATTTTAATTAGTATGCAGCCCTGGAGGTGGTCCTAGTAGACATCAATCACTAAATTTACAGCTTGTAATGACATCTAGGAGTATATAAGAATACATTATCTTTAAAAGTCCCTTTCATAAAATATGAAGTTAAATTGAACTTTAATCTTTAGTGCAAAGAAAATATATCCTTTCCCTGGAGAGTGAAAAAAGTGTGAGCAAATTGCAAGGGACTTTTAAAGTATGCAATAAGACTGCCAGCCTTATTCATGGGGAAAAATAATTGGCACTTTCTGTCAGTATTTTCCTTGAATTATTTGAAAAACAGATAAAACATGTCATTTATAGGGAACTCTGTCCCACTGTTCTTCAAAGCTCCTCGCTACTGAATAAGTAATTGCCTTTCACTGGTGATTGCCACATGTGTATAACTCCATAGTGGGTAAAATATGCCACAAAAGCCAGGGTTTTATAATATGTAACACATCCAGAGTTCTTAGAGGGAAAAAAAAGAATTGAAAAACAGAAGAAGATGCTTAACTCTGTCACCCTAGGGTTACAAGTGGTGGTGCCTATTATTCCTCTGGACACTGAATTCTGGGGACTGGGAGAGAGTTCTGTATAGATAAAAGCCTCATGCTGCCAGAGTCACAGACCATGCTTTTTGTCTATGTTTGGATTTTTAGCTCCTTAGTTCCAGTATAGTGAAACTCTTCTCTGAAATGTATCCTTAAATTAGATGGAAAACAGTCTGAAGACCAGCTAATTTGTTGGAGAATGGTGTATGTTCCTGTTATTTCTCATCTTTGAGATGAGAAAAACTGAAAACCTAAGCAAAAAATTTCCATCCTCTATTGAAGAGAAGGGGTATTGCTTAAAGTTTGACAATGCAGTGTGCTAAAGATTGTGTATGAGAGAGAGGTTATCTTTTTTAAAAATATAATTTTATTGATTTCAAAGAGGAAGGAAGAGGGAGAGAGAGGTGGAAATATCAATGATGAGAGAGAATCATTGATTGGCTGCCTCCTGCGCGTCCCCCACCGGGGATCGAGCCCACAACCCAGGCATGTGTCCTTGACTGGAATAGAACCTGGGACCCTTCAGTCTGCAGGCTGCTGCTCTATCCACTAAGCCAAACCAGCTAGGGTGAGAGAAGTTAACTTTCTTGGAGGCAAATATTTTGTTAATTCTTTGCAGAAGCATTAGGATTGAGCTTTTGAAGTTAAAACCCTGAGTCCTGCTTTTAAATTTTCCATGTTCGTTTTCTAAGAGCTATTTCACATTAAAACCTTCAGCAAATTAAGCAAATGAGTACAACATGTACCACACTGAGGTGTACAGAGCTTAATGAACCAATCCTTCTATGTATGAAAAATATCACAGGGTAGTATATATGAGCATCTCTTGAAATTATTTTATGAGATCTTTCTCAAGCAATTTTTATATACCCTATGACTACATATATCACAAATGTTAACTTAGAAGGGACAGACCAATGCTGTTAGTTGATTATCAGAAAACACAAAATTTCAACCCACCTCTCTTTATTTTGGCTCAGGCACTATGCGTTAATGGAGCTGGGTAGTTTTCTCCTCTCATGAATTGCTCACACTGTGAGGAAGGGTAAAGAGAGATAACACCACTGGGCAAGAGGCACTCGGATGTCCCCTTCCCACAAATATTGTTCAGAGCAAGTGGGAAATTCTAATGATCCCTGTCATTCTCTCCCAACTGAGGCCACATCCTCAGAGTTCCAGGAAATCCTACAAATTGCACTAGAGCTTACACTCAGAAAGCAATCCTGAACTGGTCAGGAGGGCCATGAAGGCCTGGCTCAGTAGCTCATAGAACTTACTGTCTCACTACTATGATTCTCTTTTCCCCAGACATTGAGCTCTATACTAAGAACTGGGTTTCTCTCTTGTTAAATCCATTTATTTCCTTTTTTTCTTAAAGTTGCTTAATTTTTTCCATTACTATTTACATCCTTTATGCCCTTTCTACCTCCTCCCCACCCCATAGTCACCACATTGTTGTCCATGTCCATGAGTTTCTCTGTCTCTTTTTTCTTTTTTGCTCAGTCTCTCCACCACACCCCCAGCACTTCGCATCACCAGAGCTGTCTGCCTGCTCTCTATTAGTCTGTCTCTGTTTTGGTTGGTAGTTCCTTTTGTTCATTAAGTTCCACATATGAGTGAAATAATATCAGCCTTGTCTTTCTCTGATTGGCTTATTTCACTTAGCATAATGTTCTCCAAGTTCATCCAAAGGAAACCATTAACAAAATAAAAAGACAACCCACTGAATGAGAGAAGAAATTCACCAATAATACATCTGATAAGGGGTTAATACAAAAAATATGTAAAAAACCTATAAAACTCAACACCAAAGGGGAAAAAAACAATCCAATTAAAAAATGGGCAAAACACCTGAATAGATATTTCTCCAAAGAAGACATACAGATGACCAATAGACATATGAAAAGATGATCAACATCACCAATCATCAGAGAAACCCAAATTAAAACCACAAATAGCCATCACCTCACAACTGTCAGAAAGACTATCCTATATAAAAGCTCAGCAACCGTTACAGCTTAATGACCAGAATGACCATGATCATACCACCAGCCAGTAGCTATGATAAGCACTGACCCAGACCTTGCTGTTGGAGCCCTGACAGCCCTGAATCTCATTCACCTGCACCCTGGACCCTGACAGCAGGGAGGCGGGAGCCCCATTCCTCCTGGAATCGGCCTTGGTCAGCTTGCTGTTGGCTCCCTGACAGCCCTGAATCCCATTCACCTGCACCCCAGACCCTGACAGCAGGGAGGAGGGAGCCGGATACCCGCATCCAGACCCTGATGACAGGGAGGCCCGATCCCCATTCCTCACAAAATCGGCCGTTGGTCAGCTTGCTGTCCACTTCCTGACAGCCCAGAATCCCATTCACCTGCACCCAGGACCCTGACAGCAGGGAGGAAGGAATATGTCTAAAGATCAACTATTGGCACAAAGTACCTGTGAAGCTGAAAGAAAGTGGCATGATCATCAGAATATGTCTGAAGACTAACTATTGGCACAACTTACCTCTGAAGCAAAAGAAAGTGTCATCATCATTGACAGAATGTATCTGAAGACCCACTATTGGCACAACGTACCTCTGCAGCTGAAAGAAGCCAGCAACATCGACAGAATATGTCTGAAGACCAGCTATTGACACAACATACCTATGAAGCCAAAAGAAGCCAGCATCATTGACATAATATATCTAAAGAACAGTCATCAACAAGTACTATCAATACTAGTAGGAACTGCCTTCACAGTGAAAATGGAGTAAATGAGGATGCAATTATCAAACATAGTTGTGGTGGAATGACTGTTACATGTCAATTTTGCCTATCGCTAAATTTTTCTGATGAAAAACCATCTGATGGAAAATTCACTCAATGTTGTAGAAAAGGTAAAGTTTGTCCAAATGATGTACATTTTCCAGAATACCGGCATATTTTTTTAAAAAAGTAATGATAAATGAAGATTCTGACAGTAAAAATTTCATGGAAAATATTCATTCAATAAATAGTGCTTTTGCTTCAATGGGTGCAAATATTGCATCACCATCAGGATATGGGCCATACTGTTTTAGAATACACAAACAAGTTTATCACCATACTGGAACTTTACATCCTTTGAATGGTGTTTCTCAGAAGTTTGCTCAACTCTATATTTTAGATACGGCTGAAGCAATGAGTAAAAGATTAGCAATGCCAGAAAACCAAGGTTCCTCAGAAAGACTCATGATCAACATCAATAACCTCATGCATGAAATAAACAAATTAACAAAATCATATAAGATGCTACATGAGATAGAAAAGGTAGCCCAATCTGAAGCAGCAGTGAAAAGTATTGCTCCCATGGAAGTAACAATGGTGATTAAATATGATCGTAATAGTGATCCAGGTAGATATAATTATCTCCGTGTAACTGAAGTTGTCATCACATTCGTATTCAGAAACGAAGATGGAGAACCTCCTTTTGAAAGGGACTTGTTCATTCATTGTAAACCAGATCCTAATAATCTGAATGCCACTAAAATGAAACAAATCAG
Source organism: Myotis myotis (assembly GCF_014108235.1). Taxonomy (NCBI): domain Eukaryota; kingdom Metazoa; phylum Chordata; class Mammalia; order Chiroptera; family Vespertilionidae; genus Myotis; species Myotis myotis. Next base: position 122,970,145 of record NW_023416313.1, read on the forward strand.
TATCCTGTTTCCTACATTAGATGGAATGATGTATCCTATTCTTTTTCCACATGATGAAAAAGGCTGGGGAACAGATATTTCATTAAGACTCAGAGATGTTAGTGTAATCTATAATAATACTAGATGAAATGTAAGGACACAAGTCACACAAATGCAGTATTATGGATTTCATCTGTCTGGGACACATTCAACCCCATTTTAAATGCAGGAAAATTAACTCAACAGTATACTGTCGATTCATATTCAAAAATGGAAGCCAATCAGATAGATTTCATTAAAGCAAACCAATCTAAGTTGAGAGTTGAAAAATATAGTGATTTGATGGATTATCTCACATCTAGATCTGAAAATGACAATGTGCCGATTGGTATAATGATAATATTTCCATCATCTTTTGAGGGTAGTCCCAGAAATATGCAGCAACGATATCAGGATGCTATGGAAATTGTAACGAAGTATGGCAAGCCCAATTTATTCATAATGATGACATGCAACCCCATATGGGCAGATATTATAAACAATTTAGAACACTGGCAAAAGTTGAAAACAGGCCTGACTTGGTAGCCAGGATTTTTAATATTAAGCTGAATGCCTGTATATATATATATATATATATATATATATATATATATATATATATATATATATATTCATTTTCTTTTTATTTTTTATTGTTTTTTAATTTTGTTTTATTGCTTAAAGTATTACAAAGAGTATTACATATGTCTCCTTTATTTTTCCCCCTTGACCTTCCCCCGACCTCCCTTACCCCCCAGTGTCTTGTGTTCATTGGTTATGCTTGATACAGAGGCAGAGCAGCATCGAACAGACTGACAAACTACAGCGGGAAAGCTGGGGAGAGTTGGAGTGGGGGGTAAGAGATCAACCGAAGGACTTGTATGCATGAATGGTCTTTTAAATGATATATGTAAATTTGATTTATTTGGCAAAGTTACAGTTAAAATTCATGTCATTGAATTTCAGAAATGTGGACTGCCTCACACTCACATATTATTGATAGTAGATAGTGAATCCAAATTACGAACAGAAGATGACATTGACCGTATATTTAAAGCAGAAATTCCGGATGAAGACCAGTGTCCTTGACTTTTTCAAATTGTAAAATCAAATATGGTACATGGATCATGTGGAGTACAAAATCCAAATAGTCCATGTATGGAAAATGGAAAATGTTCAAAGGGTATCTGAAAGAATTTCAAAATGCAACTATTGGAAATATTGATGGATATCCCAAATACAAATGAAGATCTGGTAGCACAATGTCTATTGGAAATAAAGTTGTCAATAACACTTGGATTGTCTCTTATAACCCGTATTTGTGCCTTAAATATAACTGTCATATAAATGTTGAAGTCTGCACATCGATTAAGGGTGTCAAATATTTATTTAAATACATCTATAAAAGGAAGACTGTACAAATATTCAAATTTCTGAAAAAATATTATTGATCATGAAGAAGTACAGGACTTCATTGACTCCAGGTATGTGAGCGCTACTGAGGCTGTTTGGAGACTTTTTGCAATGTGAATGCATGACCAATCTCATGCAATCACAAGATTAGCTATTCATTTGCCAAATGGTCAGAATTTGTATTTTCATACCAATGATTTTGCTGAAGTTATAGATAGGGCTAAAAGGCATAACTCGACTTTGATGGCTTGGTTTTTATTGAATAGAGAAGATTCCGATGCGCATAATTATTATTATTGGGAGATTCCACAACATTATGTGTTTAATAACTCTTCGTGGAGAAAATGCCAAAAGGATGGGAATACCTGGTAAAGTATTAGGAAGACTGTTCATTGTGAGCTTTAGAGAACCAGAACGATATTACCTTAGACTTTTGCTTCTGCATGTAAAAGGTGCGATAAAGTTTTGCTGATCTGCGAACTGTAGGAGGTGTAATTTATGATACATTTCATGAAGACGCTAAACAAAGGATTATTAATCAACAACACTATCTGAAAAGATACGATTGAAGATGAAATCATCCTTAATATGACCAAACAATTATGGCACCTTTTTGCATATATATGCATGTTTGGATGTCCTTCTGGTGCAGACAAATTATGGGATGAGAATAAATCTCATTTGATTGAAGATTTTTGTTGGAAATTACACCAAAGAGAAGGTGCCTGTGTGAACTGTGAAATGCATGCCCTTAAAAAATATTCACGATGTTGCCCTAACCAGTTTGCCTCAGTGGATAGAGTGTTGGCCTATGGACTAAAAGGTCCCAGGTTTGATTCCAGTCAAGGGCATGTACTGGGCACATCCCCAGTAGAAGGTGTGCAGGAGGCAGCTGATTGATGTTTCTAATTCTCTATCCCTCTCCCTTCCTCTCTGTAAAAAATCAATAAAATATATATTTTTAAAAAGTATTCACGTTGCATAGAATGAAATGTTTGCATTTCAAACTTCAGACTATCCTTTATTAACAAATACAACTATATTTGATGAATCAAACAAGTGACAACAGACAGAGGTTTTGGTAAATTCTCTGAATGATGAACACTTGGCAGCCTTTCAGACTATAACTTCCACCATTGAAGATCAAACTGTACACCTCAAATGCTTTTTCTTGGATGGTCCAGGCAGTAGTGGAAAAATATACCGTTACAAAGTTTTAATACATTATATTAGAGGTCGTGGTGGTACTGTTTTACCCACAGTGCCTACAGGAATTGCTGCAAATTTACTTCTTGGTGGAAGAACCTTTCATTCCCAATATAAATTACTAATTCCATTAAATGAAACTTCAATTTCTAGACTCGATATAAAGAGTGAAGTTGCTAAAACCATTAAAAAGGCCCAACTTCTCATTATTGATGAATGCACCATGGCATCCAGTCATGCTATAAACGCCATAGACAGATTACTAAGAGAAATTATGAATTTGAATATTGCATTTGGTGGGAAAGTTCTCCTTCTCAGAGGGGATTTTTGACAATGTGTCAGTATTGTACTGCATGCTATGCCATAGTACAAATGAGTTTAAAGTTCTGTAGTGTTTGGGGATGTTTCAGGAAGTTGTCTCTTAAAACAAATATGAGATCAGAGGATTCTGCTTATAGTGAATGGTTAGTAAAACTTGGAGATGGCAAACTTGATAGCAGTTTTCATTTAGGAATGGATATTATTGAAATCCCCCATGAAATGATTTATAACGAATCTATTATTGCAGCTAACTTTGGAAACAGTATATATGTAGATAATATTAAAAATATATCTAAACGTGCAATTTTTTTGTCCTAAAAATGAGCATGTACATAAATTAAATGAAGAAATTTTGAATATACTCGATGGAGATTTTCACACCTATTTGATTCCATCAATTCAACGGATGATGCCGAAAAGGAAAGTTTTCCCATCAAATTTCTTAATAGTATTACACCTTCGGGAATGCCGTGTCATAAATTAAAATTGAAAGTAGGTGCAATCATCATGCTACTGAGAAATCTTAATAGTAAATGGGGTCTTTTTAATAGTACTAGATTTATTATCAAAAGATGCAACCTAACATAATCAAAGCTGAAATACTAATAGGATCTGCAGAAGGAGCGGTTGTTCTGATTCCAAGAATTAATTTGCCCCCATCTGACACTGACCTCCCATTTAAATTAATTCAAAGACAGTTTCCTATGATGCCAGCATTTGCAATGAAAATTAATAAATCACAAGGGCAAACTCTAGACCAGTGATGGTGAACCTATGACACGCGTGTCAGAGGTGACACACGAACTCATTTTTTTGGTTGATTTTTCTTTGTTAAGTGGCATTTAAATACATAAAATAAATATCAAAAATATAAGAATTTGTTTTACTATGGTTACAAATATCAAAAAATTTCTATATGTGACATGGCACCAGAGTTAAGTTAGGGTTTTTCAAAATGCTGACACGCTGAGCTCAAAAGTTTCGCCATCACTGCTCTAGACAGAATAGGAATATGCCTACCTGAACCCGTTTTTGGACATGGTCAGTTATATGTTGCTTTCTCTAGAGTTCAAAGAGTGTATGATGTTAAAGTCAAAGTTGTAAATACTTCATCACAAGGGAAATTAGTCAAACACTCTGAAAGTGTTTTTACTTTTAATGTGGTATACAGAGAGATATTAGAATAAGTTTAACCAATTTATCAGTCATTGTACCAATGTTTTTATATCATGTTTTTGTTGTTTTGTATCATATCTTTGTTGTTATATCATGTTGTTTATTTATTAATAAATTTATATATTATTTTCATATACATTTTACTACTTTAATATCTGACCCTTCTATTATAGAGAAAGAGTGAATAATGGTATTAAAATATTTATTCTAATGAATTTGTGCACTGGGCCACTAGTCATCAATAAAGCAACAAACAACAAGTATTGGTGAGGATGTGGAGAAAAGGGCACTATTGGTGGGAATGCAGATTGGTGCAGTCACTGTGGAAAGCAGTATGGAGTTACCTCAAAAATTTAAAAATGAAACTGCCTTTTGACCCAGAAATTCCTGTTTAGTTCAAAACCACTTTCCTTCTTTCCAGTTATTTCAAGATAGGGCCATGCTTTACTCTGGCCCACAGGACCTGGAGGTTGGACTCTGAACCTCAGCTAGAAATGAGGACCCAGGTGCATGCTTGCAAAGTCCCTGTTGCTCTCTGCCAGCTTTCTCATGGTGCCTGCCCTGGATTGCCATTGCCATGTTGTCTGGAGTCTTAGAGACACTTCCTCCCCCCACTTATCCCCTAATGAACTTCTTAGATGGCAAGTATCAGTGCATTTGCTAACCTCTGGCAGTCATAGATCTCAGAATTATAGTCAGATGCTCAGCCTGTGTAACTGTATTTTCTCTAACTCAGTTAGACTCCAAGTTCTTGCCCCATTCCAGCATGTCTTTACTTACAGCATATTATTTCAGTGGTTTTCAAACTGCTGATGACCTAGCCAACTCTTCTCTAGGAATTGGCACCCAATTCATAGTTAGCCATGCCTGCACTATATACTGGTAACCCTGACCTCTCCTTCTTCTTACACCATCACCCCCATCCTAGTTGATGGGCCCTAACTAAATTGAACCATTCATATTTTTTCTCATAGAATTTGGAAGTGTATGTGTGTGTGTTTAAAGGGGGAGATATACAGAGAGAGAAAGCAAGATCCAATGACCAACTATCCCAGTTTTAGTCCCTCTCTCTAATCAAGATGCATTACTCCTCTGGGTCTACGAGATAATTATTATCACCATCATTATTATTTTGTTTGATCTCATTCTTACTCAGATGGAGTTCTTTATTTTGCAACCAAAGCAGTCCTAGCTCATGCAGTTTCCAAGAGAGCTAAGTGTCTGATAACTCCCCATAAGAAAGCTGCAGAGGGGTGGGGGAATGGAGCCTACTGGGTAGGACTTCTTCTCTACCCTCTTAACCTTCAACCCAAGCATCTCTATTTTATGGGTTTTATACATTTGGAATTCACATATTATTTTAGCTAAAATGTGTTCTGTTGACTTTCTGTTGCTAAAAGTAGAACTATACCCTGTGAACCTAGGAGCCTCCCTAAGTCATATGCATTTTTTATGGCTGGGCAATTGGATTCCTCAGTTTGAGGCCTCATCTCATCTCAGCCTGCAGACTGAAGGGTCCCAGGTTCAATTTCGGTCAAGGGCATGTACCTTGGTTGCGGGCACATCCCCAGTAGGAGGTGTGCAGGAGGCAGCTAATCGATGTTTCTCTCTCATCAATGTTTCTAACTATCTCTCTCCCTTCCTCTCTGTAAAAAAATCAATAAAATATATTTTTAAAAAATTAATGGGCATGTAAGAAATAGCCTCAAATATTCTGGAAGACCAGAAAGTTCCCTGATTTTGTTTACCTGATGTTATCCTTGCAAAAGTCTAGGACTAACTTGACATTCACAGAGTGCTGCCCAAATCCAACACTCATTTACAGTGCTTGGAGTTTACCCATTAGCCTTGGAATTTGGAAAAGTTCATTATAATTGGGGTCAGAGGGTTAGTTCATGCACTTCATTAGCTTCTGTGCCAAAAAACTCTTTGCATTAATGATATCTCCACCCAACTTATTACATTTTTTTTCTGAAGCTTATGGGGCAATAAATGTTTGAACATAACTCATGTGAGACAATAATGGAATTAATGTAAGTGGGAATCTAATGGCCTCTTTGATTAATGGATTCTTGGACAACACAGCCAGCTGAGAACATAACACCTTTTAATTAAAAGTGAGAACAATGTTCTCTTTCAAATATTGGTACTGCTTATATGGTTTATACTTGACCACAGGTGAGAATTATTAATACTCTAATTGAAAGTACTTATCTGGCAAACTGGAAGCTGAGTTTTGATCCAATCCCCTTATCCATGGCATCATTTCTTTGCTTTTTCTTGTGTCATGTAAGCAGAAGCTTCCTCACCCCACCCTTCTTTTCCCAAGTCCTTGGCTCTCTGTATTGAACAGAACAAACTTCATCTCTAACCTTTTAGATGCCTCACACCCACCTCCTTTAATTTTGTTTTTCCCAGTTTTGTCATCACCAGAACCACGTAAGACAAGATAATCTAGCTTACCTTGATATATTAAGTTTTTACAGAAACTCCTTATGGAATTTGGCTACTTTTACACTTACTAGTTTCCTTTTCTCAACTGAAAAAATATATATATTTGTAAATGCTTTCATATTTTTATTTTTTCTTATTTTACAGACCATTTCATTGAAGAAAACTGGCACTTTGATCTTAGTTTTATAGATGTGGAATCAGAAATCCCTATCCAAGGAACATAAACTCAATTGTAAAATATTAATTCAAACTATCATGTCCTTCCTTTCGTCATTCAGCTGTGAATGTGTTTAATGACCTGGTGTCTGTCATTGGCCACATTCCTGGAAACAGGTCAAGAGCACAGGCATATTCTCACTGTCATGCTATAAGACAAAGTGTTTTGGGAGATAAGAAGGCAGTGCTGTGTGGCAATAGTTTGGGAGTGGCCAGTGTTGGGGACTGTTCAAGTTTCCCTGTATGAGATTTGTTTTGGGGAAAGAGGGGCTGGTGAAGCTCAAAGTCTAACCACTCAGTACAATTAATTGAACCCTGCAGTAGAAGCCCACAAAACCCAGGGGTGTGAACACAATAGCTGATGCACACACAAATGATAGGGGCCATTTTATCTCATTCTTCCAGTTCTAACACAGATTTTGTATGATCACCCCCACATGCTCAACAGACTGTTTCCTCTGCCATAGGAAGCGGGACTAGAAAAGCCTGTCCTACTGTACCCAAGAGTATCCAGCAAGCTCCTACAAAAATAGTCCAAAATATAGTGCCTTTTTCATTGGTCACCTGAAATTAAAATTCTGTAGCTCTTAGAAATCGTAGGGGTAATAGTAACTGCAGATTCTCTGCTGCTATAGCCTTTGATAATATAGCTGGTGGCAATGCAGCATATCAGGGAAGGTGCCCACACCCTTCAAGGCAGGTGGCTCCTTGGTATTGAGGCATGTCCAAGGCCTTGGACTATCCTGCCTTTTAGGTAAATTAGGAAAATTCAGCATTAAAATAAAAGCAAATTGAAAATTTAAAAATCCATGCCTGCTGAGTATCCAACTTAAGTATCACACATAAATAAACTAGAACATTAGTGCTCAGTTTCATTCTGCTCTTCACTTTTCTCTGAACCAGGTCACCTCTTCCTAATTATGACTAAAAACTACTCAAGCATAGAATTATTATAGCATTTAAAGACTACTGTGTTCAGGTGCTGCCATTGTCTTATAAAAATCTGCATGTACAATTGAGCTCTAAGCCAAGGATATCTGACCTCTGCTGTACAAAGGGCTCCTCAGAAGCCCAGTGGCTACAACTTATTTGCATGAATATTCACATAAATCTACATATGCATAATTGTCAGGTTTGGACATGAAATTTGATTATGTTTTATTTGCTTGGAAAGTTTAGAATTGATAATAAGAGTGAAGATGATAGCTATCCGAGAGAAAAAAATATTTGTTGTTCAAGAAATATAGCTGGTTTTGTTATCAGGGTAATGCTGGTATCGTGGAATAACTTTGGATGTGCAACTTCTTCTCCGTTATTTTTAATAGTTTGAGGATATGTATTAATTCTTTAAATGTTTGGTTGATTTCACCTGTAAAAGCACCTGGCCCTGGATGTGTTCCCTAAAGCAAGGGAAACAAAAGCAAAAATAAATAAATGGGTCTACAGCAAATTAAAAAGTTTCTGCACAGCAAAAGAAACCACCAACAAAATTAAAATACAACCTACTGAATGGAAGAATATATTTTCAAATGTTATTTCTGGTAATGGGTTAATGTCCAAAATATATAAGGAACTTATACAACTCAATAACAACAACAAAAATAAACAATCCAAACAAAAAAAAATGAGCAGAGGACATAAATAGACATTACTTCAAGACAACACAGATGGCCAGCAGACATAAGAAAGGATGCTCAACATCAAAATCATCAGGGTAATGCAAATCAAAATAATAATGAGATACCTCCTCTCACCTGTCAAAATGGCTGTCACCAATAAATTAACAAACAAGTGTTGGTGAGGATGTGGAGAAAAGGGAACCCTCATGCATTGTTGATTGCAATGTAAATAGTGCAGCCACTATGAAAAACAGTATGAAGTTTCTTCAATAAACTAAAAAATAGAACTTACCATATGTCCCACAAATTCTACTTTTCAATATTTATGCTAAGAAAATGAGAATAATTCAAAAAGATATATGAACCTCTATTTTCATTGCAACATTATTTACAAGCCAAGTTATAGAAGCAACATAGATAACCATTTATAGACAAATGGATAAAGACGTGGTACATATATACAATGGAATATTACTTGGCCATAAGAGTAGACTCTTGCCGTTTGCAGCAACATGGATGGATCTAAAGGGTATTATGCTAAGTGAAATGAGTCAGATAGTGAAAGATAAATGACTTCATTTATATATGGAATTAAAAAAAAAACAACACACAACAAAATGAACAAACAAAACAACAGAAACACAGATTAAACTGATGGTTGTCAGAGGGGAGGAATTTGGAGGGATGGGTAAAAAGGAGAAGGGAAGATAGTAAAAAATATTGTGATAACTATGCATAGTGATTGATGTTTACTAGACTTAGTGTGGTGATCACATTGTAAGGTACATAAATGTCAAATCACTATGTTGTACACCTGAAACTACTATTATATGCCAACTATATAACTAGGACATACACATATAAATAAATTTCTTTTAAGAGTCTCATCCTGAATATATCCTTTACAAATGAGGATGTAACTAAAACACAAATTCACTGGGAACTGAAAAGCCCTTTGCAAGTAATGTGGTCAGTATAGCTGGTGTGGCTCAGTGGTTGAATGTTGACCTATGAACCAGGAGGTCATAGTTTAATTCTCAGTCAGGGCACATGCCCGGGTTGCAGATACTATCCCCAGCAGGGGGTGTGCAGAGGGCAGCTGATCAACGATTCTCTCTCATCATTGATACTTCTATCTCTCTTCCCTCTCCCTTCCTCTCTCTGAAATCAATAAAAACATTTTTAAAAAAGTAATTGTGGGAGAAACCAAGGTGGCAGCATAGGTAAACACCTGAAATTGCTGCCTCGCACAACCACTTCAAAAATACAACTAAAAGACAAAACAGACATCATCCAGACCACAGGAAGGCTGGCTGAGTGGAAATTCTACAACTAGAAGGAAAGAGAAAAGCACACTGAGACTCAGGAGGTGCGGAAGTAAAGTGCAGAGGTACAGAGGCTCATGCTCACGCGGAAAGGGGCTGGCAACAAAGGACGCTGGTATCTTTTGCAATCAGGAGGGAGGCACAAGCTCCCGATGGCCCTGACTCCAGTTCTGGGCGAGTCTCTGGGGACCCAGACTCATACGGAGAGAAACTGGACTATCTGGCAGTGGGCAGAACTTGGAACTCGAGGGCAGCTTTCTGTCAGAGGTGCTTGCAGCAATTACCAGGACACTGAGACCCGAGACCTCTTAGGGCAGGACTGAGGAGCAGCCATAGCTGTTTGCTCTGCCCTGTTGATTTCCTGAGACCCTGCCCTACCCAAGCTGTGCTCAGACGCTTTTGCATAAGAATAGGCTGGCCCCTTGACATCTAAAATTACCTAACAAACTGCAGCTGGGTCAGAAAGACCCAGAACATCCAAAAGAAGGCCCAAGACCCCACAGCAGCTTCCATTGCTTCACAGCTGGGCCTCATCTGGGCACCTCCAAAACCCAAACAAGGAAGAGGAACCTGTAGATCTCTCCATAGCTCCTGCTGGGTAGCCTCAGGCAGAGGCTAAATTAGCACCTCCTTAGTGATCCAAGAGCCTGTGTACCCAGTGTTCAGATTGGGACCATCCAGATTAAAACTCCTCAGATCCATAAGGGATGCATTCTGGGGCAGACTCAGGGAGCACCAAAGCCCCACTGAAGCAAGTCTTGCCCCATAAGGGTGTCTTTAGCACAGAAATTCTCCCACTGTAGACACAGCTGATTCTCACAGCCAATTGGCCTGGAGGTCAATTCCTCCCAGTGATAACTACAATAATCAAGGCTTAATTACAACAAGACTGGGCAGACACCCACAAAGGGGTGCACCAAGAGTGTCCACCCCAGGTAATTGGGGAGGCTGAGCCACTGGGCCCTATAGGACACCTACCACAGAAAGCCACTTTATCAACACAGGGAAGCATAAAAAATGCAGAGACAAAGAAACAGGTCACAAATGACAGAAATAGAGGAAAGCAAACTACTGGATATAGAATTCAAAACCACGGTTATAAGGTTTTTCAAGAATTTTCTAGACACCGCCGATAAATTTAGTGAGACCCTTGAGGATATGAAAAAGAACCAACTAGAAATTAAGCATACACTGACTGAAATAAAGAATAATATACAGAGATCCAACAGCAGACAAGAGGATCCCAAGAATCAAGTCAAAGATTTGAAATATGAAGAAATAAAAAACACCCAACCAGAAAAGCAAAAAGAAAAAAGAATCCAAAAATATCAAGATAGTGTAAGGAGCCTCTGGGACAACTTCAAGCATCCCAACATCTGAATTATAGCGGTGCCAGAAGAAGAGAGAGAGAGCAAGATATTGAAAACCTATTTGAAGAAATAATGACAGAAAAGCTCCCTTATGTGGTGAAAGAAATAGACTTACAAGTCCAGGAAGAGCAGAGAACCCCCCCAAAAAAAGGAATCCAAAGAGGACCACACCAAGACACATCATAATTAAAATGCCAAGGGCAAAAGACAAAGAGAAAATCTTAAAAGCAGCAAGAGAAAAAAACTCAGTTATCTACAAGGGAGTACCCATACGATTGTCAGCTGATTTCTCAACAGAAACGATGCAGGCCAGAAGGGAATGGCAAGAAATATTCAACGTGATGAATAGCAAGAAGCTACAACCAGGATTACTTTATCCAGAAAAGCTATCATTCAGAATTGAAGGTCAGATAAAGAGCTTCACAGATAAGCAAAAGCTACAGGAGCAGGTGCAGACAGACACACCTGGTGGGCGTGGGTGGCCCTTGCTGAGGTGCTTTCGGTCAGTGTTCAAGATCAAGAACCCAGAGGCGGAGAGGAATTCCATCCTCTCAGTGAAACAGTGGAATAGTCAGGGTGTCTGTAGAGGAGGAATGTGCACTTTGGGTGTCAGCACCCATCAGCGAAGGCTGCCCTGAGTGAGCCTCACTTGCTTGGGGCCTGGCTCACTCCTGCCAGGCAGCGGGTGACAGGACGTGCTTTTCTGAATTGATGAGAGAAAACGTTGATTCTCCTGCTGCCCACAAAGGTGGAAAGTGAAGTGGGGAGACATGTGGGGAGTGAGCAAGGTTCCCTGTCTTGGGGTTCCAAATCTGCTGTTGGTTTCTTTCACCACTGACTAGAGATATACAGGGTGTCCCCCCAAAATGTATACACACTTTGAATACCTACTAATTCCAATGATTTTAAGCATAAGAAAGAAACAACAATGGAGCTGTTATCTGTTAAAAGTGTGGGCACAAACAGGTAGTTGGACATTCCCTGAGGGGTCTCAGATTGGAGAGGGTGAAGGCCAGACTGAGGCCCCTTCCCCCCCCCCTACTGCAGTGCATGAATTTCGTGCACCGGGCTACTAGTTTTTGTATAAAATACATGGGAGAAATCCAGCCAATCAATACACAACTGTTGCCACGTGAAAAGTTACTTTTATCAAACTTCGAGTCTAAGAACCTACAAATGTTTCTCTTACCATGTCAACAGTAATTGTGTATGCTGTTCCATTTAATTTCTTAAAATTCCATATATCCCCAATATTTCTTCTGTCCTAGTTACAGTACAATGACAGGGAGCAAGAGAGTTAAAATAATTCTCTAAGCAGTTTTCTGCTGACCCTTCTTTTCAATCAGAGACTTATGGATGTGAGGGATCACACCTCTCCCAGCGATGGTAGCCTTGATAAGGGAGTCCAGCTCCTCATCCCCCTGGATGGTGATGCGCTTTACCTTGAGGTCCTTGGAAGCATTGCCCACTAGCTCCAGCACCTCAGCAGTGAGGTACTCCAGGATTGTGGCACTGTACATGGCCGCAGTGGTGCCAACTTTAGCTCTGAGGCTTGGCTCCAGCTCTGAGACCTCGGCTGCTGAAAGAAGGTACTGGGAGAACCAAGATGGCAGCATAGGTTAACGCCGGAGTTTGCTGCCTTGAACAACTACTTCAAAAGTGAAACTAAAAAATAGAACGGACATCACCCAGAACCACAGGAACGCTGGCTGAGTGGAAGTCCTACAACTAGGAGGAAAGAGAAAAGCATACGGACACTCAAGGAGGCGCAGTGCTGAAGTCAAATTCTGAGGTGAGGAGTGCGCGGAGCGGGCTGGCGGCGGAGGGCACGGTTGGCGTTTTCAATAGGGAGGGAGTCGCAGATACAGGCGAGTCTTTAGGGACCCAGACTCAAATGGGAGAAGCGGGACTGTCTGGCTTCGGTCAGAGCGAGTGCAGCTTTCTCTCTGAGGTTTGCAGTGGGTGCTGGGACTCAGAGAGGCAGAGCCCCTGGGGACAGGACTGAGAGCCGCCATAACTGCTCTCTCTGGCCCACCCTGTTGATCCTGTGCGACCCGCCCCACCCAAGCCCTGCACAGAGGCATTTGCCTGATAGCCTCAGGCAAACGCCAGATTAGCACCTCCCTAGAGGACAGAAGTTCTCTCACTGCAGACACAGCTGATTCTCATAGCCACTTGGCCTGGAGGTCAAACCCTCCCTGGTATTAGCTACAACAATCAAGGTTTAACTATAAGACTGCGCACAAAGACCACTAGGGGGTGCACCAAGGAAGCATAACAAAATGCGGAGACAAAGAAACAGGACAAAATTGTCAATGGAAGATATAGAGTTCAGAACCACACTTTTAAGGTCTCTCAAGAACTGTTTAGAAGCCGCCGATAAACTTAATGAGATCTACAAGAAAACTAATGAGACCCTCGATGTTATATTGGGGAACCAACTAGAAATTAAGCATACACAGACTGAAATAACGAATATTATACAGACTCCCGACAGCAGACCAGAGGAGCGCAAATCAAGTCAATGATTTGAAATGCGAGGAAGCAAAAAACACCCAACCAGAAAAGCAAAATGAAAAAAGAATCCAAAAATGCGAGGATAGTGTAAGGAGCCTCTGGGACAGCTTCAAGCGTACCAACATCAGAATTATAGGGGTGCCAGAAGATGAGAGAGAGCAAGATATTGAAAACCTATTTGAAGAAATAATGACAGAAAACTTCCCCCACCTGGTGAAAGAAATGGACTTACAGGTCCAAGAAGCGCGGAGAACCCCAAACAAAAGGAATCCAAAGAGGACCACACCAAGACACATCATAATTAAAATGCCAAGAGCAAAAGATAAAGAGAGAATCTTAAAAACAGCAAGAGAAAGAAACTCAGTTACCTACAAGGGAATACCCATACGACTGTCAGCTGATTTCTCAACAGAAACTTTTCAGGCCAGAAGGGAGTGGCAAGAAATATTCAAAGTGATGAATACCAAGAACCTACAACCAAGATTACTTTATCCAGCAAAGCTATCATTCAGAACTGAAGGTCAGACAAAGAGCTTCACAGATAAGGAAAAGCTAAAGGTGTTCACCACCACCAAACCAGGATTATATGAAATGCTGAAAGGTATCCTTTAAGAAGAGGAAGAGGAAGAGGAAGAAAAAGGTAAAGATACAAATTATGAACAACAAATATGCATCTATCAACAAGTGAATCTAAGAATCAAGTGAATAAATAATCTGATGAACAGAATGAACTGGTGATTATAATAGAATCAGGGACATAGAAAGGGAATGGACTGACTATTCTTGGGGGGGGAAGGGGTGTGGGAGATGCGGGAAGAGACTGGACAAAAATCGTGCACCTATGGATGAGGACAGTGGGTGGGGAGCGAGGGCGGAGGGTGGGGCGGGAACTGGGAGGAGGGGAGTTATGGGGGGGAAAAAAGAGGAACAAATGTAATAATCTGAACAATAAAGATTTAATTAAAAAAAAAAAGAAGGTACTGGGTTTGTTTGGGTTCTATAATTGAAATACTGTTTCGATCCTGCTGGCTGAAGCCTGGCTGGTGGATTAAATGGTAGAAAATTGTCTATTTTTAAGGAAGAGCATGACCAATTCAAATGTCTGTATATTCCCAATTTTCTTGAATAGTCTCAAATTAAGTAATATTGACCCTTTGTACATAAAACCAAGAATATTTTCAGGCAATTCCAACATTTCAGTGTTCAAGTTACATTTCCTGTACTGTCAAACATGCACAAAAATGTTGCAAATATCCTTTCTCTGGCCATACTCTCTGAATTTTTGGTGTTGAAAATGTAAATTACTATACAGTTCAATGGAATATTTTATTTTTTGTGTGTTTATTTTGCTCAACCATCTACATTTTTATTGGGAGTGTTGAGAATATTTTGGTCTGGCCAAATCCCTACATCACTGAGCACTGTCTTTCCCACTAGTCCCGCTGTTATCTTTCTTAGTTTGAACAAAAATTCCCCTTCTATTATCATGTGTTTGTGTTTACCTCACATAATTTTCCTCATTTTATTCATTTCAGAAGCTTACTAACTAGGCTTAGTGAGAAGAGAAAAAATGAGTTTCACACCCAACTGTGTGAGACATAATTGCAAAATGTTTTTGTTCAGGATTTTTTTAAACATATTTTTAAAATACATTTTTATTGGTTTCAGAGAAGAAGGGAGAGAAAGATAGAAACATCAATGATGAGAGAGAATCATTGATTGGCTGCCTCCTGCATGCCCCACGCTGGGGATTGAGTTCATAACCTGGACATGTGCCCTGACCAGGAATCAAACTGTGACCTCCTGGTTCATACATAGGCTGATGCTCAACCACTGAGTCACACTGGCTGGACTGTTCAGGATTCTTACTTCCAAGACTGAGATAGTGCAATTCTGGGATAGAATTTATATAGGAATATCAAACCCAGATGGAGATATTTCTGTTACTTTGACACTTTATTATTTTCACCACTGTTTGTTGCTTACCTGGACTGCTGAAAAAGGCTCTGAGTCAGCTCCGGCTTCCCTTTTCCCCACTAAAATAGCCAAAGAGATCTTTAATAAAAATCAGATCACATCACCCCCTTTCCAAGTCTTCCATGTCTTGCCATTACACTTAAAATAAAATTCAAACTTCAACTTGGGTTAAAAGACCCATGTCATTGTCCCTGCACTTCTCCACTCCCCTTCTTTTTGAGCATTGCAGCCCTCACGTCCACATAGGGTTTTCCTTTCTGACATTCCTCTTCATGTCACTCAGGTCTGCATGGGGATGTTGCCCCTCAGACGAACGCTTACCCTTACCCTCTGCTTTGCCATGCTTTTATTTTTCTTCATAGCATCACCTGAAATTACATTAAACAATTAGTTCATTTGTAAACTGTCTCTCATGTTATTACAGAGAACTTTGTTGATATAATTTACTTCTGTATCCCCAGAAACTAGAACCATGCCTGCTATGTAAGAAGTGCTTTATAAACACTTGTCAGACAAATTAATAAATTCTTATACACATGCTATGTAGGTTTTTTTTTTTTTCTCACTGTTATTATTCTTCAGAGGGGAAAATAAATGTCACTCCCATTTTTTATGAATAAACTCTTTATGGAAGATAAAATAATTTTGTCTTCTATTTATATGAAAGCTTTTAATTCACTTCATAGAAAGAGTTTCTATGTGTGTGTTTTTCTCTTTTAGTGTTCCTAATAAAGTTGGGGATTTTCAAGATTAAAAATAAAAGGGTAATGTTCAGCCACTCACCAGGCAACTCTCCTTCTGTACATACGAACAAGAAGGGAGAAGAACAAAGGCAGTGGGTAGCATAAAATGGTTTCCTTTGTCCTGCTCTGGCTGGCTCTAGAAGAAATGACAGGATGCTGGCAGAATTCATAGTAATTGAACCCAGGATTACCAAAGCTATGACTGGACTTCGATGAGGGGAAAAAGAGGTAGCTCTCCTTTGATTCCATGTTATTTCTTGAAAAGTAAATTTGGCCACAATAATATCTTTCATTTTAGAAGAGCTTATTGAAAGATATTGAGAGAAAAATATCTAACCTTGAACTTCCTTAGAAATGACCCTGGGGGAGAGAGGTTCTCTACGGCAAAAATAAACTACTTTAGGAAAAAATGCTGTTCTCATTTTTAGTGAACCTAACAGAACATTTTCTCTAGACATTGTGCACTGGCATTTGATGAAAATTTACTTACCAGGAATTCGCAAAACTTCAGATCTGCCAACACCAGTTTGAATTGGTAGAGTGGATATTCTTAGATTTTCTATGGAATTTATAATTATCCAGTAGGAGTATGCTACAGAGTCAGTCTCTGAATGGAACTGACTAATCAAAACATACAGAATTATACAAAGCATCACAATGAATCACTAATGTATTTGCAAGCTCCATATATCCATGCATTGTTAGGGTATCCAAATTCTTGATTCTTTCATTAATTCATTAATTTAATAATCTTATTTAATAAACAGTTTGTAAGCATCTACCAGTATCAGGGACCACAACAGGTCAGGGATACAAAGACATTTCCCTTTTCTCATGTAGTTTAGAGTAGAGTTTTGTTGTTGTTGTTTTTTGAGTTTTCCTATCCTGTGGTAGAAAGTCTGTCTGGATAAAAACAGGAATTTTCCTCAAGGAGCGAAACAATACATTTAGAACTCTTAGTAAAAATCAAGTAAAAAAATGGCATCTAAGATACTGAGAATAAGATTTCCTAGATTTAATTTTGATCTTATAGTGCAATATGAATTTACCAAGGCAAAATTATAAATCCAAACTTCAAGTTAATCAGTTAGTTTTTCTTTATCTCTCAATTCAGGCCAGCATTTTCCAAAGGCTCATGTACTTAGGAGATGTACAGGTAGAAATAGTTGTACCCAAATATTACATCATTAGAAAATAATACATAACAAAGGCACATGAAGTCTTCTTTTGATTTGTTAAAGTATTAATTTCATAATATTATAACTGTTGGATACATTTATTGAACTTCTTGAGTCCTGGCCCTTCCCCAGGTTGCAAAAATATATATGCTTCCTTTTACTATAAAGGAAGAGGGTAGAGTCCTGTAGTGAGAGTGCACTGGGTCTGGGATTGCCACAGCCAGTAGCCCAGGCATCCAGAGGTGTATAATTTCTGACTTGTAACTCCTGGGGGTAATTGTGGCTCTCTCAGTGGTGACCAGTGTGTATGGACTTTCTAGAACAGAGTTGAGGAGTAGTTGTAACGCACATAGCTTGGACCTTTTATACAACTATGTGATTTATTAATGTGTATGTACTCTTTAATCACTTAGTGTACAGAGGAAGAACTGCCTTTGTCCTTGAGAGATGTGTGTTGCAGTTTGAAACACACGCTCTCAAAGTTGAGTTTTTCATTAATGCAGTTATTTCATTTTGTCCACTTCTACAAACTAGAATCTTTGAATCGGAAGGGTCTTTAAAAAATACTATTTAACCCAATTCCTTTAAATGCCCAAGGACACACAGTGAATTAGCAGCTGGGCTGGTATTAAAACAGAGCAAGCACTTGAATCCCAAACCTTTGGATGAGGACTGAATTGGGAGCCTCTCTAAATACCCATTGAACAGCCCAAAGTCATGGACCTAAGGAATTCACATACCCTCTTTAGTTTCTGCAGCTCATCTGAGGCTTTGGAAGAAAGTTTTCATTACCTTGACTCCTAGTGGAATCTAATACTTTAATTTGTTTATGCCCCATGAAGTTCAAAGGTGATAAGTGGAAGAGGGTTGAAGGGTTAGCTAGGGCACTTTCCCCAATCTTTGTATGTAGATAAATTTATATAGAGAAGACACACAGTAATCTTCAATGGCACCAAACTGCCACTCCCAGCTCTGACACATTGTTAGGATCCTGTGTGTCCAGAATGAACCAAAGGAAATGTTTAGAAATCGGAATGAAGACTTTCTTTCAAAGTGAGATAAATTTTTACATTTGAAATAGATTAAATAGAAGGTTCTTTTTCTCTAAGCTTCCAACACAAAATGATGTTCTCCAAGAAAAAAAAAAATGAGTATTTTACACTTGAAAGTTTCCCTGACAAGATGGAGGACGTGTGTCCTGCATAGGTACCCATAAAATCAGCAAAATGGTTTTCTGTTACTTGGAATTATGGGATATATTTTACCACTGTTTTTTAAATTTTTTAGAAAGGACTATAGTCCTGATCAGCTTTATCAGTGGTTAGAGCATCAGCCCTTGGACCAAAGGGTCACAGGGTTGATTCTTAATTCCCAGTCAAGGGCTCATACCTGTGTTGCAGGTTCCCCAGCTCCTTAGTGGCATGTGCAGTAGGCAACCAATCAATGTGTCTTTCTTTCTCCCCTCCTCCCTCCCTTCCACTCTCTCTCTAGAAATCCAATGGGAAAAAAAATATCCTCAGGTAAGGATTAAAAAGGAGGGATGGGGGTTTGAGGTGGAGGGTAAGAGATCAACCGAAGGACTTGTATGCATGCATATAAGTATAACCAATGGACACAAGACACTGGGGGGTAGGAAAGGCCGGGGGAATGTCAGGGGGGGGGGGAAAGGGAGACATATGTAATACTCTTTGTAATACTTTAAGCAATAAAACAAAATATTTAAAAAAAGAGGGATGGGGCTCTAATTAGGGGTCTCTGGGTTTCTAAAAGACATCATGGTTACTGATATTTGATCTATAAGGTAGCTTGATGATTCATGGAGAGGACTCAAGAGTCCATTTGAGTTAGGGCTCACACTGAGTAATAAAGGCAGGTCAAGTTCAAACATGTATCTGGGAGACAGCAAACATTAGAAATTATTGATAGATCTTCATGTGAGGATGAAATAAGTCTGGAAGCCTTTCTCCTCTCCACATTTCTGATCTACTCTTTCATTATCCAGCGTGAGGAATGTCTAGTCTGCAAGCTGTATAAGGACTGGGAATCATTTGGTCTGGTCTTGCCTGCCAAGGTATTAGAGGTAAGCTAATGAAATGTTTGACCAAATATAGCAGGCTAGTTTTTAAATTGATAATTTTGTATAGCCCACAAATAATGGTATAAATCTCCAAATGGCCCTTGGCAGAAAAAAGGTTCCCACCCTTGATGCTTTTTCCATTCTTGAGAGGTATCCCCTCCTTTTTTTTTTCACTAGGTCAACTCACTCCCCTGGCAATCTTGATTTGATCCTTCTTATAAAACCCAGTTCTCTCAATTTAGCCTCTTCTCAGATCACCATTTTCCCATCTCATTAATCCCTTCTTTTCTGCTTATATTAATTTTTAAACCTGATTTGAAAGGTAGTGTGATGCAAGAGTCATATAGACCTGGGTCTGAATTCTTCTGTCATCTGCAACTGTGAGTCCTTGAAGGAATTGTCAACATAAGTCTTAGAGTCCTCATTGTAAACTGAAAACAACAATAGAATCAATGTTTTAAGGGTTTTTATAGTGTCCATCACATAGTAGGGACCTAATAGATAGAAGTAATTATTTTATGCTATTATTATTACATATGTAATATAATAATACATTATTATCTCTCTATATAAAGAGGAAATATGTAAATTAGGCCTGGCCGTAATGGGTCACAACCAGACAGGAGGAGGTTGTGCACGCAGGTGAAGCCCAGAGTGGAGATGGAGACAGATACAGGGTGGCCTGACTGAGTAGGCACAGGCAGGGGGGCCAGGGAATCCTGGGGCTGGCCTAGCCAATTCGCGGGTTTGGGTAGCCCCAGAGCGGACACAGGCAGGAGGGTAGGAGGGGCCAGGGGCGGAAGTCAGGCGCAGGTCCCAGCCGCCCACGGAGCAAGTCCAGCCTGACTCCCGTGGCAGCCCGCGGGGTGCCTCCTCACACGGTGGGAACCCGGCCTCCTCCTCGCGCGATTTCAATCACATGCTAGACCTCTAGTTACTAATATATTATTATATCTCATGTCCTGCTAGACAAAAAAATCCTTTATTATAAGAGAGCATTTCTTTTTCATTACTGGACAGTATCTGTCACAGTATTATTTGTTATATGACATATCTTCAATAAATGTTTATTGTGTAAATGTGGCCAATGACTTGCTACAATGATTTAAGTGGGAAGGGTTAGTTTGAATGTTTAAAGCTTTGGCCAGTTGTCTTTTTTGTGCTTTTTAAAATCTGTTTAGTAATTAAGTAAGTTTTAACTTAATAGTGGTAATTTGCTTCTTCCTCAGAAGTCTTAGTGACTTAAAATATTATGGTCTATGGTGTATGGATAAAATTTATTTATTTTAGTGTTCACGGAAATTAAAAAAAGGGGGACTGGTAAGATATTATTAGGAAAAATAAAAAGAGTCTAATACATGCATAGGATTCCAATTTTTGTTAACAAAAGGAAACAGCTTTTCATTCTCTTGCCTTGAATCACATAACACAACAAAATGTGGGATCTGGAGCACACCCTGTCGATCATTTAGCTGGAATTTCTCAAAGCTTGTTCTAAGTATGTTAATTGTTATACAAAGAAAATGAGAAAGAGATCTATGTTCAGATTGCTTTAGGAAATTTTGCTGTAAACAAAGAAAAGCAAGTTCCATTACTGCAAGATTCGATTCTAAATATACTATAAGGATACAATGTGTAGTGATTTCCAAATTTTTTTGATCAAGGAACTGTTTTGTAGAGAATATCAGGAGTGATTTACTTCTAGCCTCTTTATGTTATAGCTGTGGAAATCAAGTTCCAGAAAATTAAAGCAATTTGCCAAAGATTGCTTAGTGGTAGAGTGAAAAGAACCTACATGTCCTTATTCATATCTGAAATTAGTCTATTTTTGCTTTCTTGGAGAGATAATAAAATTCACATAATAATTATATCATTTTGCCTATATTTTCCAAACAAGCTTACACTAAAAATACTGCAACTAGCTTTTGAGAATTAAACACATTAATAATAATGAAATGATTTCCCCATAAAATTGGGAATACAATTACCTCCAGAACTCTCTTATGGAAATTAGTAACTTTTTTTACTAGAATTCCCCAAACAATTTTTAAATACTTTACTCATTATTTTTATAATGGAATAAAATGATTCATACTTTATTTATAATTTAACAGGGCCTTTCAGTTATTTCCAAATAGGATTAATATTTCTGCATATTAAAGATAAGCAGCCAGTCATATGTTACCTAAAGTTCTTCTTAAAAATAACCGGTTTGGCTCAGTGGATAGAGCGTCGACCTGCGGACTGAAGGGTCCCGGGTTCGACTCCAGTCAAGGGCATGTACCTTGATTGTGGGCACATCCCCAGTAGGAGGTGTGCAGGAGGCAGCTGATCAATGTTTCTAACTCTCTATTCCTCTCCCTTCCTCTCTGTAAAAAAATCAATAAAATATATTTTAAAAAATAATAATTAGGTTTACAATGTGATATTTAAAACTTCTCAAATTATCTGATAGAAAAAAATAATAGAAAAATAAGAAATTTAAAGATCTACTTTCAGTGTGATGAAACTAAAAGAATATAAAAATAAAATTATAGTATCTCAGCCACTGAAAGACTATTTCTCTAGCTGTGTGGTTTTCATGACTTTCAACCAAGAGAAGCTAATGTCTACTACTTTTTCTCTAGGTTTAAAAAAGTAAATATAGTTTAGAATCTGAGTCCAAGATTATATTTTAAATAAAAATAATTATGTGTTGTTATTGTTGTTCTAAATGCATTGACCACAGACCACTGGAGCTGGTGATGAGTATTTTCACATGTTAGGTCTTCTCCACACATAACAGCTAATGACTAGAAAACCATAAATGAAATAGTCAAGTGATAAAGACTACTTGTGCTGTGGTTACTACAACAGGAAGTGACTTTTTATTACCTTTTTCTATTTTTATTATAGGAGAAAATCTTCATTCAAAGAGCTGGCAGAGTATAGGTCACCTTTCCAAGCATTCTGATGCTAATGACTACATCCCTGAGGAGCAAGGCGCTGCCTGGTGACACTCTACAGTTACTATGAAAGCTCAGTTACTTTGTTCTTCCCTAGGAAGTTGGACCATTACTGGTAAATGAGGAATAACCACCTCCACCTAACTTGGCTAAAGAATTTCTTTAAAGATTTAAAACAAATATTTGACAATATCTGTGCTGCCAGCTAGAAAAAGCACATAGATGTTGTTAGATTTCCAAGAGGGATTAGTCCTTTTGGCACAAAAGTGCCAGAAAATGTGTCTCTAAAAACAGAACTCGAGATTTGAGATGTGAGAAGGTTGTGAACCTTGTCATTCAATATGCTGCCCATTAATTTCAATAATTTACGTCATTTAGCTTTAAGTCACCTTGGACCATGTGGATTATTTCTATGTAGTAGCCCTGTTTGAGTTGTTGTTACATTTCCAAATGAACTAAAGGCAGATACCCAACTTGGATCTTATACTTCTCAGCATATGTAGTTACATGGTATCAGGTATATTTTACATTGTCAATAAATACTAGTTCATTGGTTGATTGATAAGATTCTGACTTTACCTATTAGTCTCAAAAGTTCTCTTGATTCTGAGGGCTCGGTGTACACTCTATAAATTCTTCATATTTAGCATTCATCTGGTGTTCCTTCAAGCCATTCTGTTATTTCAGATACTGCCTTAGCAGAATTTATAAGTGCCAAAAATTAAAAAAAAAAAAAAAAAAACTTAGATGGGAGACTGAGAATCATGAGTACACTGCCAGCCTTGGAAAGTTTGCCTAGTGACCTAATTTTATGGGAATTTGCCAGGCTTGCTCTGTGGAAGAAATCCAGTCTGATTCCTTCAGTCCCCGTGGGTTACTCAGCTGACACTGTACACAGCCAGCCTCTTCATATTGTTGTGACCTTCAAGAGACTCTCCCCTTAATACTGCTCTATTCTAATTTCGCTCCATAAAATAACTCGTGGGAAATAAAGGTGTCATCATTTATGTGGCTTAGACAAATTTATTCAATACAAATATCGTAACTCAAATGGTATTTCTTACACTAAATTATAGCATGCACTTGTTTCTCATTACTTTAAACTTCTGTCATATGCATTTTAAAAAATTCCAGAAATTTAATAATATAAGTTATCCAGTATGTTACCAAGACCTTTCTATAAGAGATAAGCAACTTGTTGTCAACATGGGCTTTTGTGTAACTTCTTTTCTCCCCCCCCTCACAATTCCTTCTCAAGCCATATCTCAGATCTCAAGTTATTTTAAACAAGTTAATTTGACATGGTAGTATATTGATCTGACATTCTCTTCAGAAAACCAGTGCCAAAGTATTGTGTGTTGGTACACTCCGAATTGTACTCTAATTCAGTTCTGTGTACCAGATTGTAACCTTTTCAGAAGAACATTCTGTACCTGTGTTTTCCCTCCATCTGGCAGCACTGCAATGGCCTCTGGCCAAAAGCAGTGAAGCTGTGGTTTTCTAACTTCTATATAGTCTGCCCAGGGACATTAGTGAGAGAAAAGTAAACCCACTCTATTATTCAAAATGGTTTTTCAAATAATTAGGACATTTTAATAATAGTGTCTGCAGATGTGCTCAGGTTTCCCACAGGCACGACATTTCCGAAGTAAGAGAATAGTGATGCTTCAGGACAGATGACCTCATTATCACTATGAATGTCCTTCCATTCATGTAATGCTGAAACAGCATGAAGCATCCCATTATTGAAATGGACTGCTTGGCAACGGTGTTTATAGCTTGGGAATTTGACACTACTCTGTGAAGATAACTTTAAGAATAGAAGTGATTCAGAATTTTTAAAAGGCAGACATTTTTAGAAGTTGGATTTTGACATTTTGATTTTTTTCCCCAGCTGGCTCAAAAATTTATTGAGTCATCTCTGACTTCTTTTCTATACAGAAGATAACAAAAACACAGGGTGGGGTAAAAGTATGTTTACAGTTGTTCATACAGTTGTTCATGAAGATTAATAAGTAAATTAATAAATAATAATATAAGAATAAACACTTTCATGTACTCACAACTGTAAACCTACTTTTGCCCCACCTTGTATATGCCAAGACCTTAGGTACCTTCAGAGGAGTGAAGGCATGATGTTAAAATGATTTCAAAATGAATATGTATCAATAGCCTTAAAAATTACAAACTCTTATCACTAGCAACTTTACTACTAAAAGTTTATCTTCATCGATTATAATAAAACATGCACACACATATTTAAATACAAGGATAATTAATCACACGATTCTTTGCAATATTGAAATTTGAAAACAACTAGAAATAGGGAAATAGTTAAACATTGTAGCTATAAAACATTTTTATTGTAAAAGTGTGTTTATTGGCTTTCACAATATTTGGCTAGGAAGTAAAAGCAGGTTATAAAACAGGTTCTATGAGAATTTTTTTTAAGAAATAGCAATGTAACATGGTTGACATATTTTAAAATTGGTGGTATTTTAAAATTGGTGGTATTTTAAAATTTTAATCTGCATTTCCTAATCCTAGGGGAACTATGCATTATTTTATAATGCATATGGAAGGAGAAAAAAAGAGACATTCCATTCTATATTAAAGTTAATATTTTTTCCTTTATTTTGAAGAAGACTTTAAAGGGAGAGGACTACAGTTATTCCAAAGGTGGATAAGACTTCCCTGATCAGCTACTTGTACCCTAACATGAGGAAATGGGGAAAGAGATACTTATTTGAGGAGAAAAAGGATGCAAGTAAGCAGCCTTTTAGCATTCACACAGGGAGGTGCAGCACTTCTGTGTATCTGTCCTTGCTCATCCGCACCGAGTGGACTGTGACTAGATGGGAGGAGAATGGGAAAGAGCCAACAAGTTCCAAATAGCATCAGCAGAGAAAAATTTTAACATATTGGCTTCTAGAAGAGTTTCCACAAAGAATATCAATGCTCTACCTTCAAGAGATCAATGCCCTAACTTCAAGAATACATGTATGTGTACACACACACTCACTCACAAATAGATGACAGCATTTCAATTCCTGCTTCAGAGAGTAAATAGAAACCATGAGATGGAAATTTTATTAATGTACTTCTTTGCCTGTTATTTTGTCCTTTTCTCCTATAAAAAGGAAGAAAAGTATTTTCCTTTTGAAAACTAGCCCCTTCACTTCTTCTCCTTACCCTGTTCCCTCCTACCACCACAGGGACCTGTTCTTCAGATCATTTCAGCTGTTAAGCAATATAGGTAAACCACCTGGGATATGTTAATTATTCCAGTACCTACAGACATGTTTGTGTCCAGAAAGGAAACTACTGCATTCAAATTATAAATACTGAAAATCAAATATAGTAAGTGATAGAATTATATGAAATGTAATATTATATCAGCATTGTAAACTTAGCATTCATAAACTTTTCACTGTATTTGTAAGTTGAATGTTCTCCATTTTCTAAAATTCTTCATCGTGCACATTGAATTTTGATAAGCAATACTGAATTATAAAGTGAGATTTTCATAGCCAACTAATTTTGAAAGCAAAATCATAAAAATCCTAATTTTTTATTGTGTAAAATGTACTTAAGTTGAGCTGGGGTTATATTTTAATATGTGTGATCTGAGATCAGAAGGACCTCTAAAATTAAGAATGCTGGTCCCTCAAATCCTGCTTGCTTTATAAAGTAGGTATCTTTCGCCCTTTCTTGGCTCCTTTTTCTAAGCTAAATATGCTTAATTCTGTCACATTTTAAAATTACTATATATCCACCCTCCTCACCTTTCAATTGCTATCCTATTTCTCTTCTTGTCTTCTCTACTTACCAAATGTGGTTTTCATATATTGCCTATACTTTCTCACTTCCTCGTCACTCTTATCTCACAGAATATGGTTTTTATTATAATAATTCCACTGAAATGGAATGTCTTCACAAAATACACCAACAACTTTGTTCCTAGGTCAAATTTATACATTTCAGTTCCTTACTTATCAACTTTTCTCTCCTTCACCCTTGAAGCACAGTTGCTTTGGCTTCTGTGATATTTTTCCTTGCTTTTTTTCCTCTTATTATTTCTCTGTCCACTTCCTGTTCTTTAAGATTTCTCTTTGTTCCTTACATGATGGTTTTCTTTGGGGTACAATGCTCTCTTTTTCTTCCTCTACATACTTTCCCTGGGCACTTCCTCTGGAGCCCTCTACCATCTATGTGGTAATAATTCTCAAACCAATATCACTATTATTTGTCTCTCTCCTAGAGTTCAGATCAATATAGCCAACTGCCTACTTGTCATCTACAATAGAATAAACCATGCTACCAAATGAAATTTCCATTTCTCTTCTTAACCCTCCACTTCCATCTACTATTTCCTATGCTTCAAAATATCAACAAATAGTACCAACATCAGCCCAGCTGAAGCTGGTTTTGACGCCTCAGCTTCCTTTACCTGCCATCTTCAAGAATCAGGAAATCCCCCTTCTTGTGTCATCTATAATTTCATCTCCTTTTCTTCATCATTAGGAAAACTGCTTCCCTAATCTAGGTCACCATTATAACATGTCTGGATTACTACAGTAGTCTCTCCTATTAATAATTTCTCCACTCTGTTCCACAGTGATATTATTTTGAACACTAAACTATTCATGAAAAGCCTCTCATTAAATCCTTCAATGTTTTCCCCAGTACCCTCA
Source organism: Myotis myotis (assembly GCF_014108235.1). Taxonomy (NCBI): domain Eukaryota; kingdom Metazoa; phylum Chordata; class Mammalia; order Chiroptera; family Vespertilionidae; genus Myotis; species Myotis myotis. The sequence continues at coordinate 122,997,394 of NW_023416313.1, forward strand.
GGAAAAAGTATCAAAGTCCTCAACATGGTTTGCAAAATGAGCAAAGCCTAGCTCAAGTATATCCACAGCCTCATCTCTTACTTCTCTTCCTACCCTATCATGTTATCCTCTACCTCCGCAATCACTCCATATTCTTGCTTGCTGCATGCTTCATGCACACTAACCCCTACCTGCCTTGCAGATCTGTTTCCATCCCATGCTTTCCCTGATGCCATAAATAAAAAATAGGTAAATCTCTTAAGTGTCACAAGTGCATTCTTTATTCTAATTGAGTTTTATGTTGTTTATAATTGTTTAATTACTTAGCCATTTCACATTCTCACTAGGCTGTAAAGTTTAGGAAGGCAGGAATTAGATCTGTACTATTTAATAACATAATAAATACCTGATAAATATTTGTTAAATATATAAATGAACAAGCACCAAGCACAAATCTAATTGGCTGCTAATTATTTTGACTTCAGTAGGGGATTTGCTGAGTTAGATTTCCCATCTAACGACTTTGTTATTAACCATTGTTCTGATGTTTTCCAAAACCTTTGAGATGAAGAGCCAAAACAGTGGCAGTGTAGTCTGAAGTTACACTCATCTCCTCCCAGGATCAAACTGGAGCTACCACTGAAATATAGAACAATCAACCTGAAATACCAACAGAAGGCTAGCTGAAGAGAAATCTTATAACCAAGGATTTACTGAAGAAGCCACATTGATACTGGTAGGAAGGCTAAAGACATGGAAAGGGCTGGCCCCATTTTCATAGGTGGTGGCTGAGATTCTGGAGGGATATCTCAGGTGCAAACGTCCCCCATGAGGAATGTGGGGTCCCAACTCCATGCCAGGCTTCCCAGCCCAGAACACCAGAGCTGAGAAGAGGCACCCACATAACATATATGGCTGTGACAATCAGTGGGGATTCTGTCCACTAGGGAGTGGCAGGTGTCTGCTAGAGACCAAGTTGCCCTATTAAAAGGCCAACACAAAGTCTCATGTATAGCCACTTATGCTGGGCTCCAGAGAAGGGAGAGCAGAGTGGACTAGAGTGCTGTGAGGAGAAACTGCGGTTTATAGCTCTGGGGAGAAAGCTAAAGAGACAGCCACAGGGGTCCCTGTGCTGATTCTCTCACCCACACCGCAGATGACACTCCCCTCTTTACAACATTGGCCTGGGAGAATGCAATAACCCCTCCTATTGAGCTCCCTGCCGCACCATCCTTCAGAGGTCATGCACAAGGGAGGAGTCAGCTTTTTGAGCCAAAGGTGTAGAGATCCAGGCAAACTCAGGGAATGTCAGTGACTGAGTTGTGTGGCTCTGGGGTTGGGGCCATTACCCCCACCATCTCATTAACCTGCATCTCAAAAAATATGCACTAGGACCACACTCCAAATTACTGGTGGCCCCACCCTGCCAAACTTAGGATATCTAGGAGGTCCAGGCAGAATCCAGGTCATAATAGCCTCTGGTAAAGAGGGTCACCCCCCCACCTCCCTATGACCCTGACTAGTGCCTTCTCCTCACAGGAGATCCAAAAACCTTACCCTCCCAACTTCTGGAAATACTGCCATGCTGAGCTCAGTCTCACCAGGAGGTCCCAGTGAAATCTGGGACAGTCTGTGCTGTGTGGCTTTAGGTTAGGTGTCCTTTTTCCCCTCACATGCCTGACAGGTGCAGAACCCTTGCTTCACACAACTAATTCTTGGTCTGTCTGGGTCTGATAAACTCTGATGGCTTCACCCTGATGACTCCCTGAGACCCCACCCCATCACAAAGGTCTGCAAGTGTCACCCACCACTTGGTGGGTGACATCTAGATTTGATATGCACTGAGACTTTTTTTCAGTGGCCTAAGACATAGCACTGAAACTCCTTTATCAATCTGGTGAACACCTCTAGCCACTATCTGGTACCTCACTGAGAATCTACCTCATGCATCTTGTGTACTGCCAGGGCTTTTTCAGTGACAACCTAAGCAGACAGAGGTAGATTTTAAGGTGACTTGGGTTTTATGCTGACCTGCCCTGAGTTGGAGTGCTTGGTGCTGGTAGAAGTTGGCCTTGCTGTACAGCTTGGTCCTTCCCACACATACCCATACCCAGCAGAGGCAGCTACAAACTATGGATCACTTTGCAGCTCCAAATAGATTACCCAGGGCCAATCACAAGTGGCATCTGACATTGACCTGCAACAGAGTACCTCCCTGAGGGCCCTAGAAACAACACACCCAGTGATCAGCTTCAGATAACAACAGCAGAGCAAGATCGAATTAGCTTCAAAGCAGCATATCCAAAGGGTGTTCTTAGCAGGCACAAGACATGCTGAGACAAATTCTGCTCTATATGGTCAGTGCCTGCACAGCAGCTCTTACACTGTGGTTAGGGTCTATCCTTACAGTCATCCAGCTTAACAGTCAACCCCATGTGAAAATGGGCTAATAGCAATATGACTCAATTACAACAGGGGGGCTCACATAACCCACACAAGAGAAATTCCTGGAGCACCCAGCTTAGGTTATCAAGGAGACTGCACCCTGGATCCCACAGGACACCTACTACATAAAGCCAGCCTACCAACAGTGGGAAACATAGCAGATCTACCTAGTAATAGAAACAAACATAAAGAGGCAGCCAAAATGGAGACACAAAGAAACATGACACAAATAAAAGATAAAAGGAGAAATCTCCAGAAACAAGAGATAAATGAAATGGAGGGAAGCAATTTAACAGATACAGAATTAAAAAAAAAATGGTTATAAGGATTCTCAAGAAACTTAGTGAGAACTTCAAAGAACTTACTAAAAACTGAAACATGAAAAAAGGACATTAAACTGTGAAAAAGAATCAGTCACAAATGAAAAATATAATATCTCAAATGAAGAATACACCAGAAGGAATAAACAGATTAGATGAAGCAGTGTATCCAATTGGTGATTTGGAAGACAACGTAGCAGAAAACACCCAGTCAGAGCAAATATTTTTTTAATGACCTTAAAAAGTGAGGATAGTTTAAAGGATGTTTAGGCTCTAGCTGGTTTGGGTCAGTGGATACAGTGTCAGCCTACAGACTGATGGGTCCCAGGTTCAATTCCAGTCAAGGGCACATGCCTGGGTTGGGGGCTTGATCCCCAGTAGGGGGCATGCAGGAGGTGGCTGATCAATGATTCTCTCTCATAATTGATGTTTCTATCCCTCTTTTCCCTCTCCCTTCCTCTCTGAAATCAATAAAAATATATTTTTAAAAAGTAATAAAACAATAAAGGATGTTTAGGACAACATGAAGCGTAATAAGGCCCATATCATAGGAGTACCAGAAGGAGAAGAGAGAGAGGGAGGAATCAAAAACCTATTTGAAAGAGCAAGGCTGAAACTTCCCTAACCTAGTGAAAGAAATAGGCATAAAAGTCCAGGAAGTTCAGAGATTCCCAAACAAGATGATAATAAAGAGACCCAAACCAAAATACATTATAATTGAAATGGCAAAGGTTAAATACAAAGAGAAAATCTTTAAAGCAGCAAGAGAAAGTTAGTTACCTACACGGGAACTCCCATAACACTCTCAGCTGATTTCTCAATAGAAACATTTCAGACCAGAGGTATTGGCATAAAATATTCAAAGTGATGAAGAGCAGGGACTGACAACCAAGACTACTTATAACCATCAAGGTTATCATTTAAATTTGAGAGAGCAATAAAGAGCTTCCCAGAGAAGAAAAAGCTAAACAAGTTCATTACCACTAAATCTGTATTACAAGAAATGTTAAAGGGGCGTCTTCAAAAACATGTAAAAAATAAAACAAACAAAATTAGAAGAACAATTATAAAGAATAAAATGGCAATAAATATGTATCTATCAATAATCACTTTAATGTAAATGCCTTAAATACTCCAATAAAAAGGACATAAAGAAGCTGAATGGATAAGAAAATAAGACCAATATATATGCTGTATACAAGAGACCCACAACAGAACAAAAGATACAAATAGACTAAAAGCAAAATGATTGGAGGAAAAAAAATGTCGCCCTAACCCAGTGGTTCTCAACCTGTGGGTCGCGACCCCTTTGGCGGTTGAACGACCCTTTCACAGGGGTCGCCTAAGACGATCCTGCATATCAGATATTTACATTACGATTCATAACAGTAGCAACATTACAGTTATGAAATAGCAATGAAAATAATTTTATGGTTGGGTCACAACATGAGGAACTGTATTTAAAGGGCCAGAAGGTTGAGAACCACTGCAACAAGTTTGGCTCTGTAGATAGAGCATCAGCCTGCGGACTCAAGGGTCCCAGGTTCGATTCCAGTCAAGGGCATGTACCTTGGTTGAGGGCACATCCCCAGTGGGGAGTGTGCAGCTGATCAATGTTTCTCTCTCATCTATGTTTCTAACTCTATCCCTCTCCCTTCCTCTCTGTAAAAAATCAATAAAATATATATTTTTAAAAAATGCCATACAGGTGGAAATGTTAATAAAAAAGCTGAGGCTGAAATACTTCTATCAAATAAACTATACTTTAAAACAAAGGGTATAGTAAGAGACAAAGAATGACACTACATAATGATAAAGGGAGAAATCCAACAAGAGTATATAAACCTTGTAAATATTTATACACCCAACATTGGAGTACCTAAATATATAAAGCAAATCTTGATGGGCATAAAGGAAGAGATAAACAGTGATACAGTCATAGTAGGGAATTTTAACACCCCCTTGACATCAATGGAAAGATCTTCCAGACAGAAAAATGATAAGGAACCAGTGGCTTCAAATGACACCCAAATTAGGTGGATTTAATTTTTATATCTTCAGAAAATTTCACTCCAAAGCAGTAAAATATACATTCTCTTCAAGTGTACATGGAATATTTTCTAGGTTAGACCACATATTAAGACATAAAACAAGTCTCAATAAATGTACAAAGATTAAAATCATATCAAACTTCTTCTCTGACTGGAATGGTGTGAAACAAGAAATCAATCGTAAGAAAAAACTGAAAACATGCAAATACGTGGAGTCTAAATAACATGTTAGCAAACAATGAATAGGTTAACAATGAGATATTAAAAGATATCTTGAAATAAATGAAAATGAGAATATAACAACCCAATATATGTGACACAGCAAAAGCAGTCCTCAGAGGGAAATTCATAGCATTACAGACCTACCTCAAGAAACAACAACAAAATAATCTCAAATAAATAATCTAATGGAACTAGACAAAGAACAAAACACCAGGTCCAAAGTGAGTACAAGGAAGGAGATAATAAAGGTCAGAGCAGAAATAAATGAAATAGAATCTAAATAACAATACAAAAATCAATGAATCTAAAAGCTAATTCTTTTGAAAAATAAACAAAATTGACAAAACTTTAACTAGACAGAGAGGGGGTTGGGGGGAGAGGATCCAAATAAATAAAATCATAAATGGAAGGAGAGAAGGGGAGAAATAACAACTAACACCAAAGAAATAAGGACTGCAAAAAAGAATTACAAAAAAACTATATGCCAACAAATTGGACAATCTGGATGACATGGATAAATTCCTAGAAATATACAATCTTCTAAAACAAAATCAGGAAGAATGAGAGGATCCAAACAGACAGATTACAAAGACTGAAATTGAAGCAGTAATAAAAAAATTTAAAAACCTCCCAAGAAACAAAAGTCCTAGGCCCGATGGTTTCACTGGTGAATTTTACCAAACATTCAAAGAAGAACTAATATCTATCCTTCGCAAACTATTCAAAAATATTCACAAGGAGGGAACACTTCCAAACTCATTTTATAAGGCCAGCATTATTCTTATTCCAAAATTAGAAAAAGACACTACCAAAAAAAAGAGAAAATTATAGGCCAATATCCCTGATGAACATTGCTGCTAAAATTCTCAACAAAATATTAGCAAACTGGATTCAGCAATACATTTGAAAAAATCATATACCATGATCTAGTAAAATTTATTTCTGGGACGAAAAAATTATACTGCGTTGGCAAATCAATAAATGGCATAAATAAAATGAAGGATAAAAATCACATGATCATATCAATAGATGGGGAAAATGCATTTGATAAAATCCAGCACCCTTTCATAATAAAAACTTCTACAAAGTGAGAATAGAGAAAACATACCTCAATGTAATAAAGGCCTTATATGACAAACCCACAGTAAACATCATACTCAATTTGCAAAAATTAAGTGCTTCCTGTAATCAAAACCAAGACAGGGATGTCTGCTTTCACCACTGCTATTCAGAAATCAGACAAGATGAAGAAATAAAAGGCATCCAAATTAGAAAGAAGGAATTAAAACTCTCATCATTCATAGATGGCATAATTTTGTACATAGAAAACCCAAAGTACTTCACCAAAAAGCTATTAGATCTAATAAATGAATTTAGTAAAGTAGCAGGATAAGAAAATAACTATCCATAAATCAGCTGCATTTCTATACACCAATAATGAATTATTGGGAAGGGAAACTTAGAAAATAATCCCGTTTATAATTTCATCAAAGAAAATAAAATATTTTGGAATAAATTTGACTCGGGATGTAAAAGACCTGTACTCAGAAAATTATTATACTCTGAAAAAAGACACTGAAGATACAAGTAAGATGAAGTATATACCATGTTCATGGATAGTAAGAATTACATCATTAAAATGTTCATACAACCCAAAGCAATCTATACATTCAATGCATTTTCTATCAGGTTACCAATGGCACATTTCACAGAATAGAACAAATATTCCAATAATTTATATGGAACCACAAAGACCATGACTAGCCAAAGCCATCTTTAAAAAAATGGCAAACTTGGAGGAATCATGCTACCTGATATCAAACTATACTACAAAGCCACTGTAATCACAACAGCATGATACTGGTATAAAAACTGAAATATAGATCAATGGGACAGAATAGAAAGCCCAGGAATAAACCCATGCCATTATGGCCAATTAATATTTGACAAAGGTGGCAAAAATATACAATGGGATAAATATAGTCTATTCAATACATGGTGTTGGGAAAATTGGACACATACATGCAAAACAATGAAACTAGACCACCTTCTTACACCATACACAGGAGTAAATTCAAAATGGACTGACTCAAAACCATAAAAATCTTATAAAAAATCACATGCAGTAAAATCTCAGACATTTCTTATAGCAATAGTTTTACTGTATATCTTCTCAGGCAAAGGAAATAAAAGTGAAAGTAAACAATTGGACTACATCAAACTAAAATGGAAACCACAACAAAGGAAATCATCAACAAAATGAAAAGACAACCCATTGAAAGGGAGAACATATTTGTCAATGATACATCTGATAAGGGGTTAATATCCAAAATATATAAAGTACTTATAAAAATCAACATCAAAACACCACACAAACAATTCAATTAAGAAATTAGCAAAGGGCCTGAATAGACTCTTTGCCAAAGAGGACATAGAGATGGCTAATAGACACATGAAAAGATGCTTAACATCACTAATCATGAGAGAAATGGAAATTAAAATCACTACAAGATATTACTTCACACCTGTCAGAATGGCTATCATCAATAAAGACAAAAAGTGTTGGTGAGGATGTGGAGAAAAGTAATCCCAATGATGTGAATTCAGATTTGTGCAGTCACTATGGCAAAAACAGTATGGTAATTCCTTAAAAAATTAAAAATGGAACTGCTTTAAGACCCAGTGATTTCATTTCTGGTTATACAGCCAAAGAAACCCAAAAGACCAATTGGAAAGAATATGTGTACTCCTATGTTCATTGAAGCATTATTTACAACTAGAGGCCTGGTGCACAAAATGTGTGCACTGGGGGTGGGTTGGTTCCTCAGCCTGGCCTGCACCCTCTAGCAGTCCAGGACCCCTCGGGGGATGTTCAACTGCTGGTTTGTGGCTGGATGGCCTTCTGCTGCTACACGGCCTACTGCCTGAGCCTCAGCAGCTGCTGCACATGCACGGGCTGAGCCACCAAGGTCTGTCCTACAAACACCATCGAGTGGGTGAGTCAAGAGCAGAGGCAGGCTCACCCTGAGTTCCCTGTGCTTCCCTGAGTCACTGAGTTGTTCAGACTGACTGCCTTCTACAGAGAATGGCACTTGGATCGGGCCTAAGCCAGCAGTCGGACATCCCTCTCTCAGTCCGAATCTGCCCCTGGTGGTCAGTGCACATCATAGTGACTGGTCGTTCCAGTTGTTCCGCCATAATGGTTGCTTAGGCTTTTATATATATAGATAGCCAAGATTTGGAAGCAGCCCAAGTGCCCATCAGTGGATGAGTGAATACTGGTTAATAATGGCAGATTTTGTAATCAAAGAGAACACGATAATTTCAAGAGAAACATCAAAAGTGCTTTTTCAAAGTAATGTTCATCGTCAGCTACATATTTCCCCCATCTTTCAGGTAATTTGTGGATACCGTCCCAATAGAACTTTCCTTGTTTTGAGGCAAACCATTCAGGGACCCATTTTCCACTTCGTACATTTTGAAGTGCTGCTCAGAAAGTGCGTGTGCCTTCGATCTGAACAAGTAGTAATCTGAAGGAGCAAGTTCTGGTGAATATGGCGGGTGGGTTAATACTTCCCAGGCAAGATTTTTTAACGTGTATTTAACTGGTTTTGAAGTGTGTGATGGTGCATCATCATGAAGCAAAATTACTTTGCTGTGTCTGGCACATTCTGGTCATTTCACGATCAAAGTATGGTTCAAATTGATTATTTGTTGTCGGTAGTGATCAGTATTAATGGTTTCACCTCATTTTAGAAGTTCATAATACACCACACCTTCCTGATCCCACCAAACATAGAGCATTGTCTTCTTTCTGAAGTTATTTGACCTTGTAGACAATGTTGATGGTTGACCTGGGTCAACCCATGATTTTGTACATTTGGGATTCTCAAAATGAATCCACTTCTCATTGCTAGTCACAATTTGATGCAAAAAAGACTTTCATGCCATTGAAGCAACATTTTACTGATGACTTTTCAATTTTCTATTTGTCTTACATTCAGTTGATGTGGCACTGATTTTCCTTCCTTTAAAATCTTTCCCATTGCTTGTAAACAATCAGAAATTGTTTGCTGAGCAATGTTTAATTTTTCTGCAAGTTGTTTTTGAGTTTGACATGCATCTTTATCCAATCATGCTTGTAATTGTTAGCCTTCAAATTTTTTTCGGTTGACCTGGACATTCTTTGTCTTTCACATCAAAATCATCACTTTTAAAGTGTTTACACCAATATTCACAAGTATCGTGAGATGTAGCATGATCACCATAAGCTTCCCAAAGTATATGATAACTTTTTCTTCAAAATAAAGTAATGAATTAAAACTTCCCACAAATGCTCTTGTTTTGCCATGAAATTCGACATTTTTAAGCATAAAAATATTTATGATATTAACACCTTCAGAAAACTTAACACATGAAGTTTTGAAGCTTGCTGTCAATGCAACAAAATAGCATACATATCAAATCGCATATATATTAACATATGTGTAACTCCATCTATTGAAAAAAATACACATTATTAACTGGTACACCTAGTAAAGAAGCTGTGGTACATTTACACAATGGAATGCTACTCGGCCATGAAAAAGAAGGAAATCTTACCATTTGCAACATATGGGTAGACCTTGAGAGTATTATGCTAAGTGAATTAAGCCAGTCAGAGAAAGACGGTACCATATGACTTAACTTATATGTGGAATCTAGTGAACAAAATAAACAAACAAAATAGAAACAGATTCATTATATAGAGAAACAACTGTGAGCTGGGGGACTGATTGAAAAACGTGAAGGGATTAATCAAAAGAAAATAGAACAAAAAACTCAAAGGTACAGATAACAGTATGGTGATTATGAGAGGGAAAGGGGGAGTAGTGGGAAGTAGAAGAAGGTAAAGGGAGAATAAATGGTGATGGAAAGAGGCTTGACTTTGGATGGTGAACACACAGTATAATATACAGATGATGTGTTATAGAATTGTACACTTGAAACCTATGTAATTGTATTAAACAATATCACCCCAATAAATTCAATAATTATAAAACAATATAAAAATAAAACTATTGAGAAAGCTTTCTACTATTAACCAAGAATTTAAAATAGTGAGGTAAATGCTCCCTCTAAAGGTGGTGTCCTACATTTTTTAATCCTCACTCAAGGATATGCTTTATTAATTTTTAGAGAGCGAGAAAGGAGAGATAGAGATAGAGAGAAACATTGATCCGTTTCCTCCCACATGTGCCCAGACCGTGAATCAAACTCGAAACATTTGGGTATATGGGACAACACTCCAAACAACTGAGCCACCTGACCAGGACAGGTGGTGGCCTCTTTTGAGTAAGACCTAGGTCTGGCTGCATAGCACAAAGGGCCTGGGTTTTCTACAATGATGTCATTGAAAATCATTAAATATATTTATAAAATATATTTTATATACTATATATATATGAAATAAAGCATACCCAAATCCTCAAAAAAGTCATATTTCGCAAGCATTGAAATTTACTGCTAGTGGCTAAGGAAGCTACTAAGTACATTGAAAGCTAGATTCATGCAAATGCTTTCTGCTATTTGCATGATTTGGTGGATGTCTTAATTTTCATTAACTTGAGGCACAATTTTTGCCACATCTGGGAAAGTAAGCCAATTAATACAAGAGGTAATCAGATTTGCTTTCTAGTTATAACATAAGCTCATGATTGAACTGGTTAGCAAATACTCTGTTGACAATGAAGCAGTATTATTTGTGACATTCTATACAAGGCCAGTAGCAATGTAAGCTTTTCACTTGTGATTGTCAGGTTAATTCATAAAAGAGGCAGCAAAAGTGAAATATATTCCATATTATTAAGGTGAGTTAATTTGGAGGGAAGGGAATATTAGATTTAGGCTGAACAAAAGGGACCTTTGGCAGCAGTTGATCAAACACTCAGATAGGTGACATTTTTTATTGTGTGAATGGTCTAAGTCGAAAGGGACAAGAATGGCCTGCAGCAAGACATTTGTAAGCATCATTATTTTTACCTACTTCTTTTCACTGACTTTAATGTGGCCAGTGCATATATATTCTTGTTTTGGCTTAAGCACCAGGAGAAGCCTCTTTAAAATATGAGGTTAATACCACCTAAGAGTGACTCAAGATTTGGAGGTTTTTTCCTTTAGAGGGAATAGTCAGGGCATAAATCTCACTCATTTATGGAATATAATGAGCATCATAAACTGATGAACAGAAATAGATACAGAGACAAAGAAGCATTGAACAGACTGTCAAACTACAGTGGGAAGGCAGGTGAGGGTTGTGGGGTGGGGGGGTAAGATATCAACTGAAGGACTTGTAAGCATGCATATAAGCATAACCAATGGACACAGACACTGGGGGGAGGTGGGTATGTGCCGGAGGGGTTGGAGAGGCCAGAGGGGGGGTAAATGGGGGAAAAAGGAGACATATGTACTACTATCTTATCTAATAATAGACAAACATGATAATTAACCGTAACTCTGACATGCTTCCCATTGGCTAATCAGGGCGATATGCAAATTAACTGCCAACCAAGATGGCGGCCGGCAGCCAGGCAGCTGAAGCGAACAGGAGGCTTGCTTGCTCCAGTGAAGGAGGAAGCCAAGGTTCCCCGCCTGCCACTGCCGGCCTCTGTGCTGAAACTCTAAGCAACTATGTTGTAATTAAGAACCCAAACAAACCCAGATACCTGCTTTCAGCAGCTGAGGTCTCAGAGCTGGAGCCGAGCCTCAGAGCTAAAGCCGGCTCTCAGCTCCAGTGACAGCCATAGAAGGTAAATAAATCCCAGAATAAAAAAAGAGAAAAGAAATAAAGGAGAGGTTGGGAGCTTCAGTTGCCCGCCAGCCTGAAAACAGCCATCATCCCCTCACCCAGACTGGCCAGGCACCCCAGTGGGGACCCCCACCCTGAAGCAACAAGATGGCGGCTAATTTGCATACTGAAGGCAGGCGGCAGTGGGCAAGGCTGTGCGTGGTCCGGGACTGGATCTGTGACCCTGCTGGGTGGGGGGGGCAGCACTTGAGGCTGTCCGCTGTCCCAGGACCTGGATCAGTGACCCTTCCCAGCGGGGCGGCAGCTCGCACAAGGGCGGATCGGCCAGGATTGGGCAGGGCAGGACGCCTGGCTTCCGTCTAGCCCCAATCACTCTGGGCAGGTGAGCAGCGCAGAGAGCCTCTGGGCAGGGGAGGCAGGCCGGCAGAGGGCAGCCTGTACTCCCCACATGGCGGTGGTGACAGCTGTGAGCACGCCAAGCGAAGCCAGCAGGCTGAGCTGAAGTAGCGCCTGCAGGCCATCAGCGCCCAGGAGTGCCTGCGCAAGATCCGCCCCCTGGCCCAGAAGGTGCAGGATCGCAGGGACAGCCACCGTGGCGGGCCAGACTGATGTCCTACCTGCCCCACCATGGGGGTTTGCGGATCTGCAAAGCCATAGGCCTCTGGTGTGCACATCCCCCCACTGGCATGCGAACATCCCCCAGAACACTGTCACCCTCCCATGCCTGCAACAGTTGCAAACCAAGGCATGCACAAGTTCCCCCTTCCTCTCCACCGCACTTCCATCAACCTGGCATTCTTAACACCCCCACAGGATGTGCACACATCCCCTCTGATGCACTCACGTCCTTTGGAGAGTGTCTGGGTGTTCTGGGTGCTGAGGGTGGGCGCCTGTGAGATGACAGTGAGAGGGCAGAGTGGTGATGCCCTGTTCCCATGAAGGCCAGTGCAGCTACGAGATCACCTCTGGGGGATTAATGCAGGTGCTGAGGCAGAAGCAGGTGCAGACAGACACACCTGGTGGGCGCGGGCAGCCCTTGCTGAGGTGCTTTCGGTCAGTGTTCAAGATCAAGAACCCAGAGGCGGAGAGGAATTCCATCCTCTCAGTGAAACAGTGGAATAGTCAGGGCGACTATAGAAGAGGAATGTGCACTTTGGGTGTCAGCACCCTTCAGCGAAGGCTGCCCTGACTGAGCCTCACTTGCTTGGGGCCTAGCACATTCCTGCCAGTCAGTGGGTGACAGGACGTGCTTTTCCGAATTAATGAGAGAAAACATTGATTCTCCTGCTGTCCATGAAGGTGGAAAGTGAAGTGGGGAGACGTGGGGAGTGAGTGAGGTTCCCTGTCTGGGCGTACCAAATCTGCTGTTGGTTTCTTTCACCGCTGACTAGAGATATACAGGGTGTCCCCCCAAAATGTATACACACTTTGAATACCTACTAATTCCAATGGTTTTAAGCATAAGAAAGAAACAACAATGGAGCTGTTATCTGTTAAAAGTGTGGGCACAAACAGGCAGTTGGACATTCCCTGAGGGGTCTCAAATTGGAGAGGGTTAAGGCCAGACTGAGGCCCCTTCCCCCCCCTACCGCAGTGCACGAATTTCATGCACCGGGCTACTAGTCCTATCTAATAATAGAGAAACATGGTAATTAGCCATAACTTCGCTACCCTTCCCATTGGCTAATCAGTGAGATATGCAAATCAACTGCCAGCCAAGATGGCGGCCGGCAGCCAGTCAGCTTAAGTAAACATGAGGCTTTCTTGGTCCAGTGACGGAGGAAGCCAAAGTTCCCCGCCTGCCGCCACCTGGCTCTGAGCTCCTGAAGCAACAGCTCCAAAAGATACAATGTTTCAATTATAGAAGCTAAGAGACGGTGATTAATTTGCATATACCAGTTGCGAGGGAAGACTGAGGACAACATGGAGGCCAAGCGGTACCGAAAGGAGCTAAGTAGAGGCCTCGAGGACAGAAACGAAGCCAAGGCTGTGGAGGAGGGAGGCAGGAGGTGGGAGGGCAAGCCCAGCCATAGCAGCTGCAAGCCGGAGGGGCAGCGGCTTGGAGGGAAAGGGGCAGTGTCTGGGAGCGGGAGGGGAAACCCAGAAGGAGTGGCTGGGTGCAGGAGGGGAAATCAGCCACAGTGCTTGGGAGTGGGAGGGGAAATGCAGCAGGAACGCCTGGGAGAGGGAAGGGAAACCCAGCAGGAATGGCTGGGAGCAGGAGGGAAACCCAGCAAGAGCGTCTGGGAGCAGGAGGGGAAACCTGCCACAGCACCTGGGAGCAGGAGGGGAAATGCAGCAGGAGCACCTGGGAAAGAGTGGGGAAACCCAGCAGGAGTGGCTGGGGGTGGGAGGAGAAACCCAGCAGGAGTGGCTGGGAGCAGGAGGGGAAACTCAGCCTCAGTGGCTGGGAGTGGGAGTGCAGCCCGCCTCAGTGGGTTTCGCTCCCCTCTCTGCTTCGCTCCAGCCGCTGGAAGCCCTATTCTTGCAGGAATCTTCCTGCAACGGGCCTCTAGTCCATATATATATATATATATATATATATATATATAAAAGGCTAAGCGACCATCCCAGCCATTTGACCCTCTGACTGGTAGCTATGATGCACACTGACCACCAGGGGGCAGATGCTCAGCACAGGAGTGCCTAGCTTCAGTGACTTGGCAGTGGTGGTTCTTGGGTGACAAACCCCAGAACAAGAGAGGAGGAAGCCCAATTCTAAGGTGCATCACCTGAGAACCAACCTCTCTTAATCTGGGGCGCCTCGAGGGATGTTGGAGAGCCGGTTTTGGCTTGATACCCGCAGGCCAGACCAAGGGACCCTACCTGCTGGAGGGACTCTGCTCACTCAGAAGATGCCCTTTGAGCAGTGGTTCTCAACCTTCCTAATGCCACAACCCTTTAATACAGTTCCTCATGTTGTGGTGACCCCAATTTCATTGTTACAAATTGAACATAATTAAAGCATAGTGATTATCACAAAACAATATGTAATTATATATGTGTTTTCCGATAGTCTTAGGTGACCCCTGTGAAAGGGTCATTCGACCCCCAAAGGGGTTGTGACCCACAGGTTGAGAACCACTGCCTTTGAGCCATGGTGCCATCCCAGGTGTGGCTGGCCAGGAAGGGACTGTGGGAGGTTGGCATCAGGGCATGTCCAGCCATCTAGCCCAGTCCAGCCCCGCTGGCCACCTTCTAATTAATTTCCTTTCAATGTGCACAAATCCGTGCACCTGGGCACTAGTTTTTAATGCTTTAAACAATAAATAAATAAATAAATAAATAAATAAATAAATAAATAAATAAATAAATAAGAAACCCTACCACTTTAAGTCACAGCACTTTTAACTCACATTCCTTGCAAAAGGAAATAATTTACATTCATGATTTCTGTGAAGTCCTCTGATGGAGATATATTGCCCAAGCTCACATGACTGGAGCGATTCTAGGTTTAATTCCTCAGTCTCTTGCTTCAACCTAATGAGCTATAAGTTTTCCTTTTTTTTTTACCCTTCATTTTAAGTGACCCAATGACATTTTCTTGAGGACCAAGGGCTAATTACTTAATGTTTGCCAAGGGCTTTGAAGATGAAAGGGCCTGTATTAAGTCCAGAATTATAACTATTGTTACACAAAGCTCAGATGAGCTCAGAAACTAAGAGTGATGACTCAGGAGACACATTCATGATTCTACAGAGATTGTCTGAAAACAGTCAAAACAATTTTTGCAATGATTTGGATTCTAAGGATGTATGAGATTTAGCATGACTTTATCCCAAATTATGCATGACAATAAATTTAGACTTCACTTCTCTGGTAATTTATAAATCAATTGATAAAAGTAAATCCATTATATTGTTACTTGTTTTTTATTTGTCCCATTTGTTCTTTGTTCCCTTTCCCTCTTTTTATGCTTTGTTTTTTATCAACTGCATGCTTTTTATGATTCTACTAGAGTTCTGGTGCATGAAATTCATGCACAGGATCAGGAGGGGGGTCCCTCAGCCTGGCCTGCACCCTCTCCAATCTGGGACCCCTCGGGGCTGCTGGCACCTAACAGCTCATCTGCCTGCTGGCCTGATCCTCCTAACTGCTCTCCCCTGCCATCCTGATCCTCCTAACTGCTCTCGCCTGCCTGCCTGATCGCCTCTAACCACTTCTGCCTCAGCCCTGCCACCATGGCTTTGTCTGGAAGGACGTCCAGAAGGTCGTCTGGAAGACGTTCAGTCTAATTAGCATATTACCTTTTTATTAGTATAGATGCCACCTTGCCTAAAAATGCAGGTTGTTAGCATGGAAGGGGAGCCCGCAGTAGCATCCTGGGTTCTGACCAGGGCTTATGCACTCGTGCTTTATCTCAGCAGATGAGATTCCTAGAAGAAGGCTCTTGGATGTACCTTGAACATTTCTATCGATTTTGCCAAATCATCCTCCAAAAATGTTGAACCACTTTAAACTCCCACCAGCAACCATGTGTGTGCCCCCTCTCCTACTTTGATGCCAGTATCATTGATTTCCCCCTAGAAGCTTCCCTACCCTAAGCCGGGACTGCTTGGCACTTGAGCCAAACTCACTGTTCAGCCTAGGACTTGATTTCCCAAGATAGAATTATGGAGGAGGAAAAATAGTTTTTCTCAGATTACCAAGAGAAAAACTAAAGTTCATTAACATGTGTACCTCGTGTATATGTGGGAGATCCCAGGGAAAAATGAATAACTCCCCAAGGTGGCTTAGAATCCAGATTTAAATATCTTCTTCCTAGGGAAAGGGGACGAGATATGTAGGCCTCTTAGAGGAGAGTACATGATTTTTAGGAAAGATGAATGGGGGTGGGGGAGATAGTTTGTAACAAAGTTTGGGTGTGATATCAACTTTTAATCTCCTGTCCTGTGACAGGAGTCAGTCTTCACTGGCTGATGGCACTTTTCCCATCAAGGGAACCTTTTGGGGGGGTCCAATTTTAGGCAGATCAGGAGACTTCAGTGAAAACCTCTCCTTGCATTTGCTGGTTTTCAAGCATCTGCAGGTCAAGATCATCAATATAACAACATGGCATATGTTGGGGTGGCCTGTTCTCTGACCTTCAAAACCCAACAAAAGCTTGTTTCCTCTCTTAGATGATTTGCCACAGTAGCGTTATTCCCTGGAGACAGTATTCTGACCAGACCTTCCTGGGAGTGGTCATAACATACCCTGTGCTTGTAGAAAGGTGTGGGCCATATCACTAAATAAATCAGGGTCAGTTTTCTCATCTTGTGGAAAGGGAGATAAAGTTATGATAGTTTATCTCCCTTTCCACAGGTTTCCTGCCGGTTTGTGTCTCTGCTACAGCCCCAGTGGCCCCAGTGCCCCTGTGGCCTTGGGGCTTGGGGCTGCTGGGTGCCAGGCCCCCTGCAGGCTCTGTCTCTGCTCTTCTGGCCCCAGCTGCCCCAGCGCCACCATGGGGCTTGGGGCTGCTGGGTGCCAGGCCCTGCTGCAGCCTTGTGTCTCTGATCCTCTGGCCCCAGCAGCCCCAGCTGCCCCAGCAACCCCAGAGCCTTTTTGGCCATGGGGCTTGGGGCTGTTGGGTGCTGGCCCCCCTGAAGAATGTGTCTCTGCTCCTCTGATCCCAGTGCTGAGTCAGGGCTCGGGGCTGCTGGGTGCCGGCCCTGCTGTGGGCTGTGTCTCTGTTCCTCTGACCCCAGCGGCCCCAGCAGCCCCAGCGCCACCACGGCTGCAGGGCTTGGAGCTGCTGGGTACCGGGCCTCCTTGAAGGCTTGTGTCTCTCTCTGCTCCTCCAACCAGGGGACCGAGGCGGGGCTTGGGGCTGCTGGCTGCCGGCCCCACTGTCGGCTGTGTCTCTGCTCCTCCATCCCAGCAGCAGCGCCGACCAAGCAGGCCCAGAGGCCCTCCACCAGCGGGTTGGGGCAGAATTCCTGAGTTGTCACCAGGCTTCGCTTCACCGGCTGCCGGCCGGGGGCTGTCAGGCTTCGCTCTGCCACTTGGAGCCTATGTATGCAAATTAACCGCCATCTTTGTTGGGTTAATTTGCATACTCTCCTGATTGGCTGGTTAGTGTAGCGAAGGTATGGTCAATTTACATGTTTGTCTATTACTAGGTAAGATTGCATACCTTCTAATCACTTCATGTGGATTTCCCCCCAGCTTCCCATAGTTTTCTTACATGCATAATCTGGTCAGTACTCAGATACTGGACAAGACTCTGCACACCAGCATCTCTGTCCCTTCCTCCCTGCCTCTCCTTCCCTCCCTCCCTCTTAATAGTATGGTGTTCTGTAATTTCTAGCTGCCTTAATCTCCCTTAACTCTCAGTTTAATCTCCTTAACTCTGTGACACTATCAGACTTTGCCTGGACTCGTCTTCCCTACAGAGTGGTTTGTAAGTAAGCTGGGGCAATCATAGGACTCACCTTATTTGTCTATCATCTTTCAGGGATCATTGTCCTTTGTTGTCTGATGTCCAATGTCTTGAAAACTTGTTTCATATGTTTTGTCTATTTTTTTTGGTGTGTGTGTGTGTGGTGGGCAGGAGTTGGGGGAGGTTTGGTTATTTCAAGCAGGAGGCTAAATCTGTTTCTTCTACTCTATCTTAGCCAGAAGTGATTCTTAGTGGAAGGTGATATTATTGACAGTCGTGAGTTATTCTGATGCAAATTCGACATGTTTTAAAACATGAGTCTGAAAATTTTCTGAAACTTTTCATGGAATGTCCTAAAATACATAAGAATACTGGTTGCAATTTTTTTTTCTAATGTTAATTAGCCTCAACATTTATAGTGGCATTAAAATGTAACTCGGAAACCAATAGCTAATTCTTGCTCCAGTTTAACAATCTCTGCAAACATTAATGTAATCTCTCTCTCAAAGGTTTAGTTAAAAGGAATTCCTGCTAAGATTTATTTCAGTTTTAGGAAAATTTTTAAACATAATTATGGTTTAACATCTACCCAAGTCCCTCCTTGATTTAATCTTAATCTATAAACAAAAGTCTATGTTTTGAAGACTATTATACTGAAGGAATCAAACTTATTATTGATATTGGTGGCTTAACGTTTACCCCACTGCCTGGAAGATGAAAACACAAACCTAAATTACCATAATATATTATTATCTGAAAACATGTCTTCCATGTACCATACTAAAAATATTACCTTAGTAACCTGAAATTAATAACTTTTAAATGAAAGATGAAGAAAGCCATGTAACTATATTTTACATTTCCCAGATGTCATTTTTAAGGGCAATTTTTTTTTGTATTTCTCTCTGATTCTATATTTATTATACATCAGTTATTTTCTCTTACTCTCTTTCCCAAACCCTTCGGTTTTTCAAGAGCATCTTATATTAACAATGCCAGTGCCATGGACTTTTATGTTAATGGAAATGTCTGAACATTGCCTGGAGCAAATTGTCAGTGACTATCCAGCTTGCTGTTTCTGGACAGTAAGTCCTTGCTTTTCAATTATTTCATTTTTTAATTAATTCTTCAAATTCTTCAAATTGAGCATATATATAATATAAATCAATATATATGTAAATATACCCATACATTTACATTCAAATATATTATATATGTACAAATATATATTACATATATTGGATTTGAAAAATATATATGTATATATGTGTGTGTGTATAATATTTTTGTCTGGCATTAATTTTCTTAATTTATAAAAAATTTAAAAAGAAGAATATCAATATCACTAAATTTGAGGAACAAAGAACTGTCTTTACTTCCTTGGACACAGATTTGTCAGATGTTAAATTCTTTCTCTGTTTCATTTGAAGCGAAAGAGGCACTCTAGGAGTGATGATGATGAGATCTTTATAAGCCAGTGACTCTCTCCACCTTCTTTCTGCAGAACTGAACAGAATATAGTCCACTAATTTAGCCTTTGGTGTTTAAATTTACAAAACCTAAACTGCCGAAACTGGTTTGGCTCAGTGGATAGAGCGTCGGCCTGCGGACTGAAAGGTCCCAGGTTCGATTCCGGTCGAGGGCATGCACCTGGGTTGCGGGCACATCCCCAGTAGGAGATGTGCAGGAGGCAGCTGATCGATGTTTCTCTCTCATTGATGTTTCTAACTCTCTATCTCTCTCCCTTCCTCTCTGTAAAAAATCAATAAAATATATTTAAAAAAAAAAAACTAAACTAACCTCAGGAATCTCATAATGTCTCTGGTTCTGGAACATTATCAGGTTTGTCTGCCCCCAATTCCTGACCTGGATGCTGTTGAGCTTCGCATCCTCCATAGCCCTTGACCTGCACTTGGCCTGACTGTGTGGCGACTATCAGCTTCTGAAGACTGACATTAGCTATTGCCTTGATTTTCACTTTGGGCTTCCAGTGTGTGTTGACACTGAAAGGGGTAAGTCACCTATGACAAATTGTCCCTCGGTTTTCTGAATTCCTTCACATAATTAATTTTCAATTTCCCAGCTTCTACTCATATGTGTGTCACTGGTACACCAAATAAGCCCATTTTTCTTCTGCAAATCACCACCCTGCTTTGAAAGATGTTCAGCTGAATAAATGTAGTTAAATGGCTAAGGAGGTGGGAAAAACTGAAGGAATAGAAAATGGAAGCACGTACAGATAGAAGCTGCCTGCTCACTAACTGGCTTTACCTTTACCTTTTGCTGTTAAATGGGATAAGAGAGGAGTGAGGATAGATAAAATGGTGTGAAAATTAAATTTGGGTAGCAATTATGAGAAGCAAAATAATATATTCTAAACATTTTTCATAGAAATTATAGAAAATTAAATCAATTGAAGTGGAGGAGATTGGTAAATTGGTGAGGAGCAAAAGAAGATACATAAGGGAAATAGGGAGCTAGATGTGACAGAATATTTTCACAGTAAAATATCATGTTTACCAGGAGCAGATTTTGGCCATGTCAGGAATATTTCAGCACTTAGTTCTGTGAAATGCCTGGTGGTACTTTTTTTTTTTTTTCCCATACAAATGTTTCCATATACATGTAGGTTTGCTGCAAACTGCTTTCACCAGGCAAAGGATTTTTCTCCAAAACTTTCTAAGGTATCACATTTCAAAACTCTATGTATGAAAACATGGTAAACATGAGGATATTGTTATAAGCAATTTTAGCTGGAGAGAGAAAAGAAAGCTGAGACAGGTGATGGAAGTCAAGCATAGATGTTGTACACATTTTATGTAAGGCAGAGTCTAAATTTAACAAATTTCACAGTGCTGCATGCCAGTGAAAGGAAGATTCATATATTGATTATTATAAGAAATCACACATATCAAGCTTGATCTTACAGTCCCAATATATGCAAAACACCAGTCAAAATTATGGGAGTTTGGTTTTGAAGGCATGGCAATCTTATACACAAATGATATTTACCTCCATAGCTGCCTCATAAATAGGACATATTATAAAATCAGTTATGGCTTCCTGTAGTATCTGACTTCTTAGTTTAAATCTTCTCCTGCTGTCTCCTCTGTTTTGCCAGCTCATTTATGAAAAAATGGATCAGAGAGAACCAAGATGGTGATGTTGGTAAACTCCTGTACTTGCCACCTCTCACAACCCATCAAAATTACGACTAAAATACAGAACAACCATCATTCAGAACCATCTGAAAGCTGGCTGAATGGAAGTCCTACAACTAGAGAGGTCAAGAAGAAAGCACTTTGAGACTAGTGGGAGTGGGAAGAGGCATGGAACAGGCTGGACCAGCACCCATGTGTGCCATTTTTTTTTTTTTTTACTGGGAGGGACATTATCTCTGTAGAGGCCACCTGTGAGGAGCAAGGGGTCCCAGCTCCACACCAGACCCCAGCCCAGGGTCCAAGATCTGGGAAGAGAAGTCCCCTAACAGGATTGTGGAAGAGAAACACAGAGGCTGCTGGTGACCCAGGTGTTCCCTTTAAAGGGCCAGCACACAAACATACAAGGTCCTGCTTTCTCGGAGCTCCAACACTGGGCAGCAGCTCTGGGAAATAGAAAACACATACAGGGAGGGGCTAGATTGTCTGGCATCAGGGCAGGAATTCAGGGGTGGTTTTCTCTCAGACAGAGGTGCTTCCAGGGGTCATTGTCCCTGTGCTGGGACCTCCCCTGACACAGGACTGACTGGCAGCCATATATGAGTTTCCATCATGGTGGCTCACACTGTTTTCTCTGCCCTGGTGATACCCTGAGACCTCACCCCACCCAATTTGCAGCCCCACCCAACCTGTTTGCAGTAACTTTTCCATATGAATGGCCTGTCTTTGCTCAGGCTTCAAATTTTGCTAAAATCTCTCAAACAAGCAGCATCTAGCCTCAGCATGCCACAAACCTACCATTAAAGCCCAAGACCCTGTACTAGCACCAGTCTGCCTTGCTTCACAGCTGGGCCTTACCGGAGCACCTCCAAGCCCAATACAGATAGCTCCTGCTGGTTGGTTCCAGGCAGTGGCTGACTTTGCACCTCCCTGGAGGCCCTAGAGACAATGCACCCTGTGGACAGTTTCCGATCATAGCAGATTACAACTCTACATATCCCCAAGTGACACACTCAAGGAGCAGACTCAGTGAGCACCAAAGTCCTGCTCCATAGAGGTGTTTTCTGCACAGCAGCTCTCCCACTGTAGTTTCAGTGGATCCTCACAGCCAATTGGCCTGGAGATCAATTCCCCCCAGAGATGCCAACAGTAGTCAAAGTTCAACTACAAGACTGTGCATACAGCCCACACAGGGTAGCACTTAGAGAGCTGAGCTCAAGTGACTGGGGAGGCTGAGCCACTGGGCCCTATAAGACACCTACTACACAAAGCCATTCTACTAATTCCAAGAAACATAGCAGCTCTACCTAATACATAGAAACAAACACAGGGAAGCAGCCAAATTGTGGAGACAAAGACAGATCTCACAAATGAAAACAATAGAAGCAAGCAAATCACTGGAAACAGAGTTCAAAACCATGGTTATAAGGTTATCAAGGTTATTCATGAGAACTTCAAGTGAGAATTTCCAAGATCTTAGTGAGAATGTCAAAAGACATGAAAAAGGACTAGGCAGAAATTAAGCATACACTAACTGAAACAAAGAATAATTTATAGAGTCAATAGTAGACTAAAGGATTCTGAGGATCAAATCAACAGTTTTGAATATGAAGAGGCAAAAAACACCCAATCAGAAGAACAAAAAGAAAAAGGAATCCAAAAATGTGAAGACAGTGTAAGGAACTTTTGGGACAACTTCAAGCCTACCCATATTTGCATTATGGGGGTGCTAAAAAGATAAAAGAGACAGCAAGATAGTGAAAAGCTATTTGAAGAAATAATGATAGAAAACCCCCCTACCTAGTGAAAGAAATAGACTTTCAAGTCCAGAAAGTGCAGAGAGTCGAAAACAAGAGGAACCCAAAGAAGCCCACACCAAGACACATCATAATTAAAATTCCAAGGGTTAAAAACAAAGAGAGAATCTTAAAAGTAGAAAGAGCACCCATAAAACTGTCAGCTGATTTCTCAAGAGAAACTTTGCAAGCCAGAAGGGAGTGGCAATAAATATTCTAAATGATGAACAGCAAGGACCTACAACCAAGATTAATCTACCCAGTAAAGCTCTCATTTAGAAATAAGGGTCAGATAAAGAGCTTTAGAGCCAAGAAAAAGCTAAAGGAGTTCATCACCCACAGACCAATATTACATGATATGTTGAAGGGTACTCTTTTTTTAAAATATATTTTTTATTGTTGATAGTATTACAGATATCACCCATTTCCCCCACTTTTTCCCCATCCTCCCAGTCCCTACCCTCCCACCCACCCAGTCTTCACTACCTCATTGCCCGTGTCCATGGGCTATGCATATAAGTATATAGGTTCTTTGGTTTATCCCTTCTCGTCCCCCCAACCTCAAATCCAGGTATGTCAGTCTATTCCATGCCTCCTTGCTTCGGGTCTTATTTTGTTGGTCAATTTATTTTGTTCATTAGAGTCCACAAATAAGTGAGATCATGTGATATTTGTTCTTCTCAGTTTGGCTTATTTCACTTAGCATAATATTTTCCAGGTCCATCCATGCTGTCCCAGAGTAAGAGATCCCTCTCTTTTACAGTTGTATAGTATTCCATAGTGTAAATGTCCCACAGATTTTTTATCCATTCATCTAGTGATGGGAACATGGGGTGTTTCCAAATCATAGCTATTATAAATAATGCTGCTATGAACATAAGGGTGCATGCATTCTTTCTGATTGGGGTTTGGGAGTTTTTAGGATATATTCCCAGAAGTGGGATCACTGTGTCAATTGGAAGTTCCATTTTTAATTTTTTGAGAAAACTTCATACTGTTTTCCATAGTGGTTGCACCAATCTGCATCCCACCAGCAGTGAACTAGTGTTCCTTTTTCTCCACATCATCACCAGCACTTGTTTGTTGTTTTTTGATGATAGACATTCTGACAGCTGTGTGGTGATATCTCACTGTGGTTTTAATTTGCATTAATCTGATGATTAGTGACTTTGAGCATTTTTTCATGTCTCTTGGCCATTTGTATGTCCTCTTTGGAGAAATGTCATTTAAGTTCTTCTGCCCATTTTTAAACTGGATTTTATCTTCCTTTTGATGAGTTGTATGAGTGCTTTATATAATTTGTATGTTAACCCCTTATCAGATGTATCATTGGCAAATATATTTACCCATTCAGTGCGTTCCCTTTTCAATTTGATGGTGGTTTCTTTTGCTGTGCAGCAGCTTTTATTTTGATGTAGCCCCATCTATTTATTTTCTCCTTAGTTTCCTTTGCTTTAGGAAATATATTCATAAAAATATTCCTATGTGAGATGTCTGAGATTTTACAGCCTATGTTCTCAACTAAGATTTTTATAGTTCCATGCTTTACATTTAAGTCTTTTATCCACCTTGAGTTTATTCTTGTGTATGGTGTAAGTTAGTGGTCTATTTTCATCTTTTTGCATGTATCTGTCCAGTTTTCCTAGCACCATTTGTTAAAGAGATTCTCTTGACTCCGTTGTAAGTTCTTGCCTCCTTTGTTAAATATTAATTGACCGTAATGGTGTGGGTCAATTTCTGGGGTCTCTGTTCTGATCCATTGGTCTATATGCCTGTTCTTGTGCCAGTACAAGGCTGTTTTGATTATAATAGCTTTGTAGTATAGATTGATATCTGGTATTGCAATCCCTCCTACTTCGTTCTTTTTTCTCAAGATTGCTCCAGCTATTCTTTTATGGTTCCATATAAATTTTTGGAGTATTTGTTCTAGTTTTGTAAAGTATGCCATGGTATCTTAATAAGGATTGCATTGAATCTGTAGATTGCTTTGGGTAGTATAGACATTTTAATGATGTTAATTCTTCCAATCCATGAGCATGGTATATGCTTCCATTTGTTTGAATATTTATCTATTTATTTGTTCAATATTTTATAGTTTTCTGAGTACAGGTCTTTTACCTCCTTGGTTAAGTTTATTCCTAGGTATCTTATTTTTTTGCTGTTGCTTTGGTAAATGGGGTTGATTTTTTAGTTTCCCTTACTGAGAGTTCCTTATTGGTGTATAAAAATACCATCAATTTGTGGATGTTGATTTTGTATCCTGCTACTTTGCCAAATTTATTTATTAAGTCTAATAGTTTCCTGGTGGATTCTTTAGGGTTTTCTGTGTATAATATCATGTCATCTGCATATAATGACAGTTTTACTTACTCCTTTACAATTTAGATGTCTTTTATATCTTCTTTTGTCTGATTACTGTAGCTAGAACTTCCAATACTATGTTAAATAAAGGTAGTGAAAGTGGACATCCCTGTCTCTTTTTTTATTCTTAAGGGAAACGCTTTTAATTTTTGCCCATTGAGTATTGTGTTGGCTGTCGGTATGTTAAAAATAGCCTTTATTATGTTGAGGTATGATCCTTCTAATCTCACTTTACTGAGAGTTTATATCAAAAAACTGTGCTGGATTTTGTCAAATGCTTTTTCTGCATCTATTGATATGATCAGGTGGTTTTCATCTTTTAATTTGTTTATGTGATATATCACATTTATTGTTTTGTGAATATTGTACCAGACTTGAATCCCTGGAAAAAATCCCACTTGATCATGGAGCATGATCATTTTCATATATTGCTGGATCCATTTTGCTAATATTTTATTGAGGATTTTAGGATCTGTGTTCATCAGGGATATTGGCCTGTAATTTTCTTTGATTGTAGTGTCTTTATCTGGTTTTGGAATTAGGATAATGCTGGCTTTGTAGAACCAGCTTGGAAGTGTTCTTTTCTCTTGAATTTTTTGGAACAGTTTGAAGAGGATGGTTGTTAGTTCTTTGAATGCTTGGTAAAATTCACCTGTAAATCTATCTGGTCCAGGAATTTTGTTTGCTGGAAGTTTTTCATTACTGCTTCAATTTTATCAGTTGTTATTGCCCTACTCATGTTTTCTGATTTTTCTTGATTGAGTTTTGGAAGATTGTATGTTTTTAGGAATTTGTCTATTTCACCCAGGTTGTCCAGTTTGTTGGCATATAGTTGTTCATAATATTTGCTTACAATCATTTGTATTTCTACGGTGTCCGTTTGATATATTGCGTCTTTCATTTCTGATTTTATTTGTTTGGATCCTTTCTTTTTGTTTCTTGATGAGTCGGGCTAAGGGTTCATCAATTTAGTTTCTCTTTTCAAAGAATCAGCTCTTATTTTTATTGATCTTTTGTACTGTTTTTTAAGTCTCTATGTCATTTATTTTCACTCTGATCTTTACCATTTCATTCCTTCTACTTCCTCTGGGATTTTCTTGCTGTTCTTTTTCTAATTCATTTAGTTGAAGGGTTAGATATTTTATTAGTCCCTTTTCTTGTTTCTTGAGGTAGGCCTATAGTGCTATGAACTTCCCTCTCAGAACTTCTTTCACTGTGCCCCATTAGTTTTGGTTGTTTGTGTGTTCATTTTCATTTGTTTCCAGAATGTTTTTAATTTCTTGCTTGATCTCATTGGTAAGCCATTCAGTGATTAATAACATGCTATTTAGCCTCCATGTATTTGACTGTTTTTGAGGGTTTTGTTTTGTTTTGTTTTGTTTTTTAATTGTAGTTGGTTTCTAAATTTATACCATTGTGACCCGAGAAGATGCTTGGTATTATATCAATCTTCTTGAATTTGTATAGACTTCTTTTGTGCCCTACCATGTGGTCTATCTTTGAGAATGTTCCATGTGCACTTGAGAAGAATGTAATTCTGTTGCTTTGGGGTGAAATGTTCTCTATATGTATCGGTTAGAACCATCTGACCTAGTGTGTCATTTAAGGCCTGTCTTTCCTTGTTAAGTTTTTGTCTGGAACATCTATTCAGTAATGTCAGTGGGGTGTTAAAGTCACCACTATGATGCATTGCTGTCAATCTCTGCCTTAAAGTCCATCAAGAGTTTTTTTGTAATGTACTTGGGTGCTCCTATATTGAGTACATATATGCTTACAGGGGTTATATTTTCTTGTTGGATCATTCCCTCTAGTATTATGAAATGGCCTTCTTTGTCTCTTATTATGGCCTTTGTTTTGAAGTCTATTTTGTCTGATATGAGTATTGCTACTCCAGCTTTTTTTTCCCCTTTCCATTTGCATGGAATATATTTTTCTATATTTTCACTCTCCATCTGAGTGTAGATTTTGTTCTGAGCTGGGTCTCTTGTAGACAGCATATAGACACTGAGTGGCCAGATTATGAAGACCACCTGACGTTTGTAGGCAAATTAGTTATAATTTCACTCTGAAGTTGCTAGAGGGCCAGACCATTATAAATAGGGAAGCAGGTTGTTTACCACGACAGTAGAAGTGATTTTATTTGAAGATATGGGTAAACAACGCGATTTAACAGCCTTTGGACATGAGCCATTTTTGAATGTGAGTGGCCAGATTATTATGACCACCTGACGTTTTGTAGGCAAATTAGCCATGCACTGCATCTTATGGGATATGGAAGCTGAAGGTCTATTCGAACACCTTTGCTGTCTGCAGTTACCAAGATAAAACGTCTCCAATTCGCACAGGAACACAAGGATTGGACAGTCGAGCATTGGGAAAAAGTCATGTGGTGCGATGAATCACATTTCCAGTTGCATCATGCAGATGGCAGAGTGAGAATTTGGCAGAAACAGCATGAGAGCATGCACCCCACATGCATGAGTACAACCCTTCAAGCTGGTGGGGACAGTGTTATGGTTTGGGGCATGTTTTCCTGGCATGATTTGGGCCCTTTAATTCATGTGGAACAACATCTGAATAGTACAACATACCTAAGTATTATTGCTGATCAAGTTCATCCTATCATGTTGATGGTGTATCCCAGTGGAGATGGCTTCTTCCAACAAGACAATGAGCCATGCCACAGTGCTCCTATTGTGCAGGAGTGGTTTCAAGAACATGAGGAAGACTTTACCTTGCTTAGGTGGCTCCCACAATGACCAGATCTCAATCCAATTGACCATTTGTGGGACGAAGTTAAAAGAGCCATCAGGCAGCTGGTTCCACAACCATCAAATCTCACAGAACTAGACAGTGTTATTCATCAGGCATGGTGTCAGATTCCTCACATCACCTTTCAACATCTCATGGAGTCAATGCCAAGAAGAATCGCCATATATATATATATATACCACGTTCAAAGGCTGTTAAATCGCATTGTTTACCCATATCTTCAGAAAAAAAAGCACTTCTACTGTCATGGTAAACAACCTGCTTCCCTATTTATAATGGTCTGGCCCTCTAGCAACTTCAGTGTGAAATTATAGCTAATTTGCCTACAAACGTCAGGTGGTCATAATAATCTGGCCACTCAGTGTATATGGGTCATGTTTTCTTATCCATTCAGTCACTCTATGTATTTTCACTGGAGAATTTAATCCATTTAAATTTAAGGTTATTATTGATAGGTATTTATTTATTGCCATTTTTATTTTCTTTAATCCTATGACCCTCTCTCTTTCCTTTTCTTCTTCTTAAAGCAATCCCTTTAACATTTCTTGCATTGCTGGTTTGGTGGTAATGTACTGCTTTAATCTTGTTTAGTCTGGAAAGCTTTTTATTTCACCATCAATTTTAAATGGTAGCCTTGATATATACAGTAGTCTTGGATTTAGGCCCTTGCTCTCACTACTTTGAGTACTTCATGCCACTCCCTTCTGGCCTGAAGTGTTTCTATTGAGAAGTCAGTTGACATTCTAATCAGAACTCGGTTTTAGGTAATTTTCTTTCTCTTGCTGCCCTTAAGATTCTTTCTTTTTCTTTAACGTTTGCCATTCTAATTATGATGTGTCTAGATGGAGGTCTCTTTGGGTTCATCTTGATTGGAACTTTTTGTACATCTTGAAGTTTTGTGACATTTTCCTTCAGCAGGTTGGAGAAGTTTTCTGTCATCATTTCTTTAAACAGGTTCTTTGTTCCTTGCTCATTCTCTTCCCTTTCTGGTATTCCTGTAATGCAGAATTTGTTACATTTCATGGTGTCCCAAAGCTCTCTTAAGCTATCTTCCTGCTTTTTATTTATTTATTTTTCTATTTGCTGTTCTAATTGGTATTTGTTTCTATCTTGTCTTCCAAATCACTGATTTGGTCCTCTGCTTTATCACTTCCATTGTGTTCTTAATGTCAGATATATCATTCTTCCTTTCTATTTGGTTCTTATTGCTCATGGCCTCTATTTCCCTTTTCATGCTATTGCAATTTGCACTAAGTTCCTTAAGCATCTTTATAACCATTGCTTTGAACTTCATGTCTGATAGGTTGCTTGCTGCCATCTCATTTAGTTCTTTGTCTGGAGATTCCTTCTTTTCTCGCACTTGGGGGTTGTTTCTTTGTCTCCCCATTTTAGTGGTCTTTTTGTATTGCTTCTATGTATTAAATAGAACTGCTATGGCTCCCAGTCTTTGTGGGATGTCCTTATGCAGAAAGTGTCTTGATGGGTCCTGTGATATAGTCTCTTTTTCACCTGAGATGGATGCTCTAGGAATGCCCTTTGTGTGCATTGTTTGGGCTCTCCTATTGTATTTGGGACTCTATTGGGGATGTCCTGTTTCTGGGAGGGATTTCTCTTCTGACTTGCAGCCAGTAAGGTTCAACCTCAATGCCATTGTGCCAGCTGTACAGTGGTCATAGACTCCTTTGCCAAGAGGCTGGGTCTTCCTTGAGTATCACACCTTGATTGACCTTATTCTGAGCTATATATTTCCTTCCCCCATGGAGCTGGTCCTGCAGGTGTCTGCTGCAGGTGCTTGAGGTCCTGCTGTCTTTTGCCTCCCCGAACAGTCCAGGATGGTGTATGTTGTGGGGATCCAAACTGCTGTGTCTTGAAGAGTAATTCTTTAAGAACAGGGAGAAGACAAAGACAAAGATGAAGACGAAGAAGTAGAAAAATAAAAAATATGAAGAATAAAATGGCAATAAATACATATCTGTCAACAATTGAATCTAAAAATCAAAATAAATTAACAAGAAATCTAATAAAATAATCTGGTGAATAAATAGCATCAGAAGCATGGAAACATGGAACAGACTGACGAATCTCAGAGGGAAGACAGTGGGGATACAGGAAAGAATTAACCAAAGATCTTATCTATGGACACAAACAGTAGAATGGTAAAGGCCTGGAGCAAGTGGGAATCTGGTAGAGGAGGAAATGGGTTAAAAAGGGGATCACCTATAATACTCTCAACAATAAAGATTAAAAAGAAAATGGGTGGGCTATACTTATGACACTAATAGTGCACTTGCTATTTATTTATACCCTTTATTTAGGAATCAGTCAGCTAAATTACCATAGTATTTAAGAGTTCATGCCATATATCAATATTAGTTTCTATTTCTCTTGTAAGGAAAAAAAAGACATCTTCTATTTATCTGGAGCTACTTAGCAATTTTTTTTCTTAAAATCAGTGAATTAGGTCTCTTCTGTCAGAATGAGGAAGGTAAATCAGAGGGAGGATTGGCCCTTTGTAAGGTCACACATCAGTTAGTTAAATCCCAAAAAAAGTTCTATAAGCCTGTGATTGCTTATTTCTATGTTGTAGATATAATAGTAAAAAAGTTATGCTGAAACTGGTTTGGCTCAGTGGATAGAGCGTCGGCCTGCGGACTGAAGGGTCCCAGGTTCGATTCCGGTCAAGGGCATGTACCTGGGTTGCGGGCATATCCCCAGTAGGAGATGTGCAGGAGGCAGCTGATCGATATTTCTCTCTCATCGATGTTTCTAACTCTCTCTCTCCCTTCCTCTCTGTAAAAAATCAATAAAATATATTAAAAAAAAGTTAAATATAGTCAGTGCTAACTCTACCATTAAGCATCTTAAATATTTATCTCCTTTCTTGTAATCCACCATCATTGACTCAGAGCTGACATCAAATGTGGAGACAACAAGGCTCAGAAATAAGATGATTAGATGGTATGGAGAATCAGGAAAAACATCTATGTCTTTCCAGTTTTAAAAGACCAGATCTGAGGACTCGGGAGTATACATCTTGTTAGCTATACTAATTGTTTGTAATTTTTGAGCATAAATTAAGTGAAGTTCTCTTGAACATTCTCTCTCTCCATATATATATAGTAAATAAATTTAACACTTTGAATAATTATAATGACACTGTTTATTAAAATAGATTCCATTTATAAAATTGAGGAATCAACTGCTAAAGTGTATGTATATTTTTGGGGATATATATATATATATATATATATATATATATATATATACATTTCACAAGTATTTTTTTTAAAAAAGATGAAGACTTTTTGTACCTTTTATAGGATTTCCAAAACTATTCAGGAACACTAGTTGAAAATTTTTCTAAAGTTGGCCCAATTAATTGGGATAGGCTGTTAGTCTCAGTTTCACAGTGTGGCTAAAATTTCATAGATACTCCTTTGTTGTCTTGTATGCACACAGCCACAGACACACACATTTTTCATTGACAAAATAGTGAAATGATATAACATTATAATAAATATCAGGAAATATGAACTAAAGACCTGATTTTGACAACAGCATGTGGCGTGGGCCAGTCACTTAGCTTCTCTAACCCTTGGCCTCCTAGACTGTAAAATGGTGGTAGAGACAAAGAGCCCAGTCAAGCACCTTCTCTTCAAGATCCTTTCTGGGAAAATTTATTATAAATTATTCCTAAGCACCTCTTGTGCCACAAGCATTTCAGGAGAGGAGAGGCTGTCTTTAGGAGAATTATTTTATTTTCATTTGTACTTGCAGTTCCATGGAATTTTTGTCCAGGTCCCAAAAATAGCTTTTCTCTAATCAGCTTTAAGATAATGAATATATGGTTACAGTATATACCTCCTAAAAACTGAGGACCTGCACAGCCAGCATGGCTCAGTGGTTGAGCATCAACCTATGAACCAGGAGGTCACAGTTCAATTACCGGTCAGGGCACATTCCCAGGTTGCAGGCTCATTCCCCAATGTGGGGTATACAGGAGGTAGTTGATCAATGATTCTCTCATCATTCATGTTTCTATCTCCCTCTGCTTTCCTATATGAAATCCATACAAATATATTTTTAAAAAAGAGAACTTATAAAAAAATTTTTTGAATTTCATAAAACATTGTTTTCTGAGATATTTTATCTCTCAAATGAGAGAAAAAAATTCAGTATTTGAGAATTAATGGGAATAATTCAAGTATTTTTAGTTGTGTGTGTGTGTGTGTGTGTGTGTGTGTGTGTGTGTTGATTTTGCTGTGTCTTGAGTTTAAATGCAAATTAAATTGTCAACAAATTCAGAATATCAACATTAACCACACATTTTTAAAAATCCATATCTAGACAACATTGACTCTTACCAGGGTTGTTGTTGTTGTTGATATATTGTCTCTTATTTTTTTCTTTCTATGGTAGTAGTGTCTTGAGTGGAGTCTGTATTTATATCTGTATAAAGCTGGATTTCACTTTACTTTCTCGTTATAGTCTGATCACATCATTTACAAACACTTTATCCCTGTTACAGAAAATAAATAAGAGTCCAGGCTTTTGATGAAATGTCATGTTGAAATGGATGGTCCAAAAATCTATATTTAGATGACTGACTCTCGTCTGAGGAAGACATGATAAATGTTTCATGCATATGAACTGAAAGATGATGGATTTAATGATCATACCCTAACTGGGGAATGTTATTTTGGAATAATTAAATGTTCCATCATTTGCAAGTCTAAATAGTCCATTGTTAGTTCCTGTTTTTGTCTGTCAACAAGATCCTTCCATTTTCTAAAGGAAATTTATCATTAAAACAATTGAACTGATAGCAACATCCCACCAGAGTGTGTTAGCACTAGTGTATTTCATGGCACTCTAATTCATAGCTACAGTTTAGGAAAACTTAATTTATATATGAACTTGCTTCATAAATGACAAGCATGACAAGCATTGCTTGAAGAGGTGGTTAAGCCTTTTGTCAAATAAAAAAATCTCATGGAATAAAAAAATATTCAGAAGTAATTTTATAATTATATAATAATAATTTCATAGTTTTCTCACTGATCTCTATATTTTAGGGGTTGTTACACTCTAAATTCCTTTTTACATCTTAATTATTGTCAAGCATTTCAAAATAATTTTATCTAGTTATCTAATTATATATATGTATAAATACTTTAATAAAATTTTAATATTTGACTCTGATAGGTCTTAGTTTTTTAGGCTGCAAAATGGTGATGGAGAGAAGGTGTTGGACTGGGAGATATATTATTTGAGATATATCAATATATTTGCATTTATTTATTTTTAAAGTCTTCCAACAATTCATTAGAAAGTATGTAGACATTTAAAAAATCCTACTGTCATGCACAAAAATTGAGGTTTTCAGCCCTGGTACAAGCTGAGTCAAAAAAGAAAATACCCATGGACACAAATAATAGGGTGGTGAAGGCCTAAGGTCGGGGGCTGGAGCAGGCTAGAAGAGGTCAATGGGGAAAAAAGAGGGACCTATGCAATACTTTCAACAATAAAGATTAAAAATAAATAAATACAATAAAATAAAAAAAATAAATAAGAAATAAAATAAAATAAATAAAAATAAAAAAGAAATTAAAAATCCAATAATGTATTAACATTTATGTCATTTGCCATACTGAGTGCAAATACAAATTTAGTCTAAATGTAAAGACTCAAACAACAATGGACAGCCTTTCTTCATCCTCTAGTCTAGGCTAAGTGAAGTAAAAGCTTAAGGGTCAAACAATACCATATGTACAGGCTTCAAAAACCATCTAAATTAGGGCATTCACTTAGATACATTTGAAACACTGACAAGTGATCACTTTTGTACAATAATGTGAAGTAAATTAAAAAAATAAAAAACTTTAATGGAACAATCCTGAAGAATATAACAGAGGAACAATAAGTTACCAATTTAAGGTGTTGACCAACTTGTTTCAGCCAGCTTGAGTTCATGTTCTAAAATCTAAAACTTAATTATCTTTCTGTAATCCAAGTGTGTCCTGTCATGTTAGTACCTATGTTATAAGTAAAAAAGACTACAGTGAGATGTTTTTATTTATCACAACTGCTGTATCAATTGCCTTGGACTTCAACAGCATCAAAGTCTGGGAAATGTTCATGCATAAGGTTATTGCCTTTGCTGACTTATTGCCCCATACAATGGTACATATGAAACCTTAATAAAACAACAGGTTGAAAAATGCATTAAAGGAGGCAAATGCAGCATCTGTCTTTAGAGCTATCAACTCAGGAATTCTCTCGATTATGTAATTTTGCAGAGAAGTTATTTTTCTTCCTCAAAATCTGGTGAAGACAACAGTCCTTACTCCAGATCTGGCATTTTTTCATCATCACTGTCTTGTGAATCATCATCTGCTCCATCTACTTTGGTAAATCTACATCCTCATCACCACCCATGTTGTTCATCATCTCAGAGAAACAATCAAACTGAATATATTTTCATCTGAATCTTCCCAGTCTCTCCAATTACTGAATTCCACACTAAGCCAATTAAGCTTTGCGCTTTCTTTTGTTAACTTTGGCCATGACTGGCCAGATTCTCCTTTTCCTAAACAAAATAAAACTAATCTTTTTATTCTTTTATGCTTGGAATTATTTGGATCAAGGCAGTTAAAAAGATCAATTTCATTTATATGTTTAAAAAAATTTGGGGGGGGGTATTTTTACTTATCTATTTATTAATCTTTATTGTTGAAAGTATTACATAGGTTCTCCTTTTTCCCCCATTAACCTCTTCCAGCCCACTCCCATCCTCTCCCCCGCCCCCTGCCAAGGCCCTCACCACCCTATTGTTTGGACATGAGTTATGCAAATAAGTATATAAGTTCATTGGTTGTTTAAAATTATCACTTCCTTTAAGACAACTGGTTGTAAGTTTGGATTTTTCAAAAATTACATTAAGATTTTTACTGTCTTCAACACAAAATTCAATGAAGACATAGTTCCTTTGATCATACTACTTTGCAGACACAAGCTGCATCCTGTGGAGCAGGTGATGGCTGAATGGGCCTCTCTGGGGGCAGCAGTTGGGCAGTGGACTCCTCTCCAGTGCTGCAAGGCTTGACCTGGGACCCCAGAATGCACCAGGTAGAGAGCCCTGCTCCTCCGTGGAAAAAGGAAAGTGCAGGAAACGGAGTACAAGGACAGAGAATGAACATGTGTACATGAGAGCAATAGCTGTATATATATTTATATCAGAATAACATAACTTCTCATGGAAACACTTTTATTTACAAGAAAAATTTTCTCAAACTCTATTAAAATGTTTGGCCTCATGTTTGATATCTTTATATACCTTTCTCTTTCTCCCTCTTTAGATAGGTAGATAGATAGGAAGATGGTAGATAGATGATAGATTAAAAATTGTATATAGATATAATGATATTAAGTGGAAATGGCATAGTCAACGTATTAGTAATACATATAAATGGAAAGAATCACTTAACTGTTGAGTTAAAGGCTCCACACTCTTATTACTGACACAGTGATGTCTGTATGAATTATTTTCAAAAAGCTCTGTTATATGAATATTTACAGAAACTAATAAAAGCTTCACTATTTCTGTGACTGGGTCCTAGAAAACAAAACAACTAGAAAATCATCAGGAAAGCCTAGTTACAAAACCAAATTGGATCATTGAATTATTGATTTAAATGGTACCCAATCTACACTAATAAAAGAGAAACATGCAAATTGGTGCCACTCCGCTACATCCACCAACCAATCAGAGTGAGTATGCAAATTAACCCAACAAAGATGGTGGTTAATTTGCATACGCAGATGCAGAGTGAAGACTGAAGACTGAAGTGGCTGCAGTGGAGAAACCAAGCTTCGAGGCTTGACTTCTCTGCTGTGGCTGGACCAAAGGCCTGGGTCCTGGGTGCCAGAGGAAAACCGGTGCCAGCAGCCAGGGGAAGTAAGACTTATTGCACTAATCTTCGTGCAACAGGCTTCTAGTCCTATCTAATAAAAGAGAAGCATGGTAATTAGCGTACGACTGCTACACTTCCCATTGGCTAATCAGGGCAATATGCAAATTAACTGCCAGCCAAGATGGCAGCCAGCAGCCAGGCAGCTTAAAGCGAACAAGAAGCTTGCTTGTTTCAGTGACGGAAGACTCCAACGTTCCCCGCCTGCCTTGCCGGCCTCTGAGCTTGCAGTTTGAAACATTGTTACAAATATAGAAGCTAAACAAAACCCCAGAAACTTGCTTTAGCCGCCGGGCTTCAGCCAGCAGGATCGCAACATTATTTCAAATACAGAAGGTAAACAAAGGCCAGAAACCTGCTTTCAGCAGCGGAGGCCTAAGAGCTGGAGACAAGCCTCAAAGCTAAAGCTGGCCCAGAATAAAAAAAAAAAGAAAAAAAGGAGCGGTTGGGAGCTTCAGTCACCCGCCAGCCTGAAAACAGCCCTCAGCCCCTCACCCAGACTGGCCAGGCACCCCAGTGGGGACCCTCACCCTGATCCAGGACACCCTTCAGGGCAAACCAGCCAGCCCCACCCATGCACCAGGCCTCTATCCTATATAGTAAAAGGGTAATATGCCTCCCAGCACCGGGATCAGTGTTACAGGGGGCAGCTCCCAAACCCCCTGATAGCCCTGCGGCTCTGTGTGTGACAGGGGGTGGGGCCACAACCTCCTTATCCACCCTGCTCTGTTCGTGACAAGGGAAGGCACCCCAACCCCCTGATCAGCCCTGCTCTGTGCCTGATAGGGGGAGCTCCCCAACCCCCTGATCGCCCTGTGGCTCTGTGTGTGACAGGGTGCAGTGCCCCAACCCCCTGATCTGCCCTGCTCTGTGTGTGACGGGGTAGAGCCATAACCTCCCCATCGGCCCTGCCTTGAGTGTGAGAGTGGCGGCGCCCCAACCCCCTGATCGTCTCTGCTCTGTGGGTGATAGAGGGCAGTGCCCCAACCCCCACCCCACGGGCCCTGCTCTGTGTGTGATAGGGTAGAGTCATAACCTCCCCATTGGCCCTGCCCTGAGTGTGACAGTGGCGGCACCCCAACCCCCTAATTGGCCCTGCTCTGTGTGGGACAGGGGGCAGTGCCCCCACTCCCCTCTCAGCCCTACTCTGTGAGTGACAGGGGGGAGCTCCCCAACCCCCTGATTGGCCCTGCTCTGTGCGTGACAAGGGGTGGCACCCCAACCTCCCAATCGACCCTGCCTTGAGTGTGACATGGGGCGGTGCCCCAACCCCCCAATCGGCCCTACCCTGAGCATGACTGAGGGTGGCATCGCAATCTCCCGATCCGCCCTGCTCTGTGCATGACAGGGGATGGCACCTCAACTCCCCAATCGCCCCTGCTCTGAGCCTGACCAGGGGCTGCACCTAGGGATTGGGCCTGCCCTCTGCCACCCGGGAGCAGGCCTAAGCCAGCAGGTCGTTATCTCCTAAGGGGTCCCAGACTGCGAGAAGGCACAGGCCGGGCTGAGGGACCTCCCCTCCCCCCCCAAGTGCACAAATTTTTGTGCATCGGGCCTGTAGTCTATATAATAAAAGCCTAATATGCAAATTGTCCCCTCCACTGGGACTTTGACCGGGAGTTGGACTAGGAGGTGGGGCCAGCAGGCAAGGTGGGGAATGGGAAGTGCCCCCGGCTGGACGCTGCTATTGACCCTACCATGCACAAATTTTGTGCACTAGGCCTCTAGTTAATTATAAAGATGGCTGAAAACACCAGACAAATCATTCCATGGCTAACTAATTTTGATTGCCTTGCATGTGCTGTATGGTCCATACGTGGAAGCCTGGTCATTTGTAGATAGGTAGGACTGGCTGGGCATGGCCAGAAGGGCTTTGTCCAAGTTATGAAAATCATGGCAGGCCATTTAAAACTTTCTGTGTATCAGGGCAGTGTCAGAGACTTGCTGGCCAAGCAATGACTGAATTGCTCCTGACTTGATTCAAGCAGCATCATTCATGGAGCAAGTAATTCTTTCCAAGCTACAGTCTGCTTTTAAGAGCTTCATGTTAAAGGTTTTCAAACTCAGATTGAACAGGATTTCTTGCGACCTTTGTTGATTATTTTACTTAATTCAAGTATAACCAGCTATCTTATAGATTTTGAAAGGCCTAAAGCAGTTTCCCACATTTGAGCAAGGCCATTTTAAGATGAGTTAGGTTTCTGTATATTAGCTATTAAGAAACATTATGATCAAAACCCATTAAATCTGACCTAGTCAACTTGGTATTTCTCAGATTCTTTAATGACAAAATATAATTCAATCCTCAAAACTATTCTCAGAAATTTAAACCAAATTTATCTGTGATTTCTATCTTTGAAGATATACTGGAGCTAAATCATCTGCCATTTAGGAGATTTCATATTATGAAACATCAGTGATTCAGTGGCTTGCCCTTGAAAAGGTAAGCTCTTAAACTAAAAATAAGCTTGTATCAGTGGACATAATGGATTTTTATGAGTTTCATTAAAAGACAAAATCTTTAAGGAATGTTTCAGGAAATATTTTGAAAATAATTTTAAAAAGGGAAAAGAAAGTGCTTAATCATTGGAGGTCAGAAAGATAAAGCAATGTGTAGACTCTGAGAAAATTGCTTATTTGTAATAGCTATATCTTAAGTATTTTTCAAAATACTTTATTAATCAAAGTGGTACTATAAACATTAAAACATTGGAGGAGGTATGAATATCAACATCATGCCATGACTCAAAATATTATAAAGAAAAAGTCAATTCAATATCATGACTCACATGGATTTATTGTAGTACTTCTTTGATTAACCAGAAGTTAGTTATTAAAGAAGTAATAAAAGTGAATGTACCCTCAACTTTTTGATTCAGTGAATCAGTGTAGATATGGCTTTATCAGGGATTAATTGCACTTTAACCATAATCCGAACAATAAATGAAACCATAATTCAAAATGATGAGATCTTCATAGACTATCGATTTAAGGACTAGAAAGACTTGGATGCCTTCATGAAGCCATGCTGTTTGGATTTCAGGAAGTACTATGCCAGCTAATGTAAGTTCCTAAAGGAGAGAAAACATGTCTTATTCCTCTTTTCATTCTCTCCCAGTACTCTCCTTAATACCTACTTATAGAATTAAGAATTTTTATGAGTTGTTTAACGATTGAAACATTGCATGGGAAAACAGAAAAGAAAAGACAGAAAAAAACAACCAATTGTTTTTAAAAACAATGTATTTTATTGCTGGCTCTACCTTTTTTTATTGTTTGTTATGGTTGTTCAGTCACTTACCCTCTTGCTACTGTGTAAAATGAGAACTAGAAATTATCTGTCTACTTCTCAAGATTGTTGAGGTGATCAGACAAAAGATGCATATGCAAGTGTTTTGAATATGGCAAGATAAAGATACTAAAGAATGAATTTAAGATTTCATTAGTTGTATTTATAACTCAAATTGGACAAGTTTGATTGGATATCAGAAAAACATAAAAGTGGGTTAAATTCTGACATTGACTATCCAAGAAGCCTGTGTCACCATTCCAGATGTCTTTAAATAAAGTAGAGATTCATCTCTTCAAGGTGATATAGACCAGTGATCAGCAAACCGCAGCT
Organism: Myotis myotis; assembly: GCF_014108235.1. Lineage (NCBI taxonomy): Eukaryota > Metazoa > Chordata > Mammalia > Chiroptera > Vespertilionidae > Myotis > Myotis myotis. Next base: position 123,037,238 of record NW_023416313.1, read on the forward strand.
CGCGAGCCACATGCGGCTCTTTGGCCACTTGGGTGTGGCTCTTCCACAAAATACCACATGCGGGCATGCTCCTACAGTGCGATTGAAACTTCGTGGCCCATGCGCAGAAGTCAGTTTCGACCTGGGCGAATCTATTTTGAAGAAGTGGCGTTAGAAGAAGTGGGGGGTGTCAGTCGGTCAGGCGACGGGGAGACGCAGCGCAGGCGGACCGCGGGATACACAACGTGGTGGAGGCGCGCGTGATTCATGCACGAATTGAGTGAGCCAGTCAGTCATTAGTCTCATTGTGCAGTGGTTAGTGCTAGTCGTGTCCGCAAATCCCACGCGGGTGACTAAAGTACCTACTCAAAGCATAAAGTTACCTGTATTTTTCCAACCAGCTGCAAATCCTACAGGTATTTTTGTCATCAATTTAAGAATTGTAATTCTTTTGTGTTGGTGGCTTTATTATTATAAAATGAAACATTTTTTTAGGTGCCCTGTTTGACATGGCTACAAAGAAGAAGCAAAGAAAAACGCAAGATGAAAACAGTGAATTTAAAGTTGAATGTACCTACCTATATAGTTTAAGTTTAAAAAATTTGGCTCTTAAAAGAAATTTCAATCGTTGTACTGTTGATATTTGGCTCTGTTGACTAATGAGTTTGCCGACCACTGGTATAGACAAGGGAGGAAATATATGACAAATGCTTTAAAGTTTCTGTCAATAGTATAGATTCAAGAGTCTTACTCCTATTTTCAATTTAAAATGTGTTTTTTTAATTAAGCTAGTATTTGTGAGTGTTAGATATAAAAACAAAACAAACAAATACAACTTTTAAAAATGTTGGGGGTTGCTATAGACTGAATTTTGTCCCCTGAAAATTCATGTATTGAAACCCTAACCCCTAATTTGACCGTATAGAATTTTTATAGACATAATTAAGGATAAATTAAGCCCTGATCTGGTAGCATTTATGTCCTTAAAAGAAGAGACACCAAAGCTTTTACTCTCCCCTTGTGCATGCTCTGAGGAAAGGCCCTTGAGCATGCAGAGAGAGGGCAGCCAGCTACAGGCCAAGAAGAGGGATCTCACCTGAAACCAACCATGCTGGCAGCCTGATCCCAGACTTCCAGCCTCCAGAACTGTGAGCAAATATGTTCCTATTGGTTAAGCCTCCCAGTCAATGATATTTTGTTTGGTAGCCCTAGCAGACTTATACAAGGTTATAAAAAACAAAGTCTGGATAATTTATTTTGAAGGCTTAAACGGAACCTATAAAGATCATAGTAAAGATGCATATTTTCAACCATTGTGATACTTTGAAATTAAGTATTCTGTCTGATTTGGTTTATGCTTGCTTTTTGTTTTGTTTTGTTCCTCTCCTTTCCAAAAAGTTAAGGGATAATGAAGATGGTATAATTTCTCTTCCTCCCCATCCCTTCTTTATAACACAGTTCCAATAGTAGATGGGCAAATTTTTTTTCCAAGGATCCTTTAGAGCAGCGGTTCTCAACCTGTGGGTCGCGACCCCTTTGGCGGTTGAACAACCCTTTCACAGGGGTCGCCTAAGACCATCCTGTATATCAGATGTTTACATTACAATTCATAACAGTAGCAACATTACAGTTATGAAGTAGCAACGAAAATAATTTTATGGTTGGGTCACAACATGAGGAACTGTATTTAAAGGGCCAGAAGGTTGAGAACCACTGCATTAGAGTCAATGGCAATGAAGTTGAAAGAGGCAGCAGACTCTCCACTTGGAAAGTCTGGGAAATAATCTTTATAATCCCTGCCAACTTCCATTAAACATCTACCAAGTGAAAGGCATAGTCCTAAAATTGACATGTAATATATCACTTTCACTTACAAGACAAAATAACTAGAAATTTCTCTTCTTCCCTTCCTTTTAGTTTACTGTAATTTTTAGAATATTAACATAATTTGTTTCTGTGGAAGTGGAACATGGTTACTTTAAAATTTGAGAAATTATAAATAGGGAATAAGAGAGAAAAAAGTCACCCCAATCTACTTACAGCCCAGAACTAACTTTATTAATGCCATCAAAATAAGTGTGTATAGAAATAAATGATAGACAGATATATACACATACACATGTATACATATTTTTATAATACAAACAGAAAAGGGGTAATTGTATATACAAATAACATCAAGGTGACAAAATTTAATAGGGGGAAAACAAATTGAAATAAACCTGGAGAAATTGGTGAACTTCAGATAACATTTCTTTCACCAAAAGAGATATTAGTTTTTAAATGTTCTACATAATGTTACCTTAAAATAAAAATATTTTAAAAGTGATCCATAAGTTGAAGCCACATTTATTATCATTGATTTTCTACTCTATAAATTAGCATATTTCTTCCCTCCTTTCTCTCCTTTTTGTGAGGTACTATTATGATATTTACATTCTGGCCTACATCCATAATTCCCATAGTTACCCAGATATAGTTCTGTATTTAAATAAACCTAGTACTAACACTTAAAAAGTTTTGGCATTTATTTTGTTTTTGTTTGTTTGTTTTTAATACAGTTTCTTTATTCCCTGATTACCTGTTTGGCACATCTCTTTCCTAGTTAGATTCCATCTTTCTATAGATTAAAAAATTTATTAAATGTATTGGGTTGATATTGGTTAATAAAATATATAAGTTTCCATAGACTTTTCAAGAAGGGCTTATGAAAGGTATATACTCTAAATCGTGCATCCTTGAAGATGTGTCTTTCTTGCCTTTAAACTTGAAGAACAATTTTCCTGGGTATAAAATTCTCTTTAAAAAATTTATCTTTATTGTTGAAAATATTACAAATGTCTCTCTTTTTTCCCATTGACCACCTCCATACTGCTACCCCCCAGGTCTACTGCACTATTCTCTTTGTCCATGGGTTATCCAGGGGTGGGCAAACTTTTTGACTCAAGGGCCACAATGGGTTCTTAAACTGGACCGGAGGGCGGGAACAAAAGCATGGATGGAGTGTTTGTGTGAACTAATATAAGTTCAAAGTAAACATCATTACATAAAAGGGTACAGTCTTTGTTTTTTTAGTTTTATTCATTTCAAATGGGCCGGACCCGGCCCGCAGGCCGTAGTTTGCCCACAGCTGGGTTATACTGTTATATCGTAAATCAGCGAATGAGATACAAGACGCCTTAATGAGCTAATTAATTAGGAGTCGTTTATTGTACGCAGCCCAGAGGGAGGTGTCTCTTCCGATTCTCTGAGCACCACATACAGGAAGTGTCCCATATTTATACTTTGCGAGCCTCTTTGTTTACAGATATTACAAAGGGCTCTGTGTGAGTTATTGTTACAGACAGTTGTAACCTTGAATACATAATGAGTTTGTACTTGGCATAAGAATATGGGAATTGTTATCAGTATTAGTCTATTTTAGTCTATTACATTGGATAGCTAGCTTGCAAGGTCAGACAGTTAAGTTTATCTTTTTCTATTATTTGAACTAAAAACAAAGTCATTTTACAGAATATCAGACCGTCTTAAAGTGACAGAGTTTATAATGACAGAGTTTACATAACTAGGGACTATCTAACAATAGCAGAGAGTTTCAAACAGCAGTTTTATGCAAGATGGGAGTTACTATGCTTCAATACATGTATGCATATAAGTTCTTTGGTTGATCTCTTCCCATCTCCCTTTCTCCCCTCCCTCTGAGATTCAGCAGTGTGTTCCATGTCCATGCTTCCATGCCTCTGAATCTATTTTGTTCATCAGCTTATTTTGTTCATTAGATTCCACATATGAGTGAGATCATGTGATATTAGTCTTTCTCGGACTGTCATATTTCACTTAGTGTAATACTCTCCAGATCCCTTCTTTACTTTCTTGAGTCACGTAATTTTTTTCTTACATCTGAGTAGTATCCTATTGTGTAAATATACCATAGCATTTTTTCCCTAAAATCTGAAGTGAACTTTTAAAGATGTAAACCAAATTATGTAAATACCTGCTTAATATTCTCCTATTACTTTTCACTTTATTTAAAACAGATTGCAGCCCTGGCTGGGTGGCTCAGTTGGTTGGAGTGTAGTACTATACAACAAAAGGTTGGTGTTTGGATCCCTGATCAGGGTGTGTATGGGAGGCAATTGTTTGATATTTATCTCTCAAAACAATGTTTCTCTTTCTCTCAAATCAATAAAAAACATAACCTTGGATGAGGATTAAAAAAAAAAAATAAGATTCCAAACCCTCCCAATGGTCTTTCAAGACCCTTATGATTCCTTTGAGCTCACTAATCTCTAAAATGCCCTTTCCCCACCCACTAGCCACCATGACTTGCTCTTATGTTTCTCATACTTTAGCATAACTATCTCTTCCTGTCTCAGTGACTCAGCTATCTTACCATTCCTAAGGTCACTGACTGGCTGATGTGTTTCTGCTCATTACTCATATTTCAGCTTACATATTACCTCTTCAAAAAGGCCTTCTCTGACCACCCTATCTCTCCCGCCCCATCCACCCAGACTCATTCATATTATCCCAGTTTCCTTTGCTTTCCTCTCCATGGTGCACCCTCTACAAATGCCCAACTCTGGACTGAGGGCATGCAACCAATCATGAGTTTGTGATCATCTACCATCATTAGTTCATGCATAGACTCTATCTTGATCTCCCCATTCACAGGGGAAATGAACCCCTCAAACAAATCCTGTCCTCATCCATATGTCTTATTTCTACACTAAGGCTGGGATAGTTTGAGGTTGGAAAATAGTGAAGGAACTTTAAACCATCATATGAGCTACAGCTGAGGAATCTGGGAAGGTTTTGCTGGATAGGTGGAGTCTCACAGGTAACACTGTTATTTTTAAATATTGGAAGGTTTTTCATATCAGGGGAGGTATTAGACTTTTACTACATGGCCATGAGATATAGATTGTCCAATTGGGTAAGGTTTTAGAAAAAAATTGATCTGTTCACAAAGAAATTATGCTACCATTTTTTGGTGAGTAATTTAATCAATGCCAGGTATTAAGCTGGGATTTCTAATCCTCTCAACAACACTGTAAGGTACATGTTTTTATCCTCAATGTGCAGCTGAGGAGCCTCAAGTGCATTCAAGATTCGGACATATCTGTCTAAATTTCTCTTCCCATTGTATCAAGGTTCTCTTGGGAAGAACTATTTTGTGCCATGTTTTATGTCCCCTGAGTGGAGCTGTCTGAGGAGAAATGGACCATGTTCCAGGTAGAGTTCCCTCTGCATGCAGTGATCACTGCCATGAACATTACAACGGAGATTCAAACATCCCTTGGGCTGCTGGACTACATGTCCATTAAAACCCTACTTAAATGAGGGCTTCTAATGTTCCGTGACATTTTATAAATGGGTGGATACTTATAGTACATGGCATGTGAATTAGTTTCCTATTGCTGCCATAAGAAGTTGCCATAGACTCAGTGACCTAAAACAACACAGTTTTTTTTCTCTTACAATTTTGGAAATTAGAGCCCACTTTCACTGGGCCAAAATCAAGGTGAAGGTAGGGCGGACAAGTTCTGAAGGCTCAGAGTGAAGAGAACCTGTTTCCTTGCCACTTTTCACTGTGGGTGGCTGCTTGCATGCCTTGGCTTATGGACTGGTCTTCCATTTTCAAAACTCATTACTTCAGTCTGTTTCCTCTTCTGTAAGCCAAATCTCACTGTACTTTTCTCTTATAAGGATGTTTGTGATTAATTGGGTCCACTCTGATAATCTAAGATAATCCCCTCATCTCAAAACACTTGATTACATCTGCAGTCCCTTTTGTCACATAAGGTAATCCACAGGTTCTGGGAATAAGGATCTGAACATCTTTGGGAGCTGTTATTCAATAGCCTACCACAGCATGCAAAGACAAAAGCCTGGATACAGCGAGGATGGTGAAATCTTCTCAAATTTAGGAAAATTCACTGAAGGATGAATTCCATCTGCATGTGTCCTTCAGACAATCAGAACAGATCTCATTCAAATTTTTCTCTGGCACATGAATTACTAAAAAAACAAGGAATAGTTCTCCAAGGAGAACAAAGCAAACAAACAAAAACAAAAACACTCTCTTCTCACAAAGGATGATAGCATTTTAAAATTCAGATAAATAAAATACGTGTCCAACATCAAAGTTCAGAAAGGCAAATAAAATGCTAATGTTAAAAAATAACCAAAAAAAAAAACAAACAAAAAAAAAAAACCCGCCTAATCACAAATAAGACAAAGGCTAAGCCTTACCATTGTTTTGCATTAGGCTGCCAGACCATCAGGCTTAGGGGACCTGGGGAAGGGGGCACTTAAGATGGGGAATTTAACTTTAACACTAGAAATGGGCTTGTCACACAGCTATTTCAACTGGCAAGAAGTAGTGCATCTCAAAGTCCAACACCTAATAATGAACTATCACCCTATGCTGTTGCCAGGGTTTTCCCAAGCCCATTTGAGGCTGGCTTCAAGGAGCTACTTCAGCTCTCAAATTCACTATATAATTGACTCTGAAAATGGCACTGATGCAACCAGAATTTGTTGAGCACTTAAGTCAGTATGCATTATCATATTAGACACTAAGGGAGATATAAAAATACATAGAAGACAAAACCCCGGCCTTGAAGGACTAGTCAGTGGTTCATAATATCATCTTGGTCACTGTGTCCTAAGATTTAACTGCTGCCTTTAGTTTATAGCCATCCACAAATAACAGGCATTAATGCCTTATTGCTTCATATCATCTACTATAGATAAGATTGAAGAAAATAAAAAATGGGAGAAACTAAGATGGCGGCATAGATAAACACCGGGAAATTGCTGCCTCCCACAACAATTGAAAAATACAACAAAAACACAAAATGGACATCATCCAGAACTACAGGAAGGCTGGCTGAGTGTAAATTCTACAACTAGAAGGAAAGAAAAGCACACTGAGAGCCAGAGGAGCTGCGGAAGTAAAGTGCAGAGGTACGGGGGCTCGCACGCGCGGAAAGGGGCTGGCACCTGAGGACGCGGCTGTCTTTTTGAATCCGGAGGGAGTCACAAGCTCCCGACTGCTCTGAACTCCGGTTCCAGGAAGTCTCTGGGGACCCAGGACTCATATGGGGAGAAACTGGACTGTCTGGCAGCGGGCGAACTTGAGGGCGGCTTTCCCTCAGAGGTGCTTGCAGTCGTTACCGGGACACTGAGACGTGCGACTCCTTAGGGCAGGGCTAAGGATCCGCCATAGCTGCTTGCTCCGCCCTTTGATTCCTTGAGACCCCGCCCCACCCAGGCTGCAGCAGAGGCTTTTGCATATGAATGCCCCGGCCCTTTGCAAACTGATAATTACCTAACTGCAGCCGGGCAGACAGACCCAGAACTTCCAAGAGAAGGCCCAAGGCCCCACAGCAGCTTGCATTGCTTCACAGCTGAGCCACATCAGGGCACCTCCAAACTCCAAAAAAGGAAGGGGAATCTGCAGTTCTCTTCGTAGCTCCTGCTGTGTAACCTCAGGCAGAGGCTAAATTAGCACCTTCTTAGATCCAAGAGCCACTGTACCCAGTGGTCAGAGGGGGACATCCAGATCACAACTCCTCAGATCCATAAGGGACACACTCAGGGTGCAGTCTCAGTGAGCACCAAAGCCCCACTGAAGCAAGTCTTGCCCCAGAAGGGTGTCTCCAGCACAGAAGTTCTCCCACTGCAGACACAGCTGATTCTCACTGCCAATTGGCCTGGAGGTCAATTCCTCCCAGTGATCCTACAACAACCAAGGCATAACTATAACAAGACTGTGCACAAAGCCCACAAGGGGGTGCACCAAGAGTGTCGACCTCAGGTAACTGGGGAGGCTGAGACACTGGGCCCTACAGGACACCTAGCACACAAAGCCACTCTATCAACACAGGGAAGCAGCCAAAATGCGGAGACAAAGAAACAGGTCACAAATGGCAGAAATGGAGGAAAGCAAATGACTGGATATAGAGTTCAAGGCCACGTTTATAAGGTTTTTCAAGAATTTGATGGAAACCGCCGATAAATTGAGTGGGTCCCTCAATAAGTATAGTGAGACCCTGGAGGACATGAAAAAGGACCAACTAGAAATTAAGCATACAATGACTGAAATAAAGAATAATTTACAGAGATCCAACAGCAGACAAGAGGATCCCAAGAATCAAGTCAAAGATTTGAAATACGAAGAAACAAAAAATACCCAACCGAAAAAGAAAAAAGAAAAGAGATTCCAAAAATATGAAGATAGTGTAAGGAGCCTCTGGGACAACTTCAAGCGTACCAACATCAGAATTATAGGGGTACCAGAAGAAGAGAGAGGGCAAGATATTGAAAACCTATTTGAAGAAATAATGACAGAAAACTTCCCCTACCGGGTGAAAGAAATAGACTTACAAGTCCAGGAAGCGCAGAGAACCCCAAACAAAAGGAATCCAAAGAGGACCATACCAAGACACATCATAATTAAAATGCCAAGAGCAAAAGACAAAGAGAGAATCTTAAAAGCAGCAAGAGAAAGACAGTCAGTTACCTACAAGGGAGTACCCATATGACTGTCAGCTGATTTCTCAACAGAAACCATGCAGGCCAGAAGAGAGTGGCAAGAAATATTCAAAGTGATGAATAGCAAGAACCTGCAACCAAGATTACTTTATCCAGCAAAGCTATCATTCAGAATAGAAGGTCAGATAAAGAGCTTCACAGATAAGAAAACGCTAAAGGAGTTTATCACCACCAAACCAGCATTATATGAAATGCTGAAAGGTATTCTTTAAGAAGAGGAAGAAGAAAAAGGAACTCTTACCATTTGCCACAGCATGGATGGAACTGGAGAGCGGATAAATACCACATGATCTCACTCATTTGTGGAATATAATGAACAACAAAAACTGATGAACAAGGACAGATCCAGAGATGGAGAGGCATTGATTGGACTGTTGGGCCTTGGAGGGAAGATAGGGGAGGGTGGGGTTAAGGGGGAAAGATCAACCAAAGGACTTACATGCAAGCATATAGGCCTAACCAATGGACACGGACAACGGGGGGGTGAGGGCATGAGCGGGGGCGGGGGGCGGGGGTTGAGGGTAACATGGGGACAAGGACACATATTTAATATCTTAATCATAAAAAAAAAGAAAAGAAAAAATGAATTGATTGAGCACTGGAGCAAAACAAACAAACAAAATATTTATTTAGCTTTTCTGTGGGCCAAACCCTGTGCTTGGTCTGCATGGATGCATGGAGCTGGGTCCCTGTCTTTAATGCCCTGCAGAATATTCTCTGCCACCAAGGAGTTTATCATCCATCTAAAAGAACTGAAATGTCAGTGAAACTATTAAGCAAAATAAGAAGCTAAGCTATGGGTACTGAATGGTCATTTTATGAGTAGTCTCAACATTGATGTTTTGAACATGAAGATTTATCAAATATATTTCCTCCAGATTCTATAGTTCAATAAATTATAATTGAAAAATTACAGCATTCTTATTTGAAACTTAAAAACTATATAAGTACAGCCCTGGCTAGTTGGCTCAGTTGATTGGAGCATTGTTCTGTATTCCAAAATGTTGAGTGTTCCATTCCCAGTCAGGGCACATACCTAGGTTTCAATCCACATCGAGGTGCATACAGGAGGCAACCTATCAGTGTTTATCTCCTCTCTCTCTCTCTCTCCTCCCCCTCTCTTTCCTTTCCTCTCTCTCTAAAAATCAACAGAAACATAGCCTCAGATGAAGATTTAAAAAAGCTATATAGCCGAAGCCGGTTTTGCTCAGTGGATAGAGCGTCGGCCTGCGGACTGAAAGGTCCCGGGTTCGATTCCGGTCAAGGGCATGTGCCTGGGTTGCGGGCACATCTCCAGTGGGAGATGTTCAGGAGGCAGCTGATCGATGTTTCTCTCTCATCGATGTTTCTAACTCTCTATCTCTTTCCCTTCCTCTCTGTGAAAAATCAATAAAATATATTTAAAAAAAAAAAAGCTATATAAGTGCAGAACTAAAAATTATATGACATTATTAGAATTAATCTTACAACTAAAATAGAATACTATATTATGTTTATAGAAATGTAATAGCAATACTTATGAACTTATTTATATGTAAAAGAAAGAAAATCTTTAGTCACATTTTGGTGGTAACTAAGTGATAAAGAAAGCACAATAAAATCATTATTAGGGCTCATTTAGTTTTACTAGCTAGTTTAGTAATGCTTCAACCAAATCACAAGTTCCTGTAAACTATAGATATCCTAAATAGTTCATAGAATGACTAAACAATGAATATTAAATTTCCATTTGCTGGGGATCCACAGTACTTGGACAATTCAAAGGAGAACCAAGTAATTGAGGGTTTGATAATTTGGTGAAGCCTTTGCCAGGGAGGACAGAGTTGGGCTAAGGCTTAATGACTAAAGGCAAAAAGAGGACTTTCCAATACAGTGGGGCCTTGACTTACGAGTTTAATTGGTTCCGTGACGGAGCTCGTAACTCAAATTACTCATATGTCAAATCAAAAAGTGAACGAGTGAGACACGTGATGCTGGGCTGATGTTGTGGTGTTCACTGTGACGTTCGCTGCGCCAACTAGCGGTGGGGTATCTGAAGCTGGCTCGTAACCCGAATTTTAGCTCACAACTCAAAACAAAAAATCGGCCAAGGGATGGCTCATATTTTGAAAAACTTGTTAGTCAGGACACTCGTAAGTCAAGGCCCCACTGTATAGGATACAGTATGGGTAAAGGTACTTAGCTTCCTAACTGAATAAGAAACCTTATTTTGGCAGGTAGTTGGAAGTAAAGTTGGACTGTGGTCAAGCTAGTATAGGTAGGTAGAGCTTTAACACTTTTCTCATCTGTCTCAGACACAAATAACTTTTAATATTAAAAGAGGAAATTTCAATAGCTAAGCTAAGTACTATTAAACACATTCATAGACATAAATAAAACACAGATAAAAAGTGGTAAGCAGGATAAAAGCTATGGGTGGGATGGAGTCCAGGTTAACCAGCAGGCAATGTAGCTGGGAGTTAAGTTCCTACAGGTAAAATACAAAATAATTACATGAGAAGGAGAGCAGAGCCAGGGGCTGAGGTGGGGCTCTCTATGTTCTCAAAAGAGTGTTATAAGTAACTAGAGGCCCGGTGTACAAAAATTTGTGCACTGGGGGGGGGGGTCCCTCAGCCCCACCTGTGCCCTCTCGCAGTCTGGGACCCCTCAGAGGATGACCACCTGCTGGCTTAGGCCCATTCCCTGGGGGATTGGGCCTAAGATGGCAATCAGACATTCCTCTGGCAGCCCAGCAGCCCTCGGGGGATGTCCACTTGCCAGAGGGGAGCAGGCCTAAACTGCAGTCGGACATCCTTAGCACTGCTGAGGAGGCAGGAGAGGCTCCCACCACCACCGCTGTGCTGGCAGCCATCAGCCTGGCTTGTGGCTGAGCAGAGTTCCTCCCATGTGAGAGTGCACTGACCACCAGAGGGCAGCTCCTGCATTGAGTGTCTGCCCCCTGGTGGTCAGTGTGTGTCATAGTGACCAGTCACTCCCAGTCCTTCTGCTGTTAGGATCAGTTTGCATATTACCCTTTTACTATATAGGATAGAGACCTGGTGCACAGGTGTGGGCTGGTTGGTTTGCCCTGAAGGGTATCCCGGATCAGGGTGGGGGTCCCACTTGGGTGCCTGGCCAGCCTGGGTGAGGGGCTGAGGGCCATTTTCAGGCTGGCGGGTGACTGAAGCTCCCAATCTCTCCTTTTTTTCTTTTCTTTTTATATTATGGGATTTATTTACCTTCTATGGCTGTCACTGGAGCTGAGAGTTGGCTTTAGCTCTGAGGCTCTGCTCCAGCTTGAGGCCTTGGCTGCTGAAAGCAGGTATCTGGGTTTCTTTGGCTTCTATAATTGAAATACTGTTGCAACTCCAACTCTGAGGCCCAGCTGGCTGAAAGCAGGTTTCTGGGATTTGTTTAGCTTTTATAATGGCAACATTGTTTCTTAGAGTGCAGCTCAGAGTCCGGCAGAGGCAGGCAGGGAACCTTGGCTTCCTCCATCACTGGAACAAGCAAGCCTCCTGTTCTCTTCAGCTGCCTGTCTGCCGGCCGCCATCTTGGTTGGCAGTTAATTTGCTTATCACCCTGATTAGCCAATGGGAAGCGTGTCGGAGGTATGGTTACCATGTTTGTCTATTATTAGATAGGATTGTAATCAACTGCTTCCTGGGGGCTACAGATTTTAGCAGTTGGAAACCCAGGCAGGTAAAGAATAGAGGCACAGTCTCAAAAGTAGAAAGTGGACCATCTACTCACCAGGTGTGTCACTCCATCTGTGGGACTCTCTTCCCCAAGGTCCCAAGATTCCAAATGACCATTACAATGTCTGATTCTGTAGTTAAAACCCAGACTAGTTTTGCAGCTGCAAAATTGTTGAACCAGGAAGGATGAGGATGTGAGGAAAAGCAAGAGAGAAAAAGAGGGGGAAAAAATTAATGAAACAAGATTAACTAGCAAAACAAAATTCAAAATCACATGGAGAAAATTAATGCTAAGAAAGGAAATAGAAAAGCAATCATAAAAAATGAGCATAGACAAATCCCTCTATTTAAGGTACTTCAGGAAATAAATGAAGGTATATGACATAAAATAGAATTACAAAACAAAAGAAGGTAGAGATAAGAGTAGAAAATATGGGTATAGAAAAGAACCAATTCTAAAAGTTTGGAGTTGAGGGGGGATTAAAAATGGTAGTAGAGTAAGTGGATGCTGCACAGACATGCTCCCAGGACCAAATTGGAATTACAACTAAAATACAGAAAAACTTCCTGAATAATCCAAGAAAAGCTCACTGGAGAGAACCCTGATAACTGAGGACAGAAAAAGAAGACCACATAGAGACTGGAAAGAGGGGCGGAGGCATGAAATGGCTGGCTTAACTCCCAGACAGCAGCTGAATTACTGGAGAAATATCTCAATTGTGGGGGATTGCCACTAAAAACTGGGGTCTAATCCCAGGTGTAACCCCCCCAGCAGAGAGCATCAGAACTAAGAAGGGTACCCACATAACATCTGGTGTGTAAAGCAGCAGGGCTGCTGTTGGCCAGGGAGACAGTTGGAAATTTAGGCACCGTGTTGAAGGGCCAATGCACAAAATTCTGTGTGGAGCCACTTAGCTTGTGCTCTGGAAGAGAGAGGGCAGAATGGAATGGAGCTGTGTGAGCAGAAGCCAGGATCAGGGGCTCTGGGATTAGAGCTCAGAAGGCAGACATCCCAGTTTCCTTTTCTGAATCATTCCTTCACACTGTGGAGATCACGTTTCTCAGGCAGACATTTGCTATACAGGCAACTTTACCTGGCAGGTAAAGTTGACCCATCCCATTAGAAAAAACCTTGCCCGTTGGTGTGGAGTTTCCGAGGCCTATTAAGAGACTGAGAATAGCAATTAGCCTCCACGCAGAAACAATTGGCCCACCCTGTTAAAAAAAAAACAACTCTTTCCACATCTGTAGATGATTGCCTGAGGGCAATTCAAAACAGAATCCTATCAGTCGGTAGGCAGAGGCAATCTCTGGAGGCTTTGAGTCTTTGCCTGATCTAATTAGTCAGAAACAGCATTTGACACTGTCCTACACTAGAGATTGAGAGGCATACACAGCAGATCTACCTAAAAAATAGTCACAAACCAAAACAGGCAGCTGAAATGAGGGGACAAAGAAACAACTCCCAAACTAAAGAACAAGAGATTTCTCCAGAAGAAGAGATAAATGAAATTGAGATAAGAAATTTATATGATATAGAGTTCAAAATAATGATGATAAAGATGTTCAACAGCATTAGAAAAGATATAGTAACTATAAAAATAGAAATAAAGAATGACATAGCACAAATAAAGAACACATTGGAAGGAATACACAGCTATTAGGAGCACCTGAAGATTGAATCAGTGAATTAGAAGACAAGGTTGAAAACATCACTCAATCAGAAAACCAAAAATTAAAAAAAAATTAAAAAAGCAATTAAAACACAGGAGGACAGCTTAAGGGATCTGTGGGAAAACATGAAACTTAACAATATTCAAATAGCAGGTGTGTCAGAAGAGGCATAAAGGGAAAAAGGAATAAAGAACATGTTTGAAGAAATAATGCCAGAAAACTTCCCTAACCTGGTAAAGAAAAAAGTCAGTCAAGTTCAGGAGGCACAGAGAGTCCCAAGCAAGAAGAACCCAAACAGACCTATGCCCAGAACATAATTTAAATGCCAAAAATTAAAGACAAAGAGAGAATCTTTAAGGCATCAAGAGAAAAGGAAACTGTTACCTACAAAGGAACTCCCATAGGCTGACACCTGATTTCTCATCAGAAACTCTACAGGCAAGAAGGGAATGGCATGAAGTACTCAAAGTAATGGAAAGCAAGGATCTGAGACCAAGATTATTATACCCAACAAGGCTATCATTCAAAATAGACAGTGAAATAAAGAGCATCCTGGACAAAAAGAAAAAAAAGAAAAGGCTAAAGGAGTACATCACCACCAAGCCAGCATTACAAGAAATATAAAGGGACTGCTGTAATCAGAAGAACAAATAGAGAAAGAAACCTAGGCATACAGAATTAAAATGTCAATAAATAAGTACCTATGAAAACTAACCTTAAATGTAAATGGATTAAATGCTCCAATCAAAGACATAGGGTAGCTGAGTATATACAAAAACATAACCCAACTATAAGCTGTCTGCAAGAGACCCACCTCAGAACAAAAGATACACACGGGATGAGAGTGAAGAGATGGAAAAATGCTGGTGGTCTTAATCCAGCATAAAAGGGTTCAGGAATCTGGAGAAATGTTGTGTGTAAATTAAATAAGAGTCCAGAGATGAAACATAAATTTGAAAGGCATTTGGAGGGCCTGAGGAGCTTGGCTAAAGAAACCAAGTTCTCTTTTGCCTCAGGAACTCTTGCTATTTATTAACACAAATTGTCCTAAGGCAAGGTAGATATACACATCAAAGGGTAAGGTTTGGTTTACAGAATCCATTGTCAGATTGGGGGAAAAACTGTGTATGGCTGTTCAGGTGTTTGGCCAGTAGGAGGCAATAACATGTAGATTGAAATGCCCTGAGCTGTCTGGCAGCAAGCAATCATTTTATGCATCCTTTTCAGGTTTGGAGAAATGGCCTCAGCCATCTCCAGATGATTCAGCCATGCTGACATGCTGGAATTAGCTTCCGGCAGAAAAAATTTTCCATGCAAATAGAAAGGAAGAAAAAACAAAACAAAAACACCTGGAGTAGCAATACTCATATCTGACAAAATAGACTTCAAAATGGAGACCATTACAAGAGACAACAAAGGTCACTACATAATATTAAAGAGATTGATCCAACAAGAAGATGTAACCCTGCTAAACATATATGCAGCTAGTATAAGAGCATATATATATATATATATATATATATATATATATATATATATATATATATATTTCTAGAAGACCATAAGGGAGAGATTAACAACAATACAGTCATAGTAGGGGACTTTAACACCTTGTTGACTTCACTGGATAGATCTTCCAGACAAAAAGTTAACAAGGAAACAGTGATGGTAAAGGACACACTGGGTCAGATGGATTTAATTGACATTTATAGAACATTTTGCCCCAAATCAAATCATATCAAGCACCTTCTCAGATCACACTGGAATGAAATTAGAAATCAACTACAGTAAAAACACCCAAAACATTAAAACACATGGAGGCTAAATAGCATGTTATTAAACAATGAAGACATTGGGGCATGTGCAGTGGGGCATGTGCAGGAGGCAGGAGGCAGCTGATCTATGTTCACCACGATGGTGGCCGGCAGCCAAGCAGCTTGAAGCTAACATGAGGCTTGCTTGCTTTAGTGACGGAGGAAACCAACGTTCCCCACTTGCCTTGCCGGCCTCTGAGCTTGCAGTTTGAAACATTGTTACAAATATAGAAGCTAAACAAAACCCCAGAAACCTGCTTTCAGCCCGCCGGGATCTCAGAGCTGGAGTTGATACAGTGTTTCGATTATAGAACCCAAACAAACCAGATAACGGCTTTCAGCATCAGAGGCCTCAGAGCTGGAGCCAGAACTAAAGCTGGCCCAGAATAAAAAAAAGAAAAAAAGGAGCAGTTGGGAGCTTCAGTCCCCGCCCCCCCGACCTGAAAACAGCCCTCAGTCCCTCACCCAGGTTGGCCAAGCACCCCAGTGGGGACCCCCACCCTGAAGGGTGTATGACCAGCTGCAAACAGCCATCATCCCCTCACCCAGGTTGGCCAGGTACCCCAGTGGGTACCCCCACCCTGAATGGTGTGTGACCAGCTGCAAACAGCCATCATCCCCTCACCCAGGCCTGCCAGGCACCCCAGTGGGGACTCCCACCCTGATCCAGGACACCTTTCAGGGAAAACCAGCTGGCCCCCACCCATGCACCAGGCCTCTATCCTATATAGTAAAAGGGTAATATGCCTCCCAGCACCGGAATCAGTGGAGCTGAGAGGCCTCCTGGCACTGGGATCAGTGTGACAGGGGGCAGCGCCCAAACCCCCTGATCACCCTGAGGCTCTGTGTTTGACAGGGGGCGGGGCCACAACCTCCCTATCCGCCCTGCTCTGTTTGTGACAGGGGAAGGCACCCCAACCCCCTGATCTGCCCTGCTCTGTGTGTGACAGGGGAGAGCCCCCCAAACCCCTGATGGGCCCTGCTCTGTGTTTGACAGGGGGAAGCGCCCCAACCCCCTGATTGGCCCTGCTCTGTCCGTGACAGGGGGTGGC
This sequence comes from Myotis myotis, assembly GCF_014108235.1. Lineage (NCBI taxonomy): Eukaryota > Metazoa > Chordata > Mammalia > Chiroptera > Vespertilionidae > Myotis > Myotis myotis. The sequence goes on from NW_023416313.1 coordinate 123,053,996, forward strand.
GCCACAACCTCCCCATTGACCCTGCCTTGAGTGTGACAGGGGGCGGTGCCCCAACCCCCTAATCGGCCCTACCCTGAGAATGACAGGGTGGCATCGCAACCTCCCAATCCACACTGCTTTGTGCATGACAGGGGACAGCACCCCAACTCCCCAATTGGCCCTGCTCTGAGCCCGACCAGGGGCTGCACCTAGGGATTGGGCCTGCCCTCTGCCACCCGGGAGCAGGCCTAAGCCAGCAGGTCGTTATCTCCTGAGGGGTCCCAGACTGCGAGATGGCACAGGCCGGGCTGAGGGACCCCCCCCCTCCCCCGAGTGCACAAATTTTTGTGCACCGGGCCTCTAGTTTTTTATAAAAACTCACAGCAAAGTGAAAATAGAGGAAGCATATCCCAACATGATAAAGGCCATATATGATAAACCTACAGCCAATTATCATACTCAATGGGCAAAAAATTAAATTATTTCCCCTAAGAACAGGAGAGGGATGTCTGCTTTCACCACTCTTATTCAACATTAGAGTCCCAGTGCATGGACTCATGCACTGGTGGGGTCCCTCAGCCTAACCTACAGGGATCTGGCTAAAATCAGCTCTCTGACATCCCCCAAGGGGTACTGAATTGTGAGAGGGCGGTTCTAGGGTGACACACCCCAGAATTGGGCTCCCTCCTCTCTGTTTCCGGATGCATCACCCCAGAACCACAGCTGCCAAGTCACCACAGATCAGCATCTCCTGCATTCATTGTCTCCCCCCTTGTGTTCAGTGCAGGTCATAGCTATTTGTCAAATGATCAGATGGTCAGATGGTTGCTTAGGCTTTTATTTGGATAGTGCTGGAAGTCCTAGCCACAGTGATCAAAAAAGAAGAAGAAATAAAAGGCATCCAAATTGGGAAAAAATAAGTAAAACTCTCATTATTTGCAAATGACATGATATTGTACATAAAAAACCCGAAGACTATGCCAAAAAACTACCAGATTGAATAAATTAATCTGGCAATGTAGCAGGATACAAAATCAACACCCAAAATTCAATGGCTTCTTTTTAATACATTTTATTGATTTTTTACAGAGAGGAAGGGATAGGGACAGAGTGTTAGAAACATCGATCAGCTGCCTACTCCCCACTGGGGATGTGCCCTCAACCAAGGTACATGTCCTTGACCGGAATCGAACCTGGGACCCTTGAGTCTGCAGGCTAATGCTCTATCCACTGAGCCAAACCAATTAGGGCTCAATGGCTTTTTAAAACACCAATAACGAATTCTCAGAAAGAGAAACTAAACAAATAATACCATTTACTATTGCAACCAAAAAATAAGGTTAGTAGGAATAAACTTAACCAAGGAGGCAAAATACCTGTACTCAGAAAAACTGCAGGACTATGAAAAAAGAAATAGAGGAAGATATGAACAAGTGGAAGAATATTCCATGTTCATGGATTTACAGAATCAACATAATTTAAATTTCTATACTACCCAAGGCAATCTACAGATTCAATGCAATCCCTATTAAAATACCAATGGCGTATTTCACAGATGTAGAATAAATACTCCAAAAATTTATATGGAATCAAAAAAGAACCTGAATAGCAGCAGTAATCTTGAGAAAGAAAAAAAAGTTGGAGGAGTCACAATACCAGATTTGAAGTTATACTACAAAGCCACCATAATCAAAACAGCCTGGTACTGGCACAGGAATGGGCATGTAGATCAATGGAACAGAACAGAGACCCCAGAAATCAACCCAAGCCATTATGCTCAATTAATATTTGACAAAAGAGGCAAGAGCATGCAATGTTGTCAAGAGAGTCTCTTCAATAAATGGTGTTGGGAAAGTTGGACAGATACATGCAAAAAAATGAAAGTAGACCACCAACTTACAACAAACACTCAAAATAAATAGACTAAAAATGAATGAAAGACTTAAGTGTAAGTCAGGAAACCATAAAAATCCTAGAAGAAACCATAGGCAGCAAAATCACAGACATGTCTCAGCAATATCTTTACCAATACATCTCCTAAGACAAAGGAAACTAAGGAGAAAATAAACACATGGGACTATATCAAAACAAAAAGCTTTTGCACAGCAAAAGAAGCCATCAACAAGACGGAAAGGGAGCCCACTGTATAGGAGAACATATTTGGCAATGATACATCTGATAAAGGGTTAATATCCAAAATCTATAAGGAACTCATACAACTTAATAAAAGACAAATAATCCAATTAAAAATGGGCAAAGGACCTAAATAGACACTTCTCCAAAGTGGACACACAGATGGCCAAGAGACATATGAAAAAATGCTCCAAGTCACTGATCCTCAGAGAGATGCAAATTAAAAGGACAATGAAGTATCATCTCATACCTGTCAGAATGGCTATCTTCAACAAATCAACAAATAACAGGTGCTTGCGAGTATATGGAGAAAAGAGTGCCCTAGTACACTGCTTGTGAGAATGCAAAGTGGTGCAGCCACTATGGGAAACAGTATGGTGTTTCCTCAAAAAGTAAATATGGAACTGCCATTTGACCCAGTGGTCCCACTTCTATGAATATATCCTATGAAACCAGAAACACCAATCAGAAAGAATGTATGCACCCCTATGTTCATAGAAGCACAATTTATAATAGGTAAGATCAGGAAACAGCCCAAGTGCCCATCAGTAGATGAGTGGACAAAAAAGCTGTGGAACATTTACATCATGGAATACTATGCAGCAGTAAAAACAAAGAATCTCTTTCCCTTTGAGGCAACATGGAAGGTTCTGGAGAGTATCATGCTAAGTGAAATAAGTCAGTCAGAGAAAGACAAGTATCACATGATTGCATTCGTATGTGGTATCTAAGTAACAAAATAAACTGATGAATGGAGTGATCCAGAGATATGGAAGCATGGAATAGAGTGTGGAATCTCAGAGTGAAGGTGGGTGAGGGGTGTAGGTGGGCAGGAATGGACACAAAAAAATAGGGTAGTGAAGGCCTGGGGCAAGGGGCAGGGGTGGGCTGGATGGGGCTAATGGGGGGGGAGGAAGAGGAGATATGTAATACTTTCAATAATAAAGAATTATTAACAATAATAAATAAATAAATAAAAGTTTAGAGTTGAGGAATATATTAATTGAAATTAAAAATGAAAAACAAAATATAGGATAAATTCAGTATGTGCAACAGCATATCACAGATTGTGAATTTATTAGAGAGAGAGAGAGAGATTTAAAAATGTGCATGAAAGAGCAGTTAAGAGACATAAGAATAATTTAAGAGTTCCAACATATATCTAATGAGTGTTCCAGGAGAAGAGAATTGTGGAAATGTGTAGGAAACAGAAATGACATGAATACTTAAGTTGAAAGTACATTCTGTGTGTCTACAAAGAGAAATTAAAACAAGTCTATACCTATTCACTCCATAATAAACTTGCAGATATCAAAGAATAAACCTTAAAGCTCAAAACACTTTAAAGTTATAAATATTCTGATAAATTATCCAGAAAGATAAAATATCAAAAACAGAAAGGCAGATAAGTGAATAGGTAAAAGAAAGTAATTATCAACATGATTTTAAAAACCAGCTAAACTATAATTCAAAAGTGAGATCAAAATGAAGACATCTAAAAACATATTGAAACTTAAGAACTTTAATAAAAGAATAATGCATTATAGAGAGGAAGAAATGAAAATATTAAAAGCAATTATCACAAAGAATTTGTTTAAAAGACATTGCGTTTATTTATTTATTTATTTATTTTATCATAAAATAACATCTAAAAGTATAAAACAGAATCTAAACCATAATCATAAGATGGAGAGGGCCGTTTCTTCAGTTGGGGGTTAATTCATACTAAAATGATTGTCATAGTCAAGAGGAAGATATAAGTATTGAAAGATAAAAAATATATATTGAAAAATTAAGGTTGTCGCTTAAAAAAATGGAAACACAAGCTACAATGATCAAAGTAGCAGAGGAAAACAAACATACAAACAAAAATGTAGAAACGCTTTATCACTGGACAAGGCAAAGGTGTAAAAAAATTCAAGGAAAAGTATGAAAACTAAGATGGTAAAAATTAGTCCAAATATATAATTAATTTCAGTATATGTAAATAAATTAAACTTCATTTATTTATTTTTAATATTTTTATTGATTTTTTAGTGAGAGAGGAGGGGAGAGGGAGAGAGAAACATTGATGTGACAAACATCCATCAGTTAGCTCCTGAACATTCCCCAACTGAGAGTAAACCTGCAACCTGGGTATACACTCTGACCAGGAATCAAACTGGAGACCTTTTGGTTCATGGAACCACACTCAACCAACAGAGTCACAGTGGCCAGGGCTAAAGTTATTTATTGAGAGATAATTAGATTGAATAATTTAATAAAAAACTATATATATATAATATATATATATATATTATATATGTATAGTAATATATATATATATATATATATATATATTATTTACAAGATTAAAAATGATGAGAAGTGAAAAGATATGACATACAAATACCAAAAATATTTAGTTTGGTAATATTAATCAGATAAATTAGAATTTAAGGTAGAAATATTAATGGGAGTCAGAATAATCATGCACCTTAATATATGTAGTAACAAAATAACCTTGAAAAACAGAAAGCAAAGACTGATTGAAATCAGGCCAGATGGGACCAACTAGTGTACACCTTTGAATTCAAAAAGAGTATTTAATTTTTGTATAATAGGTAAAATGAAGCCACGATGAATCCTTGAGCAAGAGAGGGTCTTATGAGAGCAGGAATGGGTGTTTAATCTGATTATACAAGCAATACATGCAAGAAGAACGAAACACTAGGTGCAGTGTTCCCCTATATCAGGTGAGTGTGGTGAATTCAGAGTAAGATGGCAACGGATGAAATAGTTTTTTTTAAAAAAAAGAGGAGAGACTCTAAAATGCAGTGACAGACTGGATATCAGGGATGACTAATGCAAAGTTCTTAGCAAACAAGAGTGGCAGTACCATATGGGGGAAGAAGTAGGATAATGAGAAAGTAAGGCAGTTTTGGGGGAGAGTTTATATAGAGTTTAATTTATTGAGTTTTGAGTAATCTCCATGAAATTATCATTCATTTGACATGGGAAACATTGGAGGCTTAGAGAGGCAGTCTGTTGGTACTTTGCTGCTTTCTCCTCTTATCTATAAGGTGCCCCTAATGTTCTAGAGAGGCATAAATTCTTATCCACTCTCACTTAAAGAATATAAGGATTGGTAAGGAGAGAAGGGGAGTTAAAGAAGAAATTCCAATAGCCCGGGGCTTTCTACCCAGAAGATTCTAGCATCTGTGAGGGTGAAGGTGGGAACATGGCTAGAGTGCTTGTTGGCCTATCCACTTAAAGGAAGATGATTAGTAGCTTTCAGTTCACAGATGCATTCTCCATTGTAATTTGAAGTCATGATTACAGGATTTTTGCTGTTTTGTTCTGAATATTTTTCACCCAAATTTCCTATTTTTTAGTTTTTTAGTTTGTCTACGATACAAGAGATAATTTTGTATCTATGAGAAATATCGCCCCCCAAAAAATTTTGTCATGAAATTGAGATTCTGTGCAAGTTGCTAACAATCAGAAAGATGCATGAGGTAAGCCTGGATGGCCACTCTCTATAAGGAAGAGGGAGGGAGAGAGACACCTCTACATAGAGTGATGTGGGTGGAAGGTAAGGAGGTTGTGAGAACCACAGATAAAATCAGGGTTTGTAAGGAATATCAGGAAAAACAGCTGACCAATAGAATGGGTGAATTAGCTAGTTAAGCCAAGCAAGAGATGTACAAATGACCTCATGAGAGCAATTGCTGATTGAAGGATAAAGAAGGAGAACTATCAAGGATGGGAAAACATTTACCAATAGAAGCTTCTGGCATGGGTAGAATTTATCAGTTAGTTATTCTAATTTCATATGGAGAAACTGGCTGACTGAAGAAAAAGCAGACCTGTGAGGAGTCAATGAGAAGGAAGAGGGCAAACCACAACACAGTTGAAAGCAGATTCATCCTCAGATGGAGGTTCCAAGAAGTCAGTGATTGTCCACACTGGTGCATCAGTCGCAGGAACTTTCATTATTAAGACTCTGGCCATGAATCACAAACATTTTAGTTGTGATTCAGATTGTAGAATGGAGAATGTATAGAGTAAACTTTAGCAATGGAACAGTTTTTTAGTTACTCTGAAGGGTAAGATGAGTTTTGACTTGGCAGCTATGCTGATAAGTAGGCCAACACTGAAAGCTATTAGCAAGTTATTGAGTGATTGCATTTATGAGAGGTGACACAGTTGGTTGGACAGAAGCAAGGCTTTGTTGCAGATTACTGATATGGGAGTAAAATTGTAGGTGTGAATGACAAAGAGAAGCTGGACTAAATCTGTTCTAAAATCATTTTCTGGGAAGGCAGGGGAAAATATTTACAAATAGATTGCATAGCTGCATACCAAAACTGTGTGTATTCAGAAAATATTTTGTTATTAATAATTTGCTTGGATCAACATATTCCAAGTGTGAGCCCCAGGCCAAGGGAACCCATAGGGAACTGGTGTTTTATGACCTCACGTGGCAAGGAAATCTGTGTTTACTTCTGTTGACCAGAGTCAGAAAAGAAAAGCATTTGAGAGGAAATAGAGAGAGGAGGAACAACTAAAACTGATCTCTCTGAAACATAATCTTGCTTTCTCAGGATTGACAAATTCTAAAAACTCTCCATCATACATCAAATACTGTAAAAATGTATTAACATATAGGAATGATTGCCGGAGGCCAAAGCGTAACAAGCATTTGCATGAAAGTTCAAAAGAGACATTGGAAGGCCAATGGACTTTGATATTCAGCATGGCTGAATATCAGCACAAGTTTGCTCCTGCTGTGATTGCAATGGCTCAAGGTGATTTCCTGACTTGATAATCTTTACATTGTACACCAAACTTTACCTTTGATCTGCCTGTATGTATTGCCAAAGGGCAAATGTGTATTTAAAGTGAATAAAAGCAGACGGACCGGTCTCAGTGTTCCTCTTCATGAAAGAGGTTTCCACCTGGTCCCCCAATGCCTTTAAAATTCGTATTTCTTGTATAGTGTAGTCGTTGTGTTGTCGACCCTCTTGCAAGTCATCCTGAACCCACCTTGAAGGTTGCGGCAATTGATTTATATACTAGTATATCAAAACTATAACTGGGGAAGTTTAAATCATGTCCTATACATTTGACAAAATGCATTTTAGTTACTTAGAAAATGATAGCACACCAGCAGTCCTAGTTTCCAGGGGATCATGTGGCCTTTGACAAACCACCTGTGCTTTTAGAAAAACTGTAAATGCAAGTGCCAGGAGCTAATGCTGATCCCCATAGCGAAAGCAACTTGGGTCTGAGTGATCCAGCAGTATCCAGGAGCAGCTGGTGAACAACACCTGGAACAGCCTTCCAATCACCATATCCAGGAAAGTGGGGAGAGAACTGGGGTCACACTTACATATATTTCTTGAAGCCTGAAGGACAGAGCAGTCAATCATTTATGCATTGAAAAGAATAGAACAGACCTCCAGGAGTTTAGCAGAGCTGAGGATGGACCTGGAGATATGGAGAACAGAGCATCAGTGAACCATATAACAGCAAGAATTTGGCTGGGAATAAAATAAACAAAAAAGAATGCATAATATGGAAGAATGATGTAAAATTGGGGAACTTCTCATTGAGCATTTCAGTGTTCACATTAGAAAAAGGTTTTGAGAATAGAGGAATACGAGAAGCATCCCCGGATCAGGAATGACTAAAAAGCTAGTCCCAACATTTTATTCAAAAATCAAAGGTTCATTAATCAACGTAAGATGGATACAAAACCTTGAAAGTCTGCAATGAAGATCTACAAAAAGGGAGATAAAAGCATATCTCAATGTCCTGGAATGAAAAGAAAGTGTTGATTTTAAGGACAGATGTGGCCCTGGATATTACTTGGCACCTGACACAAGAAGAAATATGTGATGGATTGCTACTTATAACAAATTGATACCAAGAGATAGCCATAAGAGAGGAGGAAGCCAATCTTATGGGAAAAAAAAGAAGAAATACCAGTGTAAATGTCAACCAGGTAGCCTGCACATTGAAGGCAATATTGGGGGCGAAAGAAATGTGCCCTTTCTGTGCATGTCTGTTTATTTTGTACTTTATTGGTAATAGAACTTCTTTAGCATTGTTGTTTAAAGTCACAAACCTTGAAAATCTGTTCCTACCCCCCCCCCCAAAAAAAGCATTAATATTACAGGATAAAATAAGAACTGTCTTAATATACCTTTCTGTGCTAAAGCTTTTATTTAATTTTGAATAACCATAAAGGGTGACCCATACAACTGGGCCAATTTTGTTTAAGCTCAAAGGCAGATGAAGAATGAGAACAATGTAAGATTCTAAAATAAAACAAAGGCAGTAAAGAATATGAGCAGCAGAAAGCAATTTAGGGAGTAGCAGTGGCAGCTTCCAGAATGACACACGGGAGATTCCAAACTGTACAATAAAAGAAAGGCTAGCAGATGGCTTTGTCAGCTCAGCAGAAACCATAGGACAGAAATGAGTTCCTGAGTAAGTATTTTTGATAATTTGCAAATATCTTTTATCCACATGGAGGTTCCTGAGCTTATGATAGCCATTTCAAAATGAACATAGTGCTGGCTACCAAGAAGCATTTAGTCTAACATAGTGCATAGAGATCCAGGTTATGAGTTCAGGGCCAGAAATGGCTTACTTACGTGTTGATCAAAAGAAGGCATGGATAGGAAAAGCCATCTCCTTTCCAACCTCTTAAGCCATATAAGTATACAGGTTGCTATTGAAGTTTGTACATATAGATAGATATGTACAGTTTGAACAAGACAGATGGATAGGTAGACAGATAGATAAGCAGATGGCTGAATGAATGGACAGATAGATATCTAAATGCACATGATATGTAATAAATTTTTTAAGTCATGAACATTCTAATAACTGGTTGAATAGGAAATCTGTAGAGCAATATGGATCTGAATATGGACCTTAATATTTTGCATTCATCAGCTAATTGGCAAAGGATCCCTTAGGGAAAGAAACCAGGAACATACTTAAGGTCAGTACAGGATAGAGTCATTAAAGGAGTGGGGAGATATATCAACTCTGTGCACTTCTCTATAACTGAATAAGAGAACTGTCAAAAAAGGCAGAGGTTCTCAAAAATAGATGACAGAGATGTATAACTATTGGTGTCTAAAGTCAATTTAAAAAATCCATGATGTACAAAGTTGAAAATGAAGAAAATAAAGAGAAAATACTGTAGAAGAGGGTCCTGTTGGAATGTTAGGGATGTTAGATCAAAATTGGGAAAGAATATTCATTGTCCAAAGCATGTAGATAACTGAAGTAGACTTGGCATTTCCATAGCTTTGGGTCTAGATAGCATCCAAAAAAGAGAAACCCATGCTCCCAGACCTATAGGGTCAAAACACCCCTACTCTCTACATAGTGCTCTCCAGGCCCTGCACCTGCACTTCTGTGTTAGTGCTATAGAGCACAACTCAGTCCACAATCAACCTGGTATATTTCACTTATACCACATGGAGAGAAAAAATGTACTTCTAATTAGCTTCCTAATAAGTACTCATTAGTTCAGATCCTTTTGATTCATTAAGTGATAAAGAGTGAGCTTGCCTTCTTCCATCAACGTGCTAAAGCTGTAGCTAGCAAAGTGTCATGCATCTTCCCTCTTATCTTTTGGAAGAAATTAAAATTACCTCAATGGAAAATCTCATTTGGATTTTGCTAATACATATTAAAATCTAAGAGGTGAAACAGTGTGAGCAATTGTGAGAGTCCCCAGGAGTGATCTGAGGGGCCAACTTTGGGCAACATTAGGATGATAAATTACTCTTCCAGGAAGTAACATTTAAGTTGAGTACAGATTAAGTCATGACAGTTGTACAGCATCTGCCATTTCAAGACTTGTTTTGTACTGAAAAGCTCCAATGGCGATATCTAAGAGTTGAGAACAAAGGGAGAATGTTAATGCACATTACTGAATAGAATGGGTTTAAGTTGGACTGGAGGAGACATGGGTCTTCATAGCTGAAGAGTTATTGCAAACACAACAGAGGAGGCATCCAGGACCAAGGGAAAGATTTCAGAGAACAGAATGCTGGGTCCACTGTCCTTGTGCTTATGTTAGGCACCAATCTAACTCTACCAAAGTTAAACAAATAGGTCCGTAGGTCTCAAGTAACTTCTCCTAAGTGAGCCAGGGGATCCTCTCACAGTTTTCAGTGCATGAAAACTCCCTTGGAAGCAGCTAAAACAGTTTTTCTCTTGCTTCTGCTTTTACCTGGGTCTTAGGAAATGTCTCATGTTATCCTCACAGCAGTTCCTATAACACAACATTTCCTCAAGGCTATTCTAGGATTGTCCTACTTCTCATTTCCTGTGCAAGGTCATTAAGTGTTCTTAAAGAAATAGTAACAATGATGCCATGTGCATGCTTTTTGGGATTCAAACCAAGAAGTGTTTAGAAATCATTTGTGATCTGATAACAAAATATAATACATCCTTGTGTAACCAAACTGTTCTGGAAGGGAATACAGTACATGGGCTATGTATAACACAGTGCTCAAGCTCTCAGTCCGCTGTGTTAAATGAAATAAACCTGGAAGGTAAAAGAGGCAGTAATTGGGTGTCTATAAAAGCCAGTAGCTAATGGCAGGGCAGGAATGAAAGTTAGTGAGTGGCAGAAGATGAAAGAAAAAGGAGGGTCAAGCAAACGGCATGAAATACTTTTACATTGAAAATGAAAAATCAGCCTAGAAACCTAAGAGGAAAAAACACAGATGAATGAAGTGTATCTGAAAGGTTAGGGGTTATGGGGGAGAAGCTGAGAAGACAAAATATTTTGATAGTAAAATTTTAGATTCCTAGGGAATGAGAAGAGATAAGCAGGGGCCTTAGGAGGGTAGGAAATCAGGGTTGTATGCAGGTTGAGCAGGAAATTATTTCAGCCTAAACTAAAGTCAGAGTGGAAGTGAGAAAGAAAGCATTCTGTTTGTAAGATTTCTGTTCAGGAAGTGGAGCAAAGGTCCCATGGGAATGAATGTAGCTCGGGGAGGAAATGGAGAAATAATAGATGAATACAAGCCCCTGAGTTTGGGAAGCAGAGGGTGTTATTGACAGTCAAGACGCGAAAGAAGGTGTCTTAAAAAGGAAACAAACAGGGTTCATTTTTAGGTTAGTCATTTAACGTATGAGGAGAAACATTTAAAAGTCAAGACTTGAGGGAGGATGTGTTTAGGAAATAGAGGGCAGAGGTGATGGCTACACCCAAGAGATGACTCCACTTACTCCACAAATGAAGAAGAAACATTATGGGCTGAATTTACCAAGAGGTGAAAACATGAAGGACATGAGTATGATTGCCTGAGAGTTTGTGAGATGGTTTTGGTAGTGTGTTGTTGTTGTTGTTTTTGATTTTCTTGTTTTCTGCGCATCTACATCTGTATACCTTTCAGTGCATTTGTTTGAGTCACAAAACTTGTAGAATCTGCTTTTTGTAGATTGAAAGAATGAATCTGATGATTATGGTACAGTGAGGATGGAAATATATAGAGAAAGGTTTTGGCTAAGTAAGAATTTTTGTGTGTCAAAGTGAATGAAACTTTATACCAGTAAATAACTTAGAGGAAGACAGAATAGGAAGCAGTTAAGATTTTGACAAAACAAACAACATGCTGATTTTGAAAGCACAAAGGAAATGGCAAAAACAGTGTGGCAGAGGACAGGATGTAAAGAAATGGAAGGAGACTGGTGGTAAGGGACAGAAGAAAAGGACAAGTGTTCGGGAAGAAATTGGGAGGAAATGTCTAGGGAATCAGAGGCAAATGTTTTAGACAAATGACCCAGATGGCCAGGGCCACCTCTCAAACAAAGTTAATCTCCACCCCATTCTTCTCAGCAGTTAAAGGAAGAATCAGCATGTGAAGGTTGCACAAGAAGAGAAGTTTCTAAGAGTTAGAGGCTAAGATGAGCAGAGTATTGATGAATAAAGTGATCAATAACCTAGAATTGATGCAGAAAGTTGTTGCTGAGGCTGCATCCAAAATTTTTCAGATTGAAGAAAAGAACCATATGGGACTCATGGCTTGGGTCTGGAATCTAAGTAAATGTTATGAATACTGATCAAGAGACAGAGAAGCAAGTATTGCTCAGCTGGTATGGCTCAGTGATTGAGCATTGACCCATGCACCAAGAGGTCATCGTTCCATTCCCAGTCAGGGCACATGCCTGGGTTTGGAGCTCGATCCCCAGCAGGGGCATGCAGGAGGCAGCCAATCAGTGTTGATTTTTCTCTCTCATGGATTTCCTATTTTTCTCTCCCTCTCCCTTCTCTCTCTAAAATCAATAAAAACATTTTTAAAATGTTTTTAGCTTTTTTAAAAAGAGACAGAAGCAAGTTGTCAAGAACACCAAAACACACACACGCACACACACACACACACACACACACACATACACACACAAATAGACACATACAATAGAAGCACACTCATAAAAGGAAAAAGGCTAGAAGGTAGTTACCTGTAGGTGGTGATTTTTTTAGTATTATTCACTTTCTATTTTTAAGCTTTTGTATTATGTTAAATTTGAATTACTTTGTCATTTTGTGCTTTAAATTTCTATTAAAATGTTACATGTAATTTGCATAATGCATACAGAAATATATTTTTACTATTTGCTTTTTGCACTCAGTATAATGCTTTTTGAAATCTATTCTTATTGACACATTAACTGCTTTTTGTTTATTTTAATCTTATTCATTTTATTTATTTTTGTTATAAATGGCAAGTCTTCTCTGAGCCTTTTTAATGTTTTTGGTAATACTGTTCATTGAAATGTATAACTGATTTAATTTAATTTAATTTAATTTTTTAACTTTATTTTTATTGTTGACATTATTACAGATGTTCTCATTTCCTCCCCTTTGCCAACCTCCATCAAGCCTCCTCCCTACTCCCTCTGGCGATCACCACCAAGCCTCCACCCCCTTATCCACTTTCCCTCTGAGATTCATCAGTCATGTATGTATTGCCATTTTCTTGTTCATATTTTTATCTTTTTTTCCTTCTTCTTCTTCTTCCTCTTCTTAAAGAATACCCTTCATCATTTTGTGTAATCCTGGTTTGACAGTGATGAACTCCTTTAGTTTTTCCTTGTCTGTGAAGCTCTTTATCTGACCTTCAATTCTAAATGATAGCTTTGCTGGATAGAGCAATCTTGGTTGTAGGTCCTTGCTATTCATCACTTGGAATATTTCTTGCCACTCCCTTCTGGCCTGCAAAGTTTCTCTTAACAAATCAGCTGAGAGTTGTATGGGCGCTCCCTTGTAGGTAACTAACTGCTCTTGCTGCTTTTAAGATTCTCTCTTTGTCTTTAATCCTTGGCATTTTAATTATGATGTGTCTTGGTGTGGGCTTCTTTGGGCTCCTCTTATTTGGGACTCTCTACACTTTGTGGACCTGTAAGTCTATTTCTTTCACCAGGCAGAGGGAGTTTTCTGTCATTATTTCTTCAAATAGATTTTCACTTTCTTGCTCTCCTCTTCTCCTCTGGCACCCCCATAATGTGAATGTTGGTACGCTTGAAGTTGTCTCAGAGACTCCTTACACTATCTTCATATTTTTTGGATTCTCTTTTCTTTTTGCTCTTCTGATTAGGTGTTTTCTGTTTCCTCATATTTTTTAACTTTAATTTGATTCTTGGAACCCTCTATTCTACTGTTGAATCCCTATAAATTACTCTTTATTTCAGTTAGTGTATGCTTAATTTCTGACTGGTCCTTGAAATTCTCACTAAGGTTCTTGTAAGTCTCACTAAGTCCCTTGAAGCTCTCATGAAGATCCTTGAGCAACCTTACTAGTATAATTGTTGCTTTGAACTCTGTATCCAGTAATTTGCTTGCTTCCATTTATTTCATTTGTAACCTGTTTGTTTGTTTGTTTTGTCTTAATTTACATTTAAGTCTTTAATCCATTTTGAGTTTATTCTTGTATATGGTGTAAGTTGATGTTCTAGTTTTATTTTTTGCATGTACCAGTTCAATTTTCTCAGTGCCACTTATTAAAGATCTGAAATTTGAGTTACTTTGTAATCAGAAAAAAAATGCATTTATTATTGTCACTAAGGAAGCCACATAACTTTAAAAATCAAGTCAAATGGAGGATTAAGCCATCCAATGCTCAAATATGAAAAAAGTTAATCCTTTAAAAAAATTTTCATGTAATTCCATAAGAGGTGTGGCATTTTTGCCAATAGGTTAGAACTTCAAGGCGATGTGATTTCACAATACTAAGAATAATTACCATCTATTTTTATAATACTCAACAGATACTTATTACATAGAGTAATTGTGAAGAGTTGCATGCTTCAGGTACATACTCTACAGAGAAGTAGATCTGGTCTCTATTACTAGAAAATCTCATACAAGCTCTTATCTTTTGTTCGGAGTCAATGGTTCCTTGAGGCCAGTCTCTGTGACAAAATCCCATGCAGGATGGGCTAGCTCTGTGTGTGACCTCTTTGAACAAACATACATCCTGGTTTTTTAGGCCAGACTCACTTTCAAACATATTATCAAATCATCCTGAAAACCATGGAATGTCCCAGTAATTCCAGCATTTCTGATTTCTGAACTATATATGACTCAGCTTCTTGGATACTTGGGAAGTAACACCCAAGTTTTCTGTGGATGGTGTATTTAAAGATGTGGTTGGAGAATATGCCAGGTGAAGTTAAGCATGACTATTAGTCCACCTTTGCCTCCTGACTCCTTCACCTGCTTTCTCCAGAGTCAGAACATAGTTAGATAGAATGCTTATAGTTTGTTCTGGTGCTTTGTGCAGAAATCATAACACTCCTTCCTTGGACAGACAGTGTGGAGAAGCAGTCCTGGTTGGTGACATGTATGCCTGGGCCAGCAGCAGATAGCCTTGAGAGGGTGAAGAACTCAGTGGCTTGGCTCAAAAAGGCAGGATTCTCTTTTTACTCATGTGAACCGAATTTGAAAACTGAGCTCCTCACATATCTTTGACCTTATGTGTGACTGACCAGTTCCTTCCTGCTCAAGGGATTGCATGCACTGCTGTCCCCAGGTAGATGCTCTTATATCTTTGTTTCGTGTGTGTGTGTGTGTGTGTGTGTGTGTGTGTGTGTGTGTGTGTGCTTATTTCCCTGAATAAAGTGTTCTTTCTCAGCTGTATAGCTGCATCCCCTAATGAATTTCTACCATGGCCTCCCTGTAATGGTGTTTCTTCTTTTCTTAAAACAGCAGGCATCTGCTTTCTGAGTTGTTAATGGGGGATGGAAGGGAGCTAGCCAAGTCTCCATGGGCTCTCCAAGAACCCCATAACACTCTTACAAATGGCTGACATTTTTAGCTGATTTCTTTTGACTTTGTTTATGCTTCACCAAAGTAGAATATTTTATATGCCTCTCAGAATTTCATGAAACAGCGCACACTGGGTTGAATTTTAAGTTGTACCTTCCAGGGAATTCAGGAACATCCAGTTATTGTTCCCACAATCAGAGGCTGGTTGGTTTTTTTGCCATCATCAGAAGAACAAAGTGTTAGATCTGCTTTCCTTTTCACAAGGCGGCTATCCCAATCTTGCTGCTAGATTTGTTATTTGTTGGTGCTCCTCTAATGCCTCACATAATAAATTGCACCTATTTATGTATCTAGATTCTTTTTAAAGCAAGGCCTTCTGACATATACAAAAAGGATGTTCAGGCAGCAAATCTGCAGGTAGTAATTTTAATAACCACTAATGTGAATTAATAATTCTAATAACCTCATTTCAGTTATATTATTGGGACACTGGAGAGGGTTGCCATTGCTGCTGTATTTTATTGCTCACAGCTGTGCAAACTCATTTGGGCCAGCAAAATTCTCCTGTCTAACCTCTACTTTCATTGATTTGAGAAATCTCAGGCAGTGTGGATTAAAAAAAAAATTTAATCAATAAAGAAAAACTACTAGTAAAGGAAAAGTTGTGCTCTTAAGACTAAGTAAATGTTATTAATAAGTGACAATAAGGATCCTTGCACTTTCAAAAAGACTTATATAGTTACATATTCATGAAATTAAATCTTCTTTTATACATTTATCAATATCAATATCCAACATATAATTTGTCAGTAGTTCCAAAGCACCTTTTTTAAAGTGCTTTGGGGAATCCTATATAATTAAAGTCTAGTATGCTAAGTGCCAGGTCATCCAGTCATCCATTCAACCAATCAAAGCATAATATGCTAATGATATGCTAAGGCCACTCAACTGCTTCCTATGACATGCACTGACCACCTGGGGAAGATGCTCCAACTGGTAGGTTAGCTTGCTGGTGGGGTCCAATGGATTGTGACTGAGCGAGACGAGCCGGGCACATCCTGGAGCCTTCCCGTGGTCCCTCCACAGCTGGCCAACCTCCCATGTTCCTCCCCAGCTCTGATTGTGCACCAGTGGGGTCCCTTGGCCTGGTCTGCACCCTCTCACAATCCAGAACCCTTTGGGGGATGTCAGAGAGCCAGTTTCCCAATCCTGCAAGCCAGACTGAGGGACCCCACTGGTGTACGAATTCAGGCACCCGGCATTTAGTAAACAAAATTCGTTAATAAACTATCTTAGTTATCATTGCCTCCTACAAGATTCCAAAACAGCCCACTAATTAAATCATAATCTCAGTCCTGTAACAAACAACATACCAGCGAATGCATAGCTAAGTGCACGCAGCCCAGGGCTCAGCATGAGTGCAAGCTGAACCTGTATAAATTCCACCTGACCGTGTCTTGTGAGAGCTCACAGCTGAAAAGGTCAGATGTGTACCTTAATAATTACCGTACTATTCTAAACAGTACTCTAATTATTAAGCAACTGTTAATTTTCTGATTGTATGATAGTGTTTTATATATATATATATATATATATATACTAGAGGTCCAGTGCACAAAAATTTGTGCCCTTGGGTGGGTCCCTCAGCCCGGCCTGTGCCCTCTCGCAATCTGGGGCCCCTTGGGGGCCCCTTCCCCTGGCTGCTGGCACCAGTTTTCCTCCGGCACCCGGAACCCAGGCCTTCGCTCTTCCCCAGGAGGGGCCCTCGTGGTGGGAGAGGGGCTTAACTCTTTTAAAAATACTTCTGAATGTTTGGTAAATAACCCTGTAGGAATCTACTTTCTGAAACATGCTGGTTGTTAAGGGCTGATTTGGGTAATCAACAAAATGTATGTTAAAATCCTAATCCCCAGAACCTCAGAATGTACCTGTATATGGAGATAAGATCTTTAAAGAGGGGATTACATTAAATTGAGGCAGTTCCAATGTGACTCTTAGCCCATCTCACTGAAGTCCTTATAAGAAGAGGAATGTTGGGGTCCAGCCCCAGCAGGTCCAGAGGTTCCCAAAGGTGTGGACGGAGTTGGCGAAGAAGGAATGACACAGAGGCAGCGTTCAGGTGATCATCATAGCCAGGTTCTCTTTTTATTGTCTTGTTACATCTATATTTATACTATTTGATCCTATAAGCATGCATTTATAAGCTTTTTTTTTTTTTTTTTGCTTTTTTTTGCTGAGGAGAGCATGGGGTCCATTTATTGGGGGGGTCAGTCAAAGGGGGAGCTGGCTAGGGTGGGGTAGGGAAACAGCTTGTCTGGCCCCCGAGAAATCCCACTTGAGTCCAAAGCCTCGACCACTTTGAAGCCAAAGTCTTCCTCCACCTTTATCTGCATGGGGGCCAGCTCTGGGGTCAGCGGGACTCCGGCCTGGCACCCTTCCTGTGGCACTCGCTGCCTCTTCCAACCGCTGGGCCCCTCACCAGGGGCCGGGCTGCTGGCTTCTGCAGGCACTGGTGTCCTCCTGGGCGGGGACAGCCCCTCTTTCTCCGGAGGCTCGTTCTCAGCGTTGCCTGGGGTGGGGGCATCTGTGCTCTGGCTGCCCTCATCCTCCAGTAAGATGGTGAACTGGCTGGCCCAGTAGTTGTCGCCGTAGGAGTCCAGCACCCTCATGAGGAGCCTCCGCTCCTGCTGGAGTCTCCGTGTTATCCTCTGTATCTGATGGAGCCTGTTCAGGACCCGCTCGTTCACCTGCTCAATCTCCCTGCAGCGCCAACCCAGCACCTGGTACTTCCTGTGATTAAGTTCCCCTTGGCACCGTGGCCACTGGCCTTGGGCTGCCTCCTCCTCTTCATCTCGCTCCTGGAGGCTGGAGCTGCCCAGACCCCCAGACACAAACTCCACTTCTGTCTCAAGCTTGCTCTCCAGGATGTGACCACTGAACAGCGGAGGCAGCGCCAGCTCTGAGCAAGGAGGTGCTGAGAACTCCTCAAAGCCCACGGCTGCCATGGACCCCTCTCTCTGCTCCAGCTCCATTTCTCTCTGGCTCCCGCAGAACTTCCAACCTTGCAAGCCTCTTAAAGTGCAAAACTACTCGCCCCATCTGATTTCACAGCCAGGCACACAGGCCATGGCCACTAAGCCTCCTGGGAGTTGTAGTTCTCTATTTCCCGCTCGCTTTCCTCACTCCACCCCCACCCCAAATTCCTGCTGAAAGGCCCTGCTTGCTGGCCTAATGCCGCTGGCCAGGCATCTGAGTCACCTCCATCTTTATTCCTGTCCCGACACCGCTCAGTCTGACCATGGAGACTCTCCATTTGGGAGGCCCCTGGGTCTCCTTCTGGGGCCTGGCTGCCTTGCCCCCAGGACCGGATCACGTGCCCCGACAGCGACACAGCCCTGGCCCCTGGGTCTCCTTCTGGGGTCTGGCTGCGTCACCTCGGGACCAGATCACGTCCCCAGGCAGGGATGCAGCCTGGCCGCTGGCCCCCACTCTGGGTGTTCTCCAATCACTGGTGATCAGTGATTTGAGAAGCCCGGCGGGGCAGGGAAGAGGGGATGTCCACCTCTTCCCTGCCCCACCTGGCTTCTCCTATTACTGGCCCAGGGCCGGCAAAGGCAGCCCAGTTCTCCGGCTCTTGGCTGCCACCTGGGTTCTGACACCAGCAGGCAGCTTCTTCCATCCTTCCCCTTTCACCTCCCATCATTGTCTATGTATGCAAATTAGCCGCCATCTTAGTTGGCAGTTAATTTGCGTATCACCCTGATTAGCCAATGGGAAGGGTAGCGAAGTTATGGTTAATTACCATGTTTGTCTATTATTAGATAGGATTTTCTCATTTAATCCTCACACCATTTCTGTAAGGTTGTCATATAGGTGGTTTTGAAACCTGGACACACATCCTTTGATACTGTTTTTGAGAAGAGGATCTATCCCTCCTTCCTTTGAATCTGGGTAGCCTTGGGACTGCTTTGATGAATATAGTACACCATCAATTACCCTTGTGACTTCGAAGGTGTCTTAAAAAGGCTATGCATCTTCTGTCTTGGTCACTGGGACATTTGTTCTTCTAGAGCAGAACTGCCATGTGAGAAGTTGTACACCTGAGGCTGCTGCACTGTGAGGAAGCCCAGGGCTTGTCTAGGTGCTCCAGGTGACAGTGATAGCTGAGCCAGCTTTTGATTCATTCCAACTTAGGTGCCAGATATGTGAGCAGTAAAACTTCCAAGTGATTCCAACAACCTGTAGTTCTATCTTTCTAGCTGAGGCACAGATATTGTGGAGCAGAGACAATTCATTTCCATACAATCTATAGAATCCATAGCATAGTAAAATGGTGTTGTCTTATGCCTAAATTTGGGAAGGGGGGAGGTTTATTATGCCTTGATAGAAACCAGAACACTCAAGAAACACCAAGGTTACAATTTGACCAATGTTACCCAGTAAGGAACAGACCTGGGATGCAAAACTGAGTTTGTTTAGTGCCACATCTCAAGATACTTTACTGTAAAATTTTAAGCGCTGTAAGAAAAGTCTGTAAACACTGCTATAAAAACATGAGACACAAGTATTTTTCTTTCTGTCCATGGTCATTAGTGTGGACCCATCTTGGGCTTGCCAATCCTAAACACAGGAAAGCTGTGAGAAACATGTTGTGATCTTTAATTAAACTGTATTTTTAAACCCACCCCTGTGTTCCTACCACATTTTCAAGTATCTGATTTGAAAAGTAGCCAACTCAGTGACTTTAACTTTCATCTGAGTCCATATGGCAATCTGGAACTCAACATGAAACCCCAAGTTCTGTTCCGCTCTGGTTCCTCCATTGGAAGTCAATCGTGGAAATGGCTTAACAGCTTCCCTTCTTTGTTACCATTTAAATACTGTCTTCTTGGTTCATAAAACAAAGTTCTAAACTTTTACCAACTTTAGTTGTTTAGATGTCAAGACAGCAGAGGAAATGCAGTCTGAAGAAAGACCGTTGTAGCATCCTGTCAGGGGCCAAAGTCTCCACAGTGAGTTTCATTCAGAAGGCTGTGACCCAGTAAATGCATAACCACCTTCCCACCCCCTCTTCCCTTGCTGCCCACATTGAATAAGGCAAGGCTAAAATTTTATTTACTTAGAGGTTTGCAGGACTTGGGAAAATGCTCAATGAGATGGGGAAAGTTTAATAAAAACCTCAAACCTCTTTGAAGCTGGACTCTAGGCAACATATATCTGCACTTGGAAGACTCTTACAAGCAGGATTAAAATTTTGCATCAACTTTCTTTTCCTGTAAAAGATTGAATAACTTTGTGAAACCTTCTTTATAATGAGAGGTCTCACCGCAGGATCACAGGTGACAAGAATTGCTTATGCAATCAGTCACTAAATGCATCTAGACGCCTTTGGGAATAAAAAATGTTCCTTGCTGCAGAGTCTTATTTATTGTTAATTATAATTTCTCTTATCATCTTCTCTGTGGATTCGGTGTCTACAAAGAAAGACTGAGGGAAAATTGTAAGAGTGTCTATAAAACAATCATCCCACCAGTTTATAGCACTAGCATTCAGGAATCTTGGACAAACTAACAAAGTAGATACATTCTGTTCACCATATTTGAACAGCACTTCCCGGGCAGGACACCAGGAAAATGACAGTCCTTTGGAGCTTCCACTCATGTTTGGTTCATGGAAACAACAAATAAGAGCTCAGCAACCCAGAAAGTTTCTCTTAAGCCCCAAGTTCTGTGTTCCACCTTGCAGCCTGAATATCACGTTTCATCTGAAAGTCCTGTCTCTGGAACTGCCCTGGGCAGGGTGATTGATGATGATGGATAATGGTGGCCTCTCTCCAACATGGGGTTTCTTTGACATGAACAAGTAACATGACATTGAAATATAACCTTCTGGGAGAGACACCAAAACCATGCCATGTCATCCTAGTGAGTGAGACAAGTCAGCTTCCTTTAGGTGAGAATGGACTGTGGGTGAACACTTCTTATCTAATTCTTTGTGGTTGTTATATGCATAGTTTTCATATAGTAAGGGAAAGATGCCTCTTATTTTTTAAAAATAGCATCACATTAAATATTTCCAGCTTAATTTTTCTTTTTATAGGGCTATTTTCTTCATGGGGTTTGTCATATAAGTCTGCAGGTTTTAAAAGTACGTAATCACTTTTGACAAATATAGATACACATATTTCCCCACTAGCAATAAGTGAATTAGATGATATTTCAGATCTAGACAATCCTAATTAAATTACTCCTAACTTTACTGGCCTGTGTGGATTGATCTCTTTTTGACCTTCATAGCACATCAGAATAAATGAAAAGAAAGCATTCCAATATTTTTCACATTAAACCTTTTACATGAGCCTTCATGTCTGCATATTACATATATATATCAACTAAAATCAGCAAATGTTTTATTTGTGTGTGTGTTTTTTAACCGGTAGTTGTATAAATTAGCATTATGTCAGAAAATGCATTAGATTACTGCAAAGAAAGGTCATTTAAATTACATTTTCAATGTTTCCACATTCAGTTAAGAAAGAAAAATACAATATTTTAAACATACCTCTTTTCTTAAGACAGGAATGTAAATGTATTCTGATGCTTTTATATATTTTTTAACTATATAGGATAAAAGTACTGTCCAGTGAAACAAACAAAAGATATTTTCTTTAAATGGGCAAAATAGTGGAAATTTTCTTTACAACACCATGCACTACATGTTGTCTTTCATGTGAAATAAACCATTTTTGCTCTTTATGAGGTGTCTGTGGTAAACACTGTTTGGATGCATTACGTTGCCACTTGTGAAAAGACAATGTTTATGTTACACATTTTAAAAAATAAGGTTGGGTATATTATACTGTTTGTTTAAAAAATGGAATTTATTACAAGATAACATATGTGGCCTCTTTTAAGTAACTATGCTAAGCGAAATAAGCCAGTCACAGAAAGACAAATATCACATGACCTCACTCATTTATGGAATATAATGAACAACATAAACTGATAAACAAAAACGGATCCAGAGACAGAAAAGCATCCGTCAGACCGTCAAACCTCAGAGGGAAGGTAGGGAGGGTGGGGGTAAGAGGGAGAGATCAACCAAAGGACTTATATGCAAGCATATAGGCCTAACCAATGGACACAGACAACAGGGGGGTGAGTTGGGTGGGGGGATGAGGGGTAATGTGGGGATAAGGACACATATGTAATAATCAATAAAGAAATTTAAAAAATGGAATTTTATTACAAGATAACATATGTACCCTCTTTTAAGTAAATATAAGATTAAGAAATTATTATTGTAGACTATCAGAATTAACAAAATCCTTCTTTTTTTTTCTTTTTTCCCCTGAATTCCTTTCTTTGCCTTATTTAAGACAACTTATGATTTTCTTAAATGAGTAAACTTTCCTTGAGCATTTAAAATGTAATCCTAGCCCTGGCCAGTTTTACTCAGTGGATAGATAGAGCATCAGCCTGTGGACTGAAGGGTCGGGGTTTCTATTCAAGGGCACATGACTGGGCTGTGGGATCAATCTTCAGTAAGGGGTATGCAGGACGCAGCCAATCAATGATTCTCCCTCATCACTGATGTTTCTCTCTCTCTCTCTTCCTCTCCCTTCCTCTCTGAAATCAATAAAGATATATTAAAAAGAAAAGTAATCCTTTTGTGACCATTGACATTCAAACTTTTTAGGGGTACCATATAACTTAACTCAAGGTACTCCTACCATGGAGATAATACTTTGAAGTTCTCATCTGGTAGAAGTATCCAGATATTTTAAGTAAATAGAAGTAGGATTTATGTCTAATTCCCTTTTTTTGCATTCTCCACAGTGGTTAGTACAAAGCCTTGCACATAGGAGTTATTCAATGAATATTTGAATTAACTCGGACTATCATATTTACTGATGTGATGGGTGATTGGTACTATTTTATTGTAATAGCAGATAAATACAGGCAAAAAGTCATATGATGGCCTGGTAATTTTCTTGTTTTTCTGAGTAAATCACAGTAAATAGTTATCTACCTGATTAATCCCATCATGGGTAGGGTTTTTGCAGATATACACTCATCCTGATTATCCACTTGGTGGTACCTGCTATCTATAGGCCTTGTGATGGGTGTTGGCATCACCATTGTTAGGTACTGGGCCTTTTTTTATCTCTAGTCCTCAAAAGGTACATTTCCTAATCCCATTTCTTCCTGTCTGCAAGAAAGGGCTTTTCAGCTAAAACACACACACACACACACACACACACACACACACACCACAAAAGTTTCTCAAGGCTGCCCATCTTCAATTTTAATTCTTAATTCAAGTGTTTCACCACATGATGAAGGTTCATTGAAGGAGAAAAGGCATATTTTACTTTCCAATTTTTGGGTTTGGTGTTCTTACATCATGCTAATCTTGAAAAAATAGCAAGTTTTCCTAAATAAATTGCAGCAAAGAAACATCTCCCCTCTCTTTGGCTTTTTCTCAAGGTTCAAGTCTCAGAAGTCCTGTGAGTCCTAATATTATTAAGATGACTTTTGTTGACAAGCACTCTATATTTCACCTATAGTCAAAGAAACTGGCAACCAGAGAGGTTGAATAACAATTGTCCTAATATGCGCAAAGTCAGAGTTAATAGGCTTAAAATTGTTTTTCAGGAGGTTGCTACTAATCCATGAATAAAAGTAAGTTTTACAATAGAAGTAAACATTCTTTCTTACCCTAATGCAAATCTTGATGTATTAGTAATTTTGCAACCCCTCCCTCTTTCCTAAAGTTTACAGCTACTCTGTACTTGTGACTAAAAGAACCAAAACTAAAGTAAAACCTAAATTACTTAAATTTTGTATTATACACTTTCTCCAAAATGGTATCCCAAATATCGTTTAAATGTTTATGTCACCTATGAAAAATTAAATTCCAAAGTTCCTTGACTTCCTTTTTTAATTCTTTCCATCTTATTATACCTTTTGTAATTAATTAATTTCTCTCTTTTTTCCCTCCTTCTCCTATCCAAGGAACCTGGGTTTCCCCCTGTAACCTCCTTTCGTTCTCCTTCTGAAAAATAATTGAAACCATCTTTGCTTGCTTTTCAGAGGAGATTCATTCACTTAACATAAAATTGCCCAGGAATTTCCCAAATAAAGAACATACAATACTTCTTATGATGTCAAAGGAGTGGTTCCTACAGATGACAAGAAGTAGTAGCCAGTTCTTGACTAGTGCCCAAGAACTAAGTGCGGGTGGTTACTAGGAGATCTGAGTGCTGTGTAAGTTTCTTGTCCAGCACATTTTCTTCTTGCTAAGATATGTCTACTGGTCTGTTCACTCTTGTTGATTGCCTTATTTACTTGAATAATCACTAGTAGTAGCGGAAACCTAATTACTACATCATCCTCTCCATGTTCCAATCACAGGTAAGAGGGTTGCAATTCCTTCTTCATGAATTCATGACCTTCTTAATGATAACTGATGCAAACAGTGTCTTATGAATAAAACTTCTGAGCAAAGGCTGGGAGCTTATGAAGTTATCCCTGGTCATCTCAGTGGCAAGCATCACCTGCCCTTCTTCATTTCCCTTCAAGCTGCCAATAAGACAAGGACTGTCTTCCTTAAAATGTACCTTTGGGATGTTCACACCATATGGAAGCACTGAGAATGTCACTGTATGCTCTAGAGTATTTTCCCATCGCTTACACAAATTGTAAATTATTATCTATAAAATAATGGTAAAAAGAGACAAGGGCAGCGAAAGGATCTGCTGTAAAGCTTCCATTAGCAAATGAGATTGGCTTTCCTATTCATGTGAAAAGTTCAAGGAGGTAATCTTGTTAAACAGCCATTTTGCATAAAGATATAATATGCCATAATGGACCTTTTCAAATAACTTTGATGTTTTCCAGAACAATTTATTTATACTGTGCTTTGGAGGAAGAGGGGATGAAGTCTCACTAGAGAATAAAATCAGAGCCCATTGGGCATTTGGTCATGGCTCTGCAAATTTCATAGTTGTCTGAAATAATTTCAGTCCTCTGCTAGAAGTGCCTTTCCACATTGTTTCTCCCCACAGTACTCCCACTTTATCTTGGCATTGTTTACATGAGATAAACACAGTCCTGATGTTCAATTCTCTATAATTGATGGCCCAGCCCATGGTCGGCAACTTCGGCTCACGAGCCACATGCGGCTCTTTGGCCCTTTAAGTGTGGCTCTTCCTAAGTTTTAGGAATACCCTAATTAAGTTAATAACAATGTACCTACCTATATAGTTTAAGTTTAAAAAATTTGGCTCTCAAAAGAAATTTCAATAGTTGTACTGTTGATATTTGGCTCTGTTGACTAATGAGTTTGCTGACCACTGGCAGGCAATAGTAATGTAACTGTGAGCTGACTTCTACCTCTTTTCTGTCCCCTCCCTCAATACCCATGGACTTTCTTAAGAATAAAAACATGTGAGAAGAAGAGAAGCTGGAGTGATGAAGATATGTCCTAGGTGTGTAAGAGTTAATTAAGTAATTTGCCTATTTCAAGTAAGTTTTACAAAAAAAAAAAAAGCCCCATAATTTGACTTCTTGGCTGGATTTGTACCTGCCTCTACACACCTGTGTGCTGTGCTCAGCCAAGTCATTGCTTATCAAAGTTCATGAAATTTACACAAAGGTGCCTGCTGCACACTGTACCACTCAGTCTTCTTCCCCCAAAACCTAGGTAGCTTACATGAAATAAAATGCTTCTCAAATGTTTTCAGTTTCTCTGTGTTTTGGGTACACTGGCAGAAGTGATGACTTCTCATTATATTAATAACTAGAGGGCCAGTGCACAAAAATTTGTGCACTGAGGGAGGAGGGGGGGTCCCTCAGCCCGGCCTGTGCCCGCTCTCACTGGGACCCCTTGGGAGATAACGACCTGCTGGCTTAGGCCTGCTCCTGGGTGGCAGAGGGCAGGCCCAATCCCTAGGTGCAGCCCCTGGTCCGGCTCAGAGCAGGGCCGACTGGGGAGTTGGGTCGCCACCCCCTGTCATGCACAGAGCAGGGCGGATCAGGAGGTTGCGATGCCACCCTCAGTCACACTCAGGGTAGGGCCGATTGGGGGGTTGGGGCACCGCCCCCTGTCACACTCAAGGCAGGGTCGATGGGGAGGTTGCAGCGCCACCCCCTGTCATGCACAGAGCAGGGCCCATCAGGGGGATTGGGGTGCCTTCCCCTGTCACGAACAGAGCAGGGCTGATAGGGAGGTTGTGGCCCCGTCCCCTGTCACACACAAAGCCGCAGGGCGATCAGGGGGTTTGGGCGCTGCCCCCGTCACGCTGATCCCAGTGCCGGGAGGCCTCACGGCTCCGCTGTTCCCGGTGGTGGGAGGCATATTACCCTTTTACTATATAGAATAGAGGCCTGGTGCACAGGTTGGGGCTGGCTGGTTTGCCCTGAAGGGTGTCCTGGATCACGGTGGGGGTCCCCACTGGGGTGCCTGGCCAGTCTGGGTGAGGGGCTGAGGGCTGTTTTCAGTCTGGCGGGTGACGGACGCTCCCAACCGCTCCTTTTTTTCTTTTTTCTTTTATATTCTGGGGCAGCTTTAGCTCTGAGTCTTGGCTCTAGCTCTTAGGTTTCCGCTGCTGAAAGCAGGTATCTGGTTTGTTTCGGTTCTATAATCGAAACAATGTATAACTCCAGCTCTGAGATCCCGGCTGGCTGAAAGCAGGTTTCTGAGGTTTTATTTAGCTTCTACATTTGTTACAGTGTTTCAAACTGCAGGCTCAGAGGCCGGCAAGGCAGGCTGGGAACGTTGGAGTCCTCCGTCACTGAAGCAAGCAAGCCTCATGTTAGTTTCAAGCTGCCTGGCTGCCGGCCATCATCTTGGCTGGCCGTTAATTTGCATATCTCGCTGATTAGCCAATGGGAATGGTAGCGGTCATACGCTAATTACCATGTTTCTCTTTTATTAGATAGGATACCTTATTTACACAAGTACATTCTGCAGAGAACTCATTTTATTTGTTAAAGAAATCCCTTCTAAACAAATTTGTGAAACCCTGAAAAAATAAGAGTCAAGCAGTTTTATTTACATGGAAATTTGATGCAGTTGATCCTTAAACAATGTGGGGGTTGAAAACACGCCCCCCCCCCCCCAGTTGAAAATATGTGTACAACTTTTGACTCTACAATCTGTCCTCTGTATCCACAGATTTAATCAACCATGGATTAAAACAGTATTTTTCCTTCCACAGTTAGGAAAGTAGTTAGGAGGGGGGAAATGCAGTTTTTTATCTGTGGTTGGTTGAATCCTTAGATGCAAAATCCATGGATACTGTATTTTTTTTAATATTGTATAAGTGAACCCATGCAGTTTTAAAACTAACCTTGCTCAAAAGTCAAATATATATATATATTACAGAATTTTTAATATTTTTATTTGTTTAGTGAATCTTCTCAAGTGTTATTTTATTTTGTTTCATTTCTCAAACTTACTTGACTTTTGTCAGGAGACATTCTTTGTGCCCTGTGGTACACAATCAGGAATTACAGATGAAAAAGATTGATGTTTTTCCATCTTGAATAACTTATGTAATCTAAGGCAGCTTGAGAACCAGTAAATAGGATGGGAATGGGCTGGCAAAAGCTCTAGATTCCAGAGATTCTTTCTCTCACCAGCTTTGATGAAGCAAACTACCATATTGGAAAGGCCCCTGTAGCAAGACACTAAGAGCAGCTTCTCTCCATAGCCAGCAAGGAACCTCAGGCTAACAGCAACAACCACATGGGGGATCCTTCCCCATTGGATGCTCCAGATCACGCTGCAGACTCTGCATTGAGGACACCTTCATTGCAACCTATGAGATCATGAAGCAGAAGACCAGAGAGGCCATGCCCCAATTTCTGACCCACAGAAACTGTGAGGCTTTTTAAAAATATAAATGTTAAACCACTAAGTTTTGGGAGTAATTTATTATACAGCAATGGGTAACTCATACAGAGTTGTCACGCCTGGAATAATGTGAACCAATGTCTTAGAGAAATTAGTTTTTAAAATTGCCACTGAGGATATAAGTTCTATGCATAGTTTTAAAGGAGAAAAACAGATTACTTTTCTTAGGATAAGGGAGCTTATCCAAATTACAAAGAAAAGAATGTACAGGAGCTTATAAAATTAATTATTGCAGAAAATACCCCCTGAGAAATATTATTTATTCCACGCATGGCACTATGAGGAGTAGGAGAGTGAATAATTTCTCTTATACTTAAAGAACTTTATCTCTAAAAGAGAAGACAAATATATAATTGAGCATCTATTTCCAAAAGCAGAGTTAAAATAAAGGTACAAATTGCTATAGAAGCTATATTTCCATATGTGCATATGGGAGAAATTAGTTCTAACAGAGTGGAAAGAGAGAACTAAGGAAGTTTACTTGGAGGAAATGCCAGTTGAATTGGCCTTGAGGAATAGGAAGTAAAATAGTAATATTTTAACAGATGGAAAGGGTGAACAAAGGCATTCCTGGGGGAGAGGAAAACATAAGTAAAGGTTTATATTATAAGTAAGTACAGAGTAAATTCAGAGTGTGTTCAGCAATTATGTGTGGGGCATCAAATCCCCAAGAAGGGAAACAGAAATGGAATATTCAAATTATTTTTGTATGTACTGGGTAAATTTTTATTTCAACAAATTATATCAAGGGAATGACAATATGAAGGAAAATGTTGAGTCTCAGTTTCTATCTTGTTGTTCCAGCTCTGACTGTCATGAGGGAAATAAACATTTCCTTTTAGATAAGCTTGACTACCATTTTTATAAATGACTTCAAGAGGTCCAGGAGTTTAAGCCCATGACTTGAGATAACATTAGATTGAAACCATCCTAGCAAAAGAACCTCAAATTCTTAATAACCTGTAGATAAGATTCCACACTGTCCCTTGGAAACTGTCTTCTATTGCCCAACAACTTTAACAGCCAGACTACTCTTCCTGATTTTGTGTTTTCTAATTGTTAATTACCCACTCTTAAATTGTGAAGATACTTAAGTCTTCTATGAAAAATTCTGAGTTTCTTTGACCTTTCTTCATATGTCTTTTTACTAAGTCATTTATAATTATCATATTCTCCTCTGAATTTAGCTCAAATTTTCTATGTGTATTTAGTAGCATAGACCCCATATTGACAGAGCATGTTAATAAAGAGTCTGACACATGATAGGTAGGTTAGAGAATGACACATTTCATATTCCATGCACATGACATCACATGATGTTTACTTCCTAATGTCAGAACCATGTCACGGGCCCACATTTGTTCTGCCCATCATGACTTCCAAAGCTAAGAGAAGTTTGGCTCTAGGAACAGATAACTAAACTTTTCTTCAAGGTCATAGAATTTAGGAGTTAGTACCCTTGAAAGGGTAACAAATATATATTGTAGCAAATATCCAATGTGATTAGAATTGTAATGTTTGAACACTGAAAATGAGGCAGTTTTAGAGCTGTCTTCTATTGGTAACGTTTTATGAACTTACCTAAGAAACTTCATAGGCATTATCTTAGAGGGTCTTACAAGCATTCTGCCTGATATTTTGGGAAGTTCATAATTCTATCATTGTTTCACCATTGAGCAAACTAATCTTTAGCTATGATAATTTCTTTATAGAAGTAAATTATAAATGGTGGACTCCTTAAAAATCTAATCTAAACCAAACAAACCCATATGCAACCTGCCTCTTCAAACAAATATTCTGCCTCCAGATCCTTCTGGAGCATATAAGAACTAAATCATTAATAAAATGAAATTTAGTTCTAGTATAGTAGCTAAACTTTAGGCCCAACAGCCTACATTGGATTATTAGGCTGTGACTGAGAGGGTGAGTGAGTTTTTTTATGCATGTGCAGTACAGACACTGCCAAAAGTGCTTTGACAATACTCAGGTAGCACCGTAAAAGAAGGCACCTGGGAAAATTACTGTCTTTTCCCTGACCAGACAAAGCCACCACCTCCCTCGTAGATGGTGGAGTTCTATTCCTTTAATGCAATAGGTGGGGAACCTTTTCTGCCAAGAGCCTTTTGGCTATTTATAACATTATTTGCTTAATATAATTCACTTAATATAAATGTATGTATGAAAAAAACTCCTAAGTTTGTTGAATTTTGAGTCCCCCCTGTGGTTGCCTTGGCAGGGCCAGACCAAATGATTTCACAGGCCTTATAAGGCCCTCAGGCCAGACCTTCCTCACCCCCGGCCTTAATACCTAACAGTATGTATCACTCTTAGTACTGAGTAAAGAGATGTGTAAGCCTACTTCCCCTTGAAGTAGGGAACCTTCCTTTTTCCCAACTGGGCAAGCATTTGGCAGTAAATGTCAATATACCTTACCATAACCAATCAATCTATCTACCGAACTATCATCTATCTGCCTGCCTATTTCTCTGTCTGTATTCTTGGTGGAAAGGTCCTACTTTCCCAGAAAAAAACTGTTTTTATGTCCACCATACAAAATCAAAAATTTGTTTTTAACCAAACTAAAAAAAAAAGACTGTACAACTAATTAATGGCTGAAGAAGACCTAGAGAACATGTGTCTTAATCCCAGTGTTCTTTATGTTAAACCACATAATTGATAATGAAAATTAGCTGGGAACTCTGGTGCTGGGGAGTCACTTTACTATATGATTATAATATTTTGCCATTATAAAATTATGGATGTCATTGAGTGGTAAAAATCAGGAATTGCACAAAACCAGTTAGCATATTATATTCTAAATATTCCCTTTGGAGTCAATTAAAGAACATCTTTAACAAATTAGTCCTTTTGTTTCATCATTAGAGAGGAATATATAAACAGAATATTTAGACAAGGAAATATGTTTTATTCACATTAATTATAGTAAATTAGCTCCAGAATCTATAATAAATTGCCAAGTTTGACACCTTATATACTTATTAAAGTGAAAACTTTTCTCATAGCTTTTAAATTATTCACTTTCAAGGCCTAAAATTATGTAATATTTTTATTGGCATATGATAATTTTTTTGGTTAGTCCTCATCTGAGGATATATTTTCACTGAGAGAGAGAGAAATTGGTTGTCTCCTGCATGTGCCCCAACTGAAGCTGGGGATCAAACCTGCAATTCAGGTCTGTGCCCTTGACAGGGAATTGAACCCATGACCCTTTGGTCTGCAGGCCCACGCTCTAACCACTGAACGTGCTGGTCAGGGTGGCGTATGATAATTTTTAAATTTCAAGGATACAGTTATCTCACTATTTCTTTTTTTTTTTTTTTTTTCTTATGACCCTGGAATGAACTCCACTTGATCATGATGTATTATTTTTTGGATGTACTGTTGTATTCTATTTGCTAGTATTATGTTTAAGATTTTTATACTTGTTTTCATCAGATATATTGTTCTGTAGTTTTGTGTGTGTATGTGTGTGTGTGTGTGTGTGTGTGTGTGTGTGTGTGTGTGTGATCTTTGCCAGGTTTTGGTATCATCCTATATTGGCCTTACAGAATGTGTTAGGGAGTATTACCTCTTCTTCAATTTTTGGAATTGTTTGAGAAGAATAAGTTTTAATTCTTTGAATGTTTGGTAGAATTCACTGGTGAAACCATGTCATCCTGGACTTTTGTTTTTTTGGGAGGTTTTGATAGTTGTTTCAGTTTCCTCACTGCTAATTAGTATATTTAGATTTTCTAATTCTTCATTATTTAGTCTAGGGTTTTAGGAAGGTTATATATTTCTAGGAACTAATCCACTTCTAAGTTATTAAATTTGGTGGCACATAGTCTTTCATAATATTCTAGTATGATTCTTTGTGTATCTGTGGTAACTTCTCCTTTCTCATTTATGATTTCATTTTCATGGGTCTTTTCCTTTTTTTTCTTAGTGAGTCTAGCCAGGGATTTGTCAATTTTATAAATCTTTTCAAAGAACCAGCTCTTTGTTTTATTGATTTTTTTGTATAGTGTTTTTGTTCTCTATTTCATTTAATTCTGCTCTAAATTTTATTATTTTCTTTCTTTTCTTTAATATATTTTTTATTGATTAAGATATTACATATGTGTCCTTGTCCCCACGTTACCCTCTACCCCCCCCCCCACCCCGCTCATGCCCTCACCCCCCGGTTGTCCATGTCCATTGATTAGGCCTATATGCTTGCATATAAGTCCTTTTGGTTGATCTTTCCCCCTTACCCCCACCCTCCCCTACCTTCCCTCCAAGGCCCGACAGTCCAATCAATGCCTCTCCGTCTCTGGATCAGTCCTTGTTCATCAGTTTATGTTGTTCATTATATTCCACAAATGAGTGAGATCCTGTGGTATTTATCCGCTCTCCAGTTCCATCCATGCTGTGGCAAATGGTAAGAGTTCCTTTTTCTTCTTCCTCTTCTTAAAGAATACCTTTCAGCATTTCATATAATGCTGGTTTGGTGGTGATGAACTCCTTTAGCTTTTTCTTATCCGTGAAGCTCTTTATCTGACCTTCTATTCTGAATGATAGCTTTGCTGGATAAAGTAATCTTGGTTGTAGGTTCTTGCTATTCATCACTTTGACTATTTCTTGCCACTCTCTTCTGGCCTGCATGGTTTCTGTTGAGAAATCAGCTGACAGTCGTATGGGTACTCCCTTGTAGGTAACTGACTGTCTTTCTCTTGCTGCTTTTAAGATTCTCTCTTTATCTTTTGCTCTTGGCATTTTAATTATGATGTTTCTTGGTGTGGTCCTCTTTGGATTCCTTTTGTTTGGGGTTCTCTGCGCTTCCTGGACTTGTAAGTCCATTTCTTTCACCAGGTAGGGGAAGTTTTCTGTCATTATTTCTTCAAAAAGGTTTTCAATATCTTGCCCTCTCTCTCCTTCTGGTACCCCTATAATTCTGATGTTGGTACGATTGAAGTTGTCCCAGAGGTTCCTTACACTATCTTCGTATTTTTGGAATCTCTTTTCTTTTTTCTTTTTCGGTTGGGTATTTTTTGTTTCTTTGTATTTCAAATCTTTGACTTGATTCTTGGGATCCTCTTTTCTGCTGTTGGATCTCTGTAAATTATTCTTTATTTCAGTCATTGTATGCTTAATTTCTAGTTGGTCCTTTTTCATGTCCTCCATGGTCTCACTATACTTATTGAGGGATTCATTAAATTTATCGGCGGTTTCCATAAAATTCTAGAAAAACCTTATAAACGTGGCCTTGAACTCTATATCCAGTTGTTTGCTTTCCTCCATTTCTGCCATTTGTGACCTGTTTCTTTGTCTCCGCATTTTGGCTGCTTCCCTGTGTTGATAGAGTGGCCCTGCGCGCCAGGTGTCCTGTAGGGCCCAGTGGCTCAGCCTCCCCCGTTACCTGGGGTGGACACTCTTGGTGCACTCTTGGTGCCTTGGTTGTTGTAGGATCACTGGGAGGAATTGAACTCCAGGCCAATTGGCTGTGAGAATCAGCTGTGTCTAAAGTGGGAGAACTTCTGTGCTGAAGACACCCTTCTGGGGCAAGACTTGCTTCAGTGGGGCTTTGGTGCTCACTGAGTCTGCTCCCTGAGTGTGTCCCTTATGGATCTGAGGAGTTGCAATCTGGATGGTCCCCCTCTGACCACTGGGTACAGTGGCTCCTGGATCGAAGGAGGTGCTAATTCAGCCTCTGCCTGAGGCCACACAGCAGGAGCCACGAAGAGGCTCAGCTGTGAAGCAATGCAAGCCGCTGCGGGGCCTTGGGCCTTCTCTTGGAAGTTCCGGGTCTGCCTGGCTGGGCTGCAGTTAGGTACATTCACATGCAAAAGCCTCTGCCGCAGCCTGGGTGGGGCGGGGTCTCAGGGAATCAAAGGGCTGATCAAGGAGCTATGGCTGATTCTCCGCCCTGAGTCGCGAGTCTCAGCGACCCGCTAATTGCTGCAAGCACCTCTGAGGGAAAGCCGCCTTCAAGTTCGCCCGCTGCCGGACAGACCAGCTTCTCCCCGTATGAGTCCTGGGTCCCCAGAGACTTCCCGGAACCGGAGTTCAGAGCAGTCGGGAGCTTGTGATTCATAAAGACAGCCGCATCCTCAGGTGCTACCCCCTTTCCTCGCGCTCGCTCGAGCGCGAGCCGCCGTACCTCTGCACTTCACCTCCGCAGCTCCTCTGGCTCTCAGCGTGCTTTTCTTTCCTTCTAGTTGTAGAATTTACACTCAGCCAGCCTTCCTGTTGTTCTGGAGGATGTCTGCTCTGTCCTTTGCGGTAATTTTCAATTGTTGTGGGAGGCGGCAATTTCCCGGTGTTTACCTATGCCGCCATCTTAGTTTTCTCCTCACTAGTTCTTTATACATATACTAGAGGCCCGATGCACAAAATTCATGCAAGAGTAGGCCTTCCTTCCCTTGGCTGCTGGCACTGGTTTCCCACTGACACCCAGGACCAGGCTTCTCTTGCAGCCCCAGATTTGTCCATAAGGTTGTCCGGAAGGACATCTGGAAGAATGTCCAGTCTAATTAGCATATTATGCTTTTATTATTATAGATAACTAAAAATTAGCTAAGCATTTTAGTATCAATATAAATTAATGACCTAATTCTCAAATATGACTGGTTACATAGTTTTTTCAGGTCTTTTGAAAAAAAGATAAAAACTCTTTCCCCAAAAAACCAGTATTTTATATCTAAAAAATTCTAAGAAGACCAACTATTTTATTACTTTTTATTACTTCCATTGGATTTTGTAAAATTTCACTTTGTTGATGTTTTTCTTTTTCCCTTTCTTTCACTTGAGCCAACCTCTTGATTTCTTCTGTGACAAAAAGAGAAAACAGAGTGCATTCCACATTTCTAATTCTTCAACTCCCCTTCACAGCATTGTTTTTGAAAGGATTTCCTATAGTGGATCTCTATTTCTCTCCTCATTTCAACACTCAACCTTCTTCAGTCAGGCTCTTACTCCCATCATACTTTGAAATTGCTCTTTCTAGTTGCCAATGATCATTTCTTTTTCTTAGCTGACTTTTTATTATTTTTCAAAAACACTTAAACATCCCCTACTTCGTAAAACAGCTTCTACTCTTGGTTTTCTAAACACCATGCTCTTTCCCCGACTTCGATAGATGATATTTCTCTTAGTTTCCTTCACTATTTCCTTTTCCTCTGTTCAATATCTCAATCACGATCCCAGGCTCCTTCTCTTCTATAAATTTGCTTCTCCCCTAGGTAATCTTATGAAATCTTATTGTTATAACTATCATCTATATGCTAATGGATAACCAAATTCATTACCTCTGTCTTGAGTTCTCTGGTTATTTGAATTCTATATTTAAATAACTCATATGCTCTTAACTTGGTGTTCAAAACAAAATTCTTTTTTTTTAAATAATTTTTATTGATTTGAAGAGGAAGGGAGAGGGAGAGAGAGAGATAGAAACATCAATGATGAAAGAAAATCATTGATTAGCTGCTTTCTGCATCTTCTCCACTGGGAATTGAGCATGCAACCCAGGCATGTGACCTGACCAGGAATCGGACCATGACCTCCTGATTCATAGGTTGATGCCAACCATTGTGCCATGCTGGCTGGGCCAAAACAAAATTCTTAATTTCTTCCCACAAATTTATTTTCTGTCTTCCCATCTCCAGCAAATCATTTTATCATCGATCAGTTGCTCAAGCCAAGAATCTAGGTGTCATCCTAGATTTCCTTTATCCCCCACTCCTTATTCTCAATCCATCACAACACTACTTCTAGAACATATGCCAAAACCACCTAGTCCTGTTTATCTCCCACTACCACACTTGTCTCTAAGTTATCATCTCTCACCCAAAATGCTGCTGGAGCCCCTTTAGTGGTTTCCCTGAGTCTACTCCTATTCCCCGTCAATACCTTCTCTACACAGCAGACAGAGTAACCATCGCACACCTCTTTTAAAAATTCTCCGTAGGATTTCTTCACACTGGAAATAAAATCCAAAATCTATACCTTGGCTTTTCATGGTCACCTGATCTAGACCCTGTCTTCCTTTATAAACTCATATTGTATCCCTTTTCTCTAGTCTGTGCAACCACAGTCTTGGTGCTGAGGGCTTCATCAGCCCATGTGCATGAATGAGAATGGAGTACTCTTATGAAGTATTCTTACTTCATATTTTAATGAGGGGTAAAATAAACAAGCAATGAAATAAATGATAACATACCTTTGTATAATGAAAATGATCAGGGTATGTTCCAGCCACTCTTTAAACTCAACTTGAGGATTACAAAACCAGGTTACCATGGGCAGCTATCATAGACAGAGGCAGATGACAGCCCCAAGGCAAGAAAGAAGGCCACAAAATAAATCCAAAACAGCTACAAAGTTCAAATTTCTTGAAATAAAGATGATGAATGGAATTAATGAACAAAGTCTAGCAACTAAAAAGGTAATAATGGGTAAGAATTCTCAAATTTAAAGAAAAACACCAGACCTCAATAAAATCATATAGAGTACTATGTAAGACAAATGAGAAAAAATATATCATATACCTAAAACACATGCAGAATAATTTAAGAATACTCAAATCAAACAGGACATCTAAGTTTTCAAAATAAAAATAATATTACCTATAAATGAGCAAGAATCATTACATCAGACTTTTCAAAAGCCACAATGGAAAAGAGAACATGAAACTCTAAGTCAAAGCAAAAAGAATGGAACAAAATAGAAATGAAAAGTCAAATGGCATATAAAATACTCAACCTTGCCATAAAGTTGAGAAATATAAATTCAAGCAACAGTGAAATCTGTCTAATAAGCATTAGATTGGTCATAATTTAAAAGCTGGACAATATCAAGTGTTAATAGAGGATAATGGGAATTAAGACAAAGATGAACCTTGGCCCACTTGCTGGTTGGAAGACAAACTGGCGCAGCATTTTGGAGAGTAATTTCAAGTGTTTTATAAATTGGAATATGTACACACCACCAAATCAGTGATTCCATGCCTAATATAGATCTCTGTAAAGCTCTCACAGAGATTCAAGAGGCATACAGGGGTGGGCAAAAGTAGGTCAATAATAATAATAAGGAGAATTAAATAATAAATAAATAATAAAAGAATAAACTCTGTGTTTCACATACTCATAACTGCAAATCTATTTTTTTCCACCCCTGTGTGTATGTGTATATATGTGAAATACAGTGCAGTAGCCTCCCTGATTTCACTTTCTTGGACGCCAAATGGTTTCAGCATGTAGCAAAACCTTTTCCCTAATACTGTCTTTCTCATTTTCATTGGCTTACACCAGTGGTCGGCAAACTGTGGCTCAAAAGCCACATGTGGCTCTTTGGCCCCTTGAATGTGGTTCTTCCACAAAATACCATGTGCGGGCGTGCACGTACAGTGCGACTGAAACTTCACGGTCCATGCACAGAAGTCAGTATTTTGTGGAAGAGCCACACTCAAGGGGCCAAAGAGTCACATGTGGCTCGCGAGCCGCAGTTTGCCAACCACTGGCCTACACCAAACCCTTCAATAAACTGTCTTTACTTGGCTCTTGCCTACCTTGGCAGCCCTCACCCCCCTCCCCACACCACCCCCGCCCCCTTACATACATCCCCTATACTCCTGCCATAGCAAACTACTAGCACTGGGCAAAATACTACTTGCACTCTCCCATTCTTCCACCTGCCTGACACAATCTTCTCCTGTTCCCTATGTCTGCTGAGCACATTTTTATTTCACCTTCAAGACTCGTCTTAGTATTCACCTCATTCAGGACCTCTTCTGTACCTGTTCCACCCCATCATCGCTACAGGCATGATTCAGAGCTCCTCTGTATGTGAGAAATATTATGTACTTGCTGCTATCATAATACTTAATTTATATCCTGTTGCATTTTATGATCATTTGTCTCTCTCCCACATGAGTTTTTCAACATTTTGAGAGCAGATATTTTTATTTCATGTATTGCAGATACTTAGCCCAGAGCTAGGCTATGGACGAAGCTCAGTGAATACCACTGAATACAAAGATAAGTACTCCTAAGTTCTCTGGCACTATATGTGTGCCTTTACCCAACCTCTCTCAACCTGGTTATCTGTCTTTATGCCACCAACAGGGCTTGGCACACATTCATCCACATGGCATGTTATACTACAAACCTGCTCCCGATGTCTGGGTCTATTCCAGGGCAGTTTCTCCATTGATCAAATGCTCAAATAGAACTTTCAAAAATGGAAATGACTTACCTAGAAAAAAACAATCTGGAATAGTCCTTTGAGCTCTCTAAACCACTTGGCACGTCATAGGCTGGGATCGGGTCTCTGGCTGATATTGTGTACTTGAATTCTCTAACCCTGTCTCCCCATTAATCAATTAATCATTTAAAAAAAGGCAAAATTATATCAATGATTATTTATTTATTGCTTTGATTCTCTTCTTCAAGCACTTTCTAGGCTAGTCTATATTTCAGTGCATGTCAGATCTCTTCAATCATTTCTTTTTGACACAAGCTGATTTCTGAATATGATATTTATTGCAAGCTACTTAATGTATTGTTCTGTATGTTTTTCTGATAGCATTTAAAAACACATCTATTCATCCATAAAATTGTTATTAATTTTTCAATGAATATTTGTGTATTGTTTTTGTTTTAAATATTAAATTGCAAGGTCTTATATAATTTGGGGATTATATCCTATGCTGAGGAGAAATTCTGTATAAACGGATACCACTGTAAGTTTGTGTGGAGAGAGTAGAGAAAATTTTCTGTTATACTTTCTAGCAAGTCCAGTAATTCTCCCTACTCTCTTAAATTAATTAATTACTAAGGATTGATCTTATTTTGGTTTTGCAGTTTGTATAAATGTGGATTCAGCAGTTATGACTTATTAAAAAGAGATGAAAGTTATGTCTATCTCTTAAACTCATTGGATAAAAAAACACAAATAGTAAATCTAGAACATGCTTCACAGAAAACACCAAAAGAGGTGAGGAGCATCAGATGCTGAAAGCTGATCTTTTCTGAGTGAGAAGTCTTTGCCAGTGTCCAATCAACACAGACAACTGTACAACTATGCTCTGCTCCCTGACAGTCATGTCACCTAAGTGCTTGGGCAACAAACAGTCTCCTTTAGAGATGCACAAATAGTAAACTTTAGTTGGGCCTAAAATCATACCTTTTTCTTAAGCACAAGTCCTGTAGTACCAGCCTAAGCAATTAGTTGTTCTTCAGTACCTGTACATATCACAAGAGACTAGGAAACAACCAATACCTTTGAGAAAACACTAGACCAGTGGTTCTCAACCTTCCTAATGCTGCGAACCTTTAATACAGTTCCTCATGTTGTGGTGACCCCCAACCATAAAATTATTTTCATTGCTACTTCATAACTGTAATTTTTCTATTGTTATGAATCATACTGTAAATATCTGATATGCGGGATATATTTTCATTGTTACAAATTGAACATAATTAAAGCATAGTGATTAATCACAAAAACAATATGTAATTATATATGTGTTTTCAGATGGTCTTAGGTGACCCCTGTGAAAGGGTCGTTCAACCCCCAAAGGGGTTGCGACCCACAGGTTGAGAACCGCTGCACTAGTGTGCAAGACTCGTCCCATTTGTTTCTATGATAAAATGACTTATGCATAGTACAAGTAAGCCATCTAAATTTAATGGTTAGAGTTTAATAAAACTTTTATTATATTCCATGAAAAAATATTTTTGGTAAAAACACAAGATAATATTATAATATTTGGACTATTTTATGATTAGGTGAATGTACAAGAGGTTGTGAGTAAAAAAAATTCTAGAATATAACAATCAAATTATAACACAGGCAAAAGACATAAACAGACTGAAGAGGCTGTTTATACAGATGGCAAATAAGCACTTGGAAAGATATGCCACATCAGTAGCCATTAGGGAAATGAAAATTAAAACCACAATGCAATATCACTATATGCCTATTAAAATGTATAAAATAAAAAGTACCAAGTGCTTAAGGATGCTGAGAAACTGGATCCCTCATGCATTGCTAGTGGGAATATAAAATGATATAATCTCTCTAGAAAAGACTATGTCTGTTTCTTATAAAAATAAACATATGCTTACCATAAGACCCAGAAATTGTACCATTAGATGTTTATTCAAGAGAAATCTAAATTTATGTTCATACAAATTTTACAGATATGTTTGTGGAAGTTTTATTCCCCATAGCCAAAACCTGAAAATTAAATGTTCTTCAACAGGTGAATGGTTAAACAACCTGGTACATCTATACTATGGAATACTACTCGACAATAAAAAGGAACTTTGAGCTATTGGCACATGCAACAACTTGGATAGATCTCAAGGGCATTATACAAAAATGTAAAAACCAATATGTAAAGATTATATACTGTATTATTTCATGTATATAACATTTTTAAAAATAATCAAATCATAGGAATGAAAAACATATTGGTAGTTGCTAGGGACTAGAGAGCAGGAAAGAGAGGTAAGTAGCTGTGGCTATAAAGGATAGAACAAGTTATCCTAGTAATGGCATTGTTCTGCATCTTGACTATGGTGGTGGACATACAAATCTACATATGGGAGAAATTGCATAGAACTAAGTACATACACATAAATAAGTGTCTGTAAAACTGATGAAATCTGGATACAACTGCTAGAGTGGGTCAATGCTGAATTCTTGGTTGTAATACCCTATCTAATAATAGACAAACATGGTAATTAACCGTACCTCCACTACGCTTCCCATTGGCTAATCAGCAGGATATGCAAATTAACTGCCAACCAAAATGGTGGCCGGCAGCCACCCAGCTGAAGCGAACATGAGGCTTGGTTGCCCTGGCGATGGAGGAAGCAAAGGTTCCCCACCTGCTGCAGCCCAGCTCTGAGCTCCAGATGCAACAGTGTTGCAATTATAGAAGCTAAACAAACTCCA
This sequence comes from Myotis myotis, assembly GCF_014108235.1. Lineage (NCBI taxonomy): Eukaryota > Metazoa > Chordata > Mammalia > Chiroptera > Vespertilionidae > Myotis > Myotis myotis. The sequence goes on from NW_023416313.1 coordinate 123,095,256, forward strand.
GATACCTGCTTTCAGCCAGCCAGCCTTGGAGCTGGAGCCGCAACAAAGTTTCAATTACAGAAGGTAAATAAATCTCAGAATAAAAAAAAAAAAAGAAAAAAAGGAGAGACTGGGAGCTTCAGTTGCAGGCTTGGCCTGCCTGAAAACAGCCCTCAGCGCCTCATCCAGGCTGGCCAGCCACACCAGTGGGGACCCCCACCCAAAAGGGGTGCTGGCAGCCTGAAAACAGCCCTCAGCCCCTCACCCAGGCTGGCCAGGCACCCAAGCAGGACCCCCACCCTGATCCAGGACACCATTCAGGGCAAACCAGCTAGGCCCCACCCGTGCACCAGGCCTCTATCTTATATAGTAAAAGGGTAATATGCAAACTGACCCTAACAGCAGAAAGACTGGGAATGACTGGTCACTATGACACACACTGACCACCAGGGGGCAGACACTCAATGCAGGAGCTGCCCTCTGGTGGTCAGTGAGCTCCCACATGGAGGAGCTCTGCTCAGCCACAAGCCAAGCTGATGGCTGCCAGTACAGCGGTGGTGGTGGGAGCCTCTCCTGCCTCCTCAGCAGCGCTAAGGATGTCCGACTGCAGCTTAGGTCCCCGCTGGCAAGTGTACATCCCCCGAGGGCTTCCGGGCTGCCAGAGGAATGTCTGATTGCCATCTTAGGCCCAATCCCCCGGGGAACAAGCCTAAGCCAGCAGGTGGTCATCCCCCGAGGGGTCCCAGACTGTGAGAGGGCACAGGCTGGGCTGAGGGACCCTCCCCCCCCCCAAGTGCACAAATAAATTTTTGTGCACCAGGCCTCTAGTCCTATATAATAAAGAGATAATATGATAATTAGACCACACAATGGAATGACTTTCTGGAACGATCTACCAGAACGACCAACGGACAGGGCCACAGGGCCACGGGGCTGTGAGGACTGAGCCCCTTGCACGAATTTCGTGCATTGGGCCTCTAGTTGCAGTATAATTGACATTAAAGGGAAACTGGATGAAAAGTACACAGCCTGTGTTATTTCTTAACAGCAGCCTGTGAGTCCACAATTATCTTAAAACTTCCCCCCCAGCTGCTGGCATTGGCTTTCCTCTGGCACCCAGGACCTGGGCTTCCCTCGCAGCCTTTTCTTCATCCAGAAGGTTGTCAAGAAGGATATCCGAAAGGACATCTGGTCTAATTAGCATATTATGTTTTTATTATTATAGGTAAAAAGTTTTTTTCAAGTTTTTAATGTTATTACAATACTTTTGGGCTATTGATTAATACAAGCATGTCAAACTCGCAGCCTGTATATCCTGTTATACATAATTATTAATAATGAACTACAACATTTGCTAATGACTGATTACTTTAATCATGTTGCATTCATTTCTCTTACAAGCCTTACATGCAGGCGCACCATTTCTCTCCACTAATACTAGCAACGAATATTTTAGCAGCTGATTGCCATGTCATTTGTCTCGGACTGACTTGTTTGGTGTGCGCAACAGGAAATATTTCACTTTTGGAGAACAAAAAAAGAAATAGGTTGATTTGCTTTATGCTTATTAATTTGTGCAGTTATTCAGTGTCTGGTAAGTTAATGTTCAATAAAAAATATTAATTTTTATTAAAATGTTCTATTATTTCATGTTAATGATTATTCATTTATTTCAGCCCTTTGTATTCAGCATGTCTCTATCAAAATAAAACTACATTTCTATGAAAATAAAAGCTTTTGTTTTTTTGTGGCCCACATAAACTTAAACTTTATTTGACCAGTGTTAGCCTTTAAGTTTGGCCAGCTTGGATAAATAGTATTGAGGTTTTAGGTTGATAAATGTGTTCTTTTGAAAAATGGCTGGGGTATTATGACAATGGATAACAGACCTGTACATCATCTTTACTTTTTCCATTTTTCCCTCCTCTTCCAGACTAACTCATCACATCTTACTTCCTGTACATTCCTTAAGTTTTATATCCTCCTTTGTTGCCACCACCATTGTCCAGTACCAGTAACCATCATTATTTAGATGAACAATTCCAATAGCTTCTTGAGCAGTGCATATGTCTTTGTTCTCTTCTTTCTTTGCAGTCCATTATCAAAAGTGCAATAGGCTAGTCATCTCTCTTAAAAGAAAATTTGCCATTCATCTACTTCACTGATTTCCAGGACAATAAATAAGTCATAAGCATTAGAGAGAAACCCCTGCATAGTTCGCACCATTGCCTCATGATCTACCTCTGTTTCCTATCTTTTGCTTTCTCCCTCCCAAAACTTGACACTTCAAGGATTCTGAATTACTTGGAATTCCTATTCACACCACAAGTACTTATCCTTCCATACCTTTGTCCACATTGTCATCTCTCCTCTAAATGGTTGACTCCACAATCTTATCTTTTAGGAACTTCCTGTTATCCCACAAAGACCCAACTTAGATATCATCTTCTCTGTGACACGCCTGTTGAAACCCCCCAGTAGAATTTACCACTTCATTTTCTGTCTTGAACATACTGTTGAATTTGTAACATTGGCTTGTGTTTGTTGGTTTACATCTCTATTTCCCTTTTTAGACTATGAACTGCATGAGGACAGGTTCCATCTGTCCTTTTTTGCTTATCTCCTCAGGATCTCATATAGTGTATATTAAACAATATGCACTTAATAAATATTTGCTGAATTGAGTTGAGAAAAACTATGGAATCCCAGAAATCTGATTGAATTGTGCTATTTAGTATCGGCAATAAGAATAAGAGCTGTGATTGATTGCACTGATGACCCAATTAATGGCCTCCCATTAAAGTGGCACTTTGTAGCTCCTCCCAACAAGAGTGGAGTCTATTTGCCTACCCCTTGATTCTGAATTGGTTTTGCAATTGCTTTTGCAAATAGAACATAACAGAAGTGTTAGTGTGCCATTTCTGAGCCTAGGCCTTGAGAGACCTCATGTGATTCTTCTTCTTCTCTTGAATATCTGATCAGCCACCATGTGAATGAGCCAGCCTGGCCTGCTGGAGGACAAGAGACCATAAAGGAAAGCCTCATTGCCATAGCCAGGCCATGCCTGACAAGCCTAGAATGAGTCAGCCCCAAAACAAGGCCAACAAGACTTTCTATATTACCCACAGTTGACACCTTATACATAAATGCACCAGTCGAGACCAGTCTGACCTATAGATACATGAATAAAACTAAATTGTTATTATTATATACCACTGACATTTTTTTTATTATTTCAGATACACCATTATTTTGTAATAACTAATGCTGTGAAAATGGAATGCTAATGTAAGCGAAATCTGAAATATGTAGCATTAATTTTAGAACCAATGAATGAGTGAGGGGTGTTAGCAAAGGCTGGAGAAATGGTGAGAAAATTGTTTTCAAAGCCTAAAAGGATGATCTGTGTTATGTAGTAGCAAAACTACTTATAAAATTATAGCCCCTGCACTTATGTTAAGTGGAAAAAGCCAGTCACAAAAGTCACATATTATTTTATAATTCCATTTATATGAAATGGCCAGAACCAGCCAATCAGTAGATATAAAAATTAGATTAATGTTTGCCTGGGGCTGGGAGAAGGGAGTAATAGGGAGTGACCACTTGTGGGTACAGGGTTTCTTTTTGGAATGACAAAAATGTTCTAAAAATAGATTTATGCTAATGGTGGCACAACCACTGAATTTTACCATTTAAAAGAGTTAATTTTACCTGTCAGACTGGCTATCATCAACAAATCAACAAACGACAAGTGCTGGAGAGGATGGGGAGAAAAAGGAACACTTGTGCACTGCTGGTGGGAATGCAGACTGGTGCAGCCACTATGAAAGACAGTATGGAGTTTCCTCAAAAAACTGAAAATGGAACGCCCATTTGACCCTGTGATCCCACTTCTAGGAATATATCCCAAGAAACCAGAAACACCAATCAGAAAGGATATATGCACCTCTATGTTCATAGCAGCACAATTCACCATAGCTAAGATCTGGAAACAGCCTAAGTGCCCATCAGTAGATGAATGGATTAGAAAACTGTGGTACATCTACACGATGGAATACTATGCTGCTCTAAAAAGGAAGGAACTCTTACCATTTGTAACAGCATGGATGGAACTGGAGAGCATTATGCTAAGTGAAATAAGCCAGTCAATGAAGGAAAAATACCACATGATCTCACTCATTCATGGATAATAGAGACCATTATAAACTTTTGAACAATAATAGATACAGAGGCAGAGCTGCCTCAAACAGATTGTCAAACTGCAGCGGGAAGGCCGGGGAGGGTTGGGGGACAGGAGGTAGGGGGGTAAGAGATCAACCAAAGGACTTGTATGCATGCATATAAGCATAACCAATGGACATAAGACACTGGGGGATAGGGGAGGCTAGGGGACTGTCTAGGGCGGGGGGGCGGAAATGGACACATATGTAATACCCTTTGTAATACTTTAAGCAATAAAATAAAAAATAATAAAATAAAAAAAGAGTTAATTTTAGAATATATGAATCATTTCTCAATAATTCTATCCCTAAAAAACTGTCACCTACAACAAAATATAAATTAATAATATATACTTATATATTAAGAATATATATTTATATATTAAGAATATATATTTATATATTAAGAACTAGAGGCCCTGTGCACGAAATTCATGCATGGGGGATGAGGTGTGTGTTCCTCAGCCCAGCCTGCACCCTCTCCAATCTGGGACCCCTCAAGGGATGTCTGACTGCCCACCGGGATCTGGCCTAAATGGGCAGTTGGACATCCCTCTCACAATCCAGGACTGCTGGCTCCTAACCACTCGCCTGCCTGCCAGCCTGATTGCCCCTAACTGCTTCTGCCTGCCAGTCTTATCACCCCCTAACCACTCCCCTGCCAGTCTGATTGATGCCAAATTGCTCCTCTGCCAGCCCAATTTCCCCTAACTGCCTTCCCCTGCAGCCTGGTCAGCCCTAACTGCCCTCCCCTGGAGGCCTGGGTCCCCCCAACTGCCCTCCCCTGCAGGGCTGGGTCCCCCCCAACTGCCCTCCCCTGCAGGGCTGGTTGTCCCCAACTGCCCTTCCCTCTGGCCATCTTGTGGCAGCCATCTTTGACCACATGGGGGTGGCCATCTTGTGTGTTGGAGCGATGGTCAATTTGCATATTACCCCTATTATATAGGATACATATTACATATTAAGAACATATATATATGTTCTTAACAAATATATATATATTCAAATATAGATACATATATATTCTTAACAAATGCTTGGATATGGCTAAGTGGATTCTTGAAGCAGAATATTGAAAGCATTAGCTGGTTGCTTCTAGCTGCATATGGCAAGGTACATTAAAAATGAGATGAGGTAGGGAAAGAACTGGCCAATTTATAAGCAGAATGACTTGCTGGATGAAAAACAAAACAGTTACTCATTTTCAGTCTCTTTACACTGCAAAAGATGCTCAAGGTAAAATACAGCCTTAGGGCACAGATGCAAAAAAGAATATGGTTATAATTAAACTAGACCATCTTGTCTAGACTAAAGGACTTCTTGAAAATTAATAATCTCACAAAAACTAATCCCAAAGTAGCATAAGTCAATCTACCCATATCTATAAAAACAATTGTGGGTATTGGTTTTGTCCAATGATGTGAATAAAATACGACGGCCACTGCATTTTTAAGGATGTTGTATAGGCAAAATGTTGCCATCCTGGACTAAAGGGACCTGAAATTGTTCAAACTGTACAAAGGGCACTGGGTGTCCTGCTTTCTATAGGCAGAAAGAGGTTAAGAAATCCAGTCATCTGCCACATGAGCTATTTCCTCAGGTGCAGGCAAGAAGGGTTATGGAACAAAAAAAGCAAAACATCTCAGAGGACAAAAGCAGGAGCCCAGAGATAGAGAAAAAAACGTTTTAGAAAATTGGATCAAGGAGCCATTCATAAGGACAAGAACCAAGTTCTAATCAAGGAGCACTCCCCACTCCCAGAGCTGGGGGACCTAGCAACATATACCTAGTTAGATTTTGGAATTGCTATAAACTAGTTGCTACTAGTGATTTAATGTTTTTTCTTTTTCAATAGAAGTATTTATTGCAGTTGTCCTGCCCCTGTGTCATTATATGTTGGTCTTGGGGGCAAATAACTTGTCTCAATATTTTATAGGCCTCCAGATGAGAGGAATCACACCCAGAGAGCCACATGCAGAACTAATATTGAGTTTGATACATGATGGTATGAGATTTTGTAGGTCTTAGAAGGGCATGACTATATTTTGCATGTGGGAGGTATATAAACAATTGGGACAGGAGGACAGTATGTAAATTGCACTGATGGCCCCAATAAATGACAACTCTGTATCTACACTCTTTGAAAGGTAAGTTTGCTGCTTCTTCCATCAAGAAATTTGTTAGGCATTCCCCCTGGATCTGGATGAACTTGCTATTTGCTTTGACCAGTAGATTATGGTGAGAGTAATGCTATGCTAGTTCTGTGTCTAGATCTTGAAATATTTCATACTTCCATTTTTTCTTAGAATCCTGCTTCTGTCATGAGAACAAGCTTGACGAACCTACTCAATTGCTCAATGACTGTAGAAATTAACCAACCTGGCCAATCTGCAGCTGACTGCAAATACATAAGGGAGCATACCCAAGACCAGATGAACCACCTAGCTAAGCCCAGTCTGAATTTCCAGACTGAAGAACTATGAGCTAAATATAGTCATCCCTTGGTATCCACAAGAGACTGGTTCCAGGACTGACCCCCCCACCCACACCCCATGGATACCAAAATCTGTGATGCTTAAGCCCCTTAATTGGTCCTCCATATCCATTAGTTCCACATCAAAAATATGTATTTTCAATTTGTGGTTTGTTGAATTTGTGCATCTGCATAACCCATGGATATCAAGGACCTACTGTCATTGTTTGCTCTGTTAAACTACCAAGTTTGGGGTGGTTTATTAAGTACCAATAATTAACTGATATATTGAGCACTTACTCAGTGTCAGGCATTGTTTCATGCACTTTGCAGATAATAGCTCATTTATTCCTTCCAACAGCTCTGAAGTAAATGCTATTACTCTCTGTTTTACAGGGAATAAAACTCAGTTTAAAAATAGTGAAATAATTTACCAAGGTCACCAACTGGTAAGTAGTGGAACCAGGATTCAAATTCAGGCAGTCTAGAACTAGAATTCAAGCTTTTAAGCAGTATACTATAGACTGCATTGAGCAAGCAACTTGAGGACAAATACATTGATGTACTACTTTTGTTTTTCCAATATTCAGCATCAAGTAGGGGCTCAGTAAATATTAAATTTTACATTTGTATCAAAATACATAAGAATATTCTTGATTTCTACATGTTACTAAGTATAAGGAGCCACTACCTGAAGATAAAATTTTAAATCCTTTAACACAGTGGTTCTCAACCTTCCTAATGCCACAACCCTTTAATACAGTTCCTCATGTTGTGGTGACCCCCAACCATAAAATTATTTTTGTTTCTACTTCATAACTAAAATTTTGCTACTGTTATGAATCATTAAGTAAATATATGATATGCAGGATGTATTTTCATTGTTACAAATTGAACATAATTAAAGCATAGTGATTAATCACAAAAACAATATGTAATTATATATGTGTTTTCAGATGGTCTTAGGCGACCCCTGTGAAAGGGTCGCTCGACCCCCAAAGGGGTCGTGACCCACAGGTTGAGAACCGCTGCTTTAACATCTACCTACAGATAGCTTATACTGTAAACTCCTCTACCGCTCCTCCCATGTATACAACTCTCCATAAGTAGTGTACTCTGATCATAATATTCACGGATTCAGCAAACATTGATTGAGTATATATGATATTCTAGCTATTGGCTTTGGTGCTTTGTTTTGCATTAGGAAGGGCTCAGTTCTCACAGTTTTAGGAACTATTTTTATTAATTTTTAAATGTATCCAAGCATATTATTTTTTAAGAATACAAGTAAAATTATAGTAACAGAGAGAACCAAATTATCAGTGATTTAAATAATAAGGAAATTCTTCAACTGAAGAGTAAAAATGGTTAAATATGTGGTGATGAAAGGAGACTTGACTTTGGGGGATGAGCACACAATATAAAATACAGATAATGTATTGTAGAATTATCATCTTTATCATTTTATTTGAAACCTTTATCATTTATTAACCAATGTCACCCTAATAAATTTAATAAAAATTTAAAAATAATAACAAAATTTATTTCTTTCTTGTTTCACAGTCCAAATATGTTCATGAAAGATTGAAAGCCATACAAGGTAACAGATCTGAGAAATTTCTGTATTTTTACTACATTATACTCAACCCACATATGCCCTAAGATAGGTGCATCAGTTCTAGCCATTACATCTGGATTCCCAACATCAAGAAGGGGAAAAAAAATGAAGGACAAAGAAAGCATATTTCTCCCTTTTAAGGACATGACCTCTAGTTCTAATTTGCTCATAGTCCTTTTTTTTTTTCATGTCCCATAGGCCAGAACTTTGTTACATGCTCACATCTAGTAACAAGGGAGGCTAGAAATTGTAATCTTTGGCAGAACAGCTATGTACCTCGTTTTAAAATGTTTTGTGTGTGTGTGTGTGGTGTGTGAGAATGAAAGAATAGGTATTGGGACTTCAGTCTGTGTCACATCCATATCACAGAGCTAGAGAGTGATGGAATCAGATTTTAATAAATGATGGCCTGCCTCTAAAGCCCATGCTGGGTCTGCTGTGCTACAGTGCTATTCTTCTCTCTCTTGTGCCTCACCAAGTTGCTTATGCTTCTACTGAAGCACTTATACTGCTTCATGTTACAGCCATTTATGTGTGTACTTGTCTCAGCCACTAGACTTCAGGGCTCCCTAAGATCATGGAATTACTTCAGCCATCAGTCTTACTGCTAAGATTTCAATACAATTCTGATAATAATAGTATGCCAGCCAGTGTGCTAGAACTCTTCATTCATCTCACATATAGAACTTGATATTGTTATACTAATTTCAGAAACCAGGAAGCTGACACTTAGAGAGATTAGCCAACTTGTCCAAGTTCATGCAACTAAAAAGTGTTTGAATTGAGATTTGAACTGGGCTGTTTGCCTCCATTCAAGACTGGCTCAACCACAGAAAGTGTGATTGGCAGAGAGCCCTCCCATGCAGTCAGTAAGCCACTCAGTTATACCACTGAAACTAGGCTGTTGAGAATTATAAATAAGAATTAATTTTTTGACCTTGTTCTCCAGGATTTTCTAGATTGACCCCATTTGACTTCTGAAAATTCACCCTCTCTTAGCCCTCTGCTGTAGTTTCCTCTGTTGATTCTACTCTGCCCCTAGGAGACTCTCTCTCTTTTAGATACGGGTTTCCCACAAGAACATTCTCTGACATCTGCTTGCCCCTTCTAGTCTTCTCTCTCAAAGACCTCAAGGAAAACTCTCCTTTGGGAACTCCCCTTTGGGCCTGTTCCTCAGAGTCTTCATCTCAGCCCTCACCTTCCCTCGAATTCTCCTGGTGTCTATCCATCTGCCTGTGGACACATCCTACTGTAGCTCTGCTCTCAGCCTAAACTTGTCATGTCCAAAATGAAATAAAATGTCTTACCTTTGCCCCTCCTCCAAGCCCACCTCAAAATGAAAATTTAAATTTAACTGACTTCTGCTCACTCCTTTTTATATCAGGGTTTCTGTATCACCTAAACTCTAAAATCAATAATTGCCTCTTATTTATTTTTTATCCTTAGCCCACAGTCCCTTCTACTCCCTTTCATCGTTTCTTTCTTTCTCACACTATTGTTATCCCTGTGTCAGACCCCTGCTACCTGTCCCAGGCACTGACCTCTCCTAGGCTTCTGCCTCTACGTCTCGCCTCACAGGGTGCAACAAATGTGTCCTGGGACTTGGGCCTTACTTCCCTGCAGCTTTTTGTCTCCCTCGTGGGTTCCCAAGCCCTGCTCCCTGGCTCCATGGGTCCTACTTGGTCTCCTACCCCTGGCTTTCGCCCAGCAATTGCCATGCTCTCCACTCCCAGCAGGGACTGTGCCCAGGCTCAAGGAAGGTTAGGGTTGGGCATATGTGCCTTGCAGGATCTTAAGGGGGTCCATGCTGTGGGCCTCTCTGACCTAGGCTGGCATTGCTACAGAGCTGGAGGATGGGCCCTTGCTGAGGAGTTGTGGAATGGGGTCCCAGCATCCATGGAGCACTGCACTTTCCCTGAAAGTATCCTATGCCCAGGGAAGCATGATAGAAAGCAGGAAAGAACCCATGACAGGTGGATAGCGAGGGAGACCATGGGGAAACATACAGGGATGCAAATATTCTTTCAAATCAATGGGAACTGCCTTTTGACCCAGCAATTCTACTTCTGGGAATTCACTAGGATGACATTCGTTAATAAAATTATATAGGTTTCAGGTATGTAATTCTACAATACAGCATCTATATATTGCATTGTGTGTTTACCACCCAAAATCAAGTCTCCTTCCATCACCATTTATCCCCCTTTTAGCTTCTTCTACTTCCCTCCAACCCTGGCAATCACCATGCTGTTGTGTATCCATGAGTCTTTATTTATTTATTTTTTCATAATCCCTTCATTCTTCTTACCCATTCCCCAAACAACTGTCAATCTGTTTTATGTAACCATGAGTTTGTCTCCATTTTGTTAATTTAATTTTGTTCATTAGATTCCACATATAAGTGAAATCATATGGTGCTTGTCTTTTCTGACTGGCTTATTTTACTTAGCATAAAACTTTCCAAGTCCATCCATACTATTGCAAAAGGTAAGATTTCCTTCTTTTTTATGGCTGAGTAGTTTTCCATTGTGAAAATGTACCACAGCCTTTTTATCCACTCATCTGATGGACATGTACCTCACACCTGTCAGAATGGCTGTCATCAATAAATCAACAAAACAACAAGTGCTGGTGAGGATGCATTGTTGGTGGGAAGGCAGCCACCATGGAAAGCAGTATAGAGTTACCTCAAAAAAATTAAAAATAGAGCTGCCTTTTGACCCAGCAATTCCACTTCTGGGAATATATCTGAAGAAATCTGAAATACTGATTCAGAAGAATATTTGCAGCCCTGTGTTTACTGTAGTGTCATTTACAATAGCCAAGACTTGGAAGCAGCCCTACTGCCTTATGTTTTTAGTTATGTTATACATTTGTTTTGTTTTGGTGGTTGTTTTTTTTTCATTCTGTGGAGATTTTCAACCCCTTGAGGGAAGTGCCTGCTTCTTAAAGATCTTTGAATTCCATAAATTCCCAGCAGAGTGCTTGCATACGGACAGCAGCACACGCTGAAAAGTCAGGCCTCTTGCAAAGGCACCAGAAACAGTCAATCCAAGGGAACAAGCAGCATTTGCAAAGGCCTGCAGGTGGGAATGAGTTTAAGAGAGAAAAGGAGGCAGCAGGGAAGCAGGTGGATTTTTTAAAAATATATTTTATTGATTTTTTTATAGAGAGAGATAGAGAGTTAGAAACATTGATAAGCTGCCTCCTGCACACCTCCTACTGGGATGTGCCCGCAACCAAGGTACATGCCCTTGACCGGAATCGAACCTGGGACCTTTCAGTCCGCAGGCCCACCCTCTATCCATTGAGCCAAACCAGTTAGAGCAGGAGGTGGATTTCTGACAGGCGGGTTCTGGTAAAGAAGTGGCAGCATTTTTAACAAGTCACATTTCACCGGATCTAACAACCATGTCAGAACAGTTCCTAAATCTTCAGCACATGTCTGTATTCCCACTCCAGTGGCCCCAGGCGCTGTTTTCATGCATTGATCTCCCTAATTGTATCTCACTGCTCATGTGAGATGTGATTTGCTAATCCAGCCCAAGGCATTAAAGTCTGGGTCCTGGCAACTGCCTGTTCTGACTCAGACAAGACTGAGAGAGAAACTGGCTTTCCCGTCCTGCCCATGTTTGTCCACCATAAGTCCTGTCTCTTGGAAAGAGCCTTGCTATGACTAATTTACAATGATATTCAGGGTCAAATATTCAGTTTCCTCTTTGTGATTCCAGTCAAACAGAGAAGATCTTAGCTCAGCATGCAAGAAAGGACAGAGGATCTGTAATTTTCCTTAAAATGGTCCTTGGTCACAGCTTTTGTCTCATTTGTATGACACATGGCTCGACAAAATTATGAATCACTATACTGGCCTACAAAGCTAATTTATGGAAATTACAAATGTGCATGGATTGGATTCTTTTTAATATTATAAAATGGTTGGACGGTTTGAACTTTTGTTGGCTTTTTAATCTTCTAGTGATGAAAAAGCCCAGAAACTTCCTAATGTTCCTGTACATCAGAATCTTGCTAAACTTTTGGTGGTTTGTGAGTCCAAAGGCAGCAAAGCCTTTGAAAATGCCTCCTGCATTTTGTTCCACATTGCATTTCAAAGTTTCTTTTTGATTATTTTATTTTTGTGAGACCTTCAGAATACTGTTTGTGAGTTGGCTATTTTGTTCACCTTGCTAGATCTTTCACTAACATCTCAACAGGCACTACTTTCAGCCAAAAGTACCCCAGACTCACACATCAATGGAATCCTTAATGAAAGGACATTAAAACCAGCCTTCAGGGCTTCACTTAAATCATAGAAATGCATTTATACTGCAGAAAAAGTAATTGAAAGGATTTTTTCCCTAAAAAGATATGTACACTGCCAAATCCAAGGTAACCTTTACAGTGAAGCAAATAGCTACTGATTACTTAGGTTTGAGGATAAATTGCATTTTTTTCTGGGTAAAGTATAAACTACTAAGGGTTTGTGTGCTGGGAAATAAGGATGACACAGGGTTTGTCTCCATTTAATATGTAAGTAATTGCTCTTTGAAATCATATTTAAATAGATCCTAGGTAATTTCTTTATTCCAAGAAAATAACCGGCATCTGTTTTTGTCTAAATGAAGGTAACTAAATAATCAAAATACAATTTTTGCCTCTTTAATTAATTATTTCTTTAATTGTAGAGACCATAAAACCAAAACAAAACTGTTTCTTTACGTCATCTATTACTCTCTCATATTCTTCTTAAAAAACTTCAATTAATGTCTTTCCTGAGATCTTACTGGAATTAAGATGTGGAATACTTTAACTTTTATTCATTCATTTATACACTGACATTTTCTCTAAGAATTCTCATTTCTCCATTTCATTTATTCCTGCTATTTATTCCCAGTACTGATTCTTGCCTCTCAGCTTAATCCTCAAATAATTATATCCAAACACCAAAAGAGCACAAATGTAGCAGCCTAATGATTTGACACAAATTCTAAACCACTAGTTATTTATACTATTGGTTATAGTGAGTTTTTAAAGCATATATTATCATTATTTAACATGCTAGGAATGAAGTTTTGTGCTTTCTTTTCCTCACTAAATTTCAAAAATAGCTGGGTTTAAAAATCACACCAAACCCTTTTTGTTGACCTGTGGGTGTGACAGGGCAGTTCTCATCCATCTTGGTGCTTTTTCACCTCCTTTCTCCTTCAATGTTCTCATTTGTAGAAAGTAAACAGCAAGAGGATCAACTGAACTATATCTTTTACATTTTGTCCTTATGTTATCCACTTGCTTAGGTTAATTGGCAACATAAACATGACTACCATTTTCTGAGAGGAGAGCTTGTAACACCATGGGTATTCTCCACGTCTTCTTTACACACACACACACGCACACACACACACACACACACACACACACACACACACAGTCACTGTTACTGCTCCTTGGTCTCATGCTTTGTGAAGTTTCCCCAGCTGTTTATGATGGGGAAACTGGGGATATCTGTAGATTTACTCTACAGCAATCAGCTTGTTCAGACAATAAAAGCCTGGAAGTTAATCTTTGTATTTGGTTTTATGTTTCTCCCCCAAAAATACAAATGCCAGCCCTGTCACCAGAATCTATATCCTCCCCACTACTCTTTTCCACTTACACTGATTCATCCAGGTCATAGTCAAATCAAGCTACCAGAATGGAGTAGAAAAGCCCAAAGCATAGGGGCATGGGCTCAGAACAGTGGTCGAGGGACAGGTACAGAGGACTCAAGCAATGATTCCAAATATGCCCTAACATAGCTTTCCCTTTCTCTCTCCTCTTTCTTACCAGAGTCCCCATATACTTCTGATTTCCTTTAACCTCCCTTACTTAAGTCTTTCTTGTCCTGCCATCTATTAGCCTGATCTATTGTTTCAGGAATCTCTCTCAATTCCTTCCCTGAAGAAAGCTTGAAACATGCTAATGCTGTCCACTCTACATATACACCCGAATTCCACAGGTTGGTAACTATACTTGTGACAATATTAAACAAAAATTCAGTTGTCAAATGGGTACATGAACACTTCCTACAGCTATACCCCCTGCACTAAAGCAAATGACAAACAGAAGTAAAGAAATCAGTCCCATTTGCAATTGCATCAAAATAATAAAATAGCTAGGAATAAGTTTAACAAAGAATTTTAAAGATTTGTACACTGAAAACTATAAAACATTATTGGAAGAAATTGAAGACAAAAATAGATTGTCCAGCCCTAACCGGTTTGGCTCAGTGGATAGAGCATCAGCCTGTGGACTGAAAGGTCCCAGGTTTGATTCTGGTCAAGGGCATGTACCTTGGTTGCGGGCACATTCCTGGTGGGGAGTATGCAGGAGGCAGCCGATCAATGTTTCTCTGTCATTGATGTTTCTAACTCTCTATCCCTCTCCCTTCCTCTCTGTAAAAAATCAATAAAATATATATATTTTTAAATAGATTGTCCATGTTCATGGATCAGAAAAGTGAGTATCACTAAATGTCCATATATTCAAAATGATCTACAGATTAAATGAAATACCTAACAAAATTCCAATATCATTTTTCACAGAAATAGAAAAAATAATCCTAAAATTTGTATAGAGCCACAAAAGACCCAAGATAGCCAAAGCAATCTTGAGAAAGAACAAAGCTGGAGGTAGCACATTTCCTCATCTCATACTGTTACCAGAGGAAAATGTGTCCTGTTGCTAGTGGGAGTGGATGGGGGCCAAGGCAGAGGCAGTTAGGAATTTCCTGAGGCTCACACTGGAGGATGGGATATAGTAGAAAGCTTTACATTCTTGGGTTTCCAAAGTGCCCTTTCCCTTAGTCCAGTCATAGCAGAAGTGTAGCGGGGATTTCAGTGGGACTATAATCAGAGGCATAGTACAGAGTTTCCGTTCCATGCTGCAGCAGGGTTCAGTACAGCATTAGGCTAGCTGCAGTCCATTGGTCCACTATGTGTTGGGGTTCATATGGCCCTGGGCTACACAGGAGAATGCCAGGAAGCCAAGTGTAAGCCATGAGCCAAGCATGCCAAAAGGAATCAGGAGAGTGAACGTCTTTTTTGAGGGGATTATATATCCCAAATTTCCTGGAGCTTGCAGTGGCCATGCCTATTCTGGCAAACCATCTCTGTCCCCCAGTGTGATTGACAGGCAAGTATCTTCCCTTTGTCATCTCAACTTTACTGTGCATCTTTCTATCTTTCCTTCCCCCAGTGTTTTGCAAGGAGCATGCCTATAATATCTGCCTTCTTTTGCTCCTTTCCTATTATTAATAACTATAGGCCCAATGCATGAAATTGTTGCTAAAGGCTTGGCCCTCGCAGCTGTGGTGGCTTTCCTCAGCCCTTGCAGCCCCAACTTTGTCTGGAAGGACATCTGGAAGGACATCTGGAAGGTCATTCAGCTGTATGGTTTAATTAGCATATTACATTTTTATTATTATAGACTAGCTAATTACAGTGGTATCAAAACTATACAAAGCTATATTAATCAAAACTGAATGGTATGACATAAAAACAGACACATAGCCCTAACCAGTTTGGCTCAGTGGATAGAGCGTCAGCCTGCAGACTGAAGGGTCCCAGGTTTGATTCCGGTCAAGGGCATGTACCTTGGTTGCAGGCACATCCCCAGTAGGGGGTGTGCAGGAGGCAGCTGATCGATGTTTCCCTCTCATCAATGTTTCTAACTCTATCCCTCTCCCTTCCTCTCTGCAAAAAATCAGTAAAATATATTTTTTTATAAAACAGACACATAGATCAATGGAATGGAACACAGAATTTAGAAATAGACCAATGAAGATATGGTCATTTAATTTTTTTGACAAGGACACCAAGAATACCCAATATGAAAAAGATAATCTCTTCAATAAAGGGTGTTGGGAAATTGAATATCAACATACAAAAGAGTGACACTGGACCCCTATACTATACCATCAATAAAAATCAACTCAAAATGGATTAAAGCCTTGAATATAAGACCTGCAACTATAAAACCCTTAGAAGAAAACATGGCAGATAAGCTCCTTGACATTGATCTTAGCGATTATGAAAAGCAAAAATTAAAAATAGGACAACATCAAAGAAAAAACTTTACAAAGAAAAGAAATCAATAACAAAATGAAAAGGCAACCTATGAAATGGGTGACAATATTTGCAAATCACATATATAATGGGATAATATTCAAAATACTAGTATACAACAAACTCATACAACTCAATAGTTAAAAAACAAATAATCCAATTTTAAAATGAGGGTGGGGGGGAAACACTGAATGGGCATTTTTCCAAAGAAGACATGAAAATGGTCAACAGGTACAAGAAAAGGTGCTTAACATCACTAATCATCAGGTACATGCAAATGAAAATCACAGTGAGGTAGCACCTCACATCTGTTAGAATCGCTATCATGAAAAAGACAAGAGATAACAAATGTTGAAGAAGTGGAGAAAAGGGAACCCTAGAGCACTGCTGGTGGGATTGTAAATTGGTGTAGCCACCATGAAAAGTGGTATGAAGTTTCCTTAAGAAATTAAACTAGAACTATCATATGATCTGGCAATTCTACTTCTGAGTATATATCCAAAGGAGATGAAATCATTATCTTGAAAAGATATCTGTGCTCCCATATTCACTGCAGCATTATTCACAGTAGCCATAGTACAGAAACAACCTAAGTGTCTGTCAATGGATGAATGGATAAAGAAGATGTGGTATGTATACAATGAAATATCATTCAGCCTTTAGATGAATCTGCAGAACACTAGGCTGAGTGAAAAAAGTCAGACTGGAGAAGACAAATATTGCATGGTATCATTTATATGTGGAATCTAAGAAAAAAGCCTTATTCATAGAAACAGAAAGTAGAATAGTGGTTGCCAGGGGCTAACGGTCAGGAATAAGGGAGAGGTTAGTTAAAGGGCACAAACTTCAGATTTTAAGAAGATAAAGTATGAGGATATAACACATAACATGGTGACTATAGTTGATAACATTGTATTATGTAATTGAAATTGCTAAGAAAGTAGAATTTAAAGGTTCTCACCAACCAAAAAAAGTAAATATGTGAGGTGATGAATATGATAATACAATTGTTTGAATACAATGTATACACATATCAAATCATCACATTGAAATATTTTAAATGTATTATAATTTACTAGTGGCCCGGTGCACGAAATTTGGGGGGGGGGGGTTCCTTTAGCCCAGTCTGCACCCTCTCCAATCGGAGACCCCTTGAGGGATGACTGACTGCCAGTTTAGGACCAACCCCTGTGGCCCAATCCCCCTAAACCAGCAGTCGGACATCTCTCTTGCAATCAGGTACCACTGGCTCCTAACCGCTCACCTGCCTGCCTGCCTGATCCCCTGTAACTGCCTCTGCCTGCTTGCCTGATTGTCCCTAACCCCTCTGCCTGCCTGCCTGATCGCCCCTAACTTCCTCTGTCTGCCTGCCTGATCGCCCCTAACTGCCCTCCCCTGCCGGCCTGATCTCACCCCCAACTGCCTCTGCCTGCCTGCCTGATTGTCACTAACCCCTCTGCCTGACTGCCTGATTGTCCCTAACCCTCTGCCTGCCTGCCTGATTGCCCCTAACTGCCTCTGCCTGCCTGCCTGATTGCCCCTAACTGCCCTCCCCTGCTGGCCTGATCTCACCTCCAATGGCTGTCCCCTGCTGGCCTGATCTCATCCCCAATGGTCCTCCCCTGCAGGCCTGATCTCACTCCAATGGCCCTCTCCTGCCAGCCTGATCTCACCCCCAACTGCTGTCCCCTGCCAGCCTGATTGCTCCTAACTGCCTCTGCCTGCCTGATCGTCCCTAACTTCCCTCCCTTGCTGGCCTGATCACCCCTAACTGCCTCTGCTTCAGCCCCCACCACCATGGCTTTGTCTGGAAGGAAGTTGGACGCTCAGAAGATGGCTGATCGACCCAGTCTAATCAGCATATTACCCTTTTATTAGTATAGATAGATTATATAGGATAGGATTGCTTAAATGGGGGGAGCTTTTTTCAGAAGTAGGAGATGCTCTTGGCAGACAAAAAGACATAACCCCTATATCTGGACTGATAGTCAGCCATATGCACTATACTGCCAAACCGGTCATTAAAAAATTGAACCGCTTTCTTACACCTTACACCAAACAGCTAATGCCCTTAAAACCCCTCCCCAATCACCATCTTAGGTTCTGCCTTCACAGTAAACCCAGATTAGGTTCTGACTGATCAGTTTCTACGCCAGTCAGTGTCAAAACCTCCGCCTCCTAGGCAGCCATTGGCTCCTCATAGTTCACCTAGACTTGGTTCTGATTGATCGATTTTTATGCCAGTCAATGTCTCTGGACCTATCTCCGGGCCTGATCAAGGTGGGGCTGATCAACAGTCCCCACGGAGGCCCAGAGAGAAACAGAGGCGTGGCTGCTGGCCAGGCCTGGAGAGAAAGAGAGAGGCAACGGCTGATCAACAGCTGCCACAGAGACTACGGATCAGACCCTGTTTCTCTCTCCAAGCCCCTCTCTGGGCCTGATATGCAGCACCCTCAGCAGTCAGTGCTGGGTCACCATGGCAACCCAGCACTGACTGCAAGACTGACTTCCAGTCAGTCAAGCCTTTAGTCGTTTTGGAAGTTATGGACCCTGGGTTTTTATATATTAAAATTTGTCAATTATACCTCAATAAACCTCAATAAACAAACAAATAAAATAAAAAAAAACTTTGGCACTTATTCACAATCAATCAATATTGCTTATGTGGATAACATACAACATTTTAGAATAATGAGACATAATTTAAAAACATCCATAAATGTGGCCCAATGGCCAGATATGTGATTATTTACCCACCTACAAATAACATTTTCTCAATAGATCTTTATTTTGTTTAACTGATGTTGACTGACATTTGAAAACAATAGGAATATTTTGTCAACTCAAAATACTGTCTTTTTCAAAGAAATTTTTAGTACACTATCTTAAATATTTCTTTTTCAAACATCTGTGACTCTTCTACTAAGATGTTGTCATAAAAAATGTAAAAGCCTATGAAAAATTTAATCACTTGGTTGGTTAAGGCCCTCAGCTGGAATAATGTCATCACATGTCTTCACTTCACTTGTATGTATGGAATTGTATTTTTTAATATTTTTTTCTTTTTTGATAAAAACAAGTCAATTTCAAAGCATCTAGCTATCTTTCTTTTTAATAATTGCTCTTGATTTCCATACATTATTTTCTTTTTTATTATCGGCCTGATTCTGTCTCTATACAACTAGTATTTCTAAAATCTTCTTCCCTTCCATGAAACACAAACTGAGTTGGAAAAAAAAAACCCAAACTCCAAAATAGCATCATTCTATTTTTACAGTTTTATATGATTATAACATGCTAGAAATGTCATTATAATTATAGCAACAAATTATTTCAACAGTCCTCATAAGTGATGCTATTTATAGACAATCAGAAACGCATGGAAAGGATGATTCCAGTAGCAGAAAACCTGCAGATGGCAGTGCTTGTCCTCAGGCTGGGACCACCTGGCACCAGGTGATTGGGTACATCCTGTGAAAACAACAAGTTTCTGGAGTCTTTAATCCAACACAGAACATAAGAAACAGAATAAGTAAAAGAGGACATTTAAATGATTACAGCTTGGCATTTACTCCACATTCCTGGTGTGTTAGGCACTATTTTTAAAATTACAATCATTGTTTAACTCTTTCAAGACTTAAAACTGTTCTATCAAAGAGACCTCAGGTTCAAAAAAGGTGAATGTCAAGAGAGAAATGTTTAGGTCAGAAAAAAAAAAAAGTAAATCCACATATCCCTTCTCTGTAATCCTTTACAGCAGCGGTTCTCAACCTGTGGGTAGCGACCCCTTTGGGGGTCGAGCGACCCTTTCACAGGGGTCGCCTAAGACCATTGGAAAACACATATATAATTACATATTGTTTTTGTGATTAATCACTATGCTTTAATTATGTTCAATTTGTAACAATGAAAATACATCCTGCATATCAGATATTTACATTATGATTCATAACAGTAGCAAAATTACAGTTATGAAGTAGAAACAAAAATAATTTTATGGTTGGGGGTCACCACAACATGAGGAACTGTATTAAAGGATTGTGGCATTAGGAAGGTTGAGAACCACTGCTTTACAGAATGTTAAAGTTAGCAAATGGTTATTATGTGTCATGCATACTTTCACCATTTCATTTTGAACAAGAAAATAGTTGCCTGGAATTACTTGTTTGTTATTGGTTCCCCTTTTTATTTGTAGTCTCTTTCATTTTATGGTTTTTATTTAGTTTTGCTTAACAAAGTTGTAAATTCAGGGATGAAAAAAATTTCACCGTGGCTCTTTAACCTCTACTATTAGGATGCATTTGAAAAAACTTCAAGTTAGATCAGAGATCTGGCTTGAGATGGAGTTAAGAGAAGAGGGAAAATCATTTTAACCAAAAGTAATTCCTCAATGAATCACAATTTTTTACAAATTATCTGTGCTTTTGTGCATATTGGTTAATGCAGCTCGCATGATCACTGAATAGAACTGACAGTGCTGTCATTCTGAGGGTGATGGTAAGTATCTTTCAATCTCTGCCCCCAAACTTGACCATCCCTCTCTGGGACACCTCCCCTGGAAGTTAGAGCACCATTGCCGCTGAATGGCAACCCTATATTTGATTTCTCTTAGTTAACAAAAAATATGTCCCTAATTTTTCTAACTGCATTGTGTCATTAAATGTTCACCTACCATCCTATCTAATAAAAGAGAAACATGGTAATTAGCCATACATCTGCTACCCTTCCCATTGGCTAATCAGGGCGATATGCAAATTAATTGCCAGCCAAGATGACGGCCGGCAGCCAGGCAGTTTGAAGCAAACATGAAACTTGCTTGCTTCAGTGACAGAGGACTCCAACATTCCCCGCCTGCCACTGCCGGCCTCTGAGCTTGCAGTTTGAAACATTGTTACAAATATAGAAGCTAAACAAAACCCCAGAAACCTGCTTTCAGCCAGCCAGGATCTCAGAGCTGGAGTTGAAACAGTGTTTCGATTATAGAACCCAAACAAACCAGATACCTGCTTTCAGCAGTGGAGGCCTAAGAGCTGGAGCCAAGCCTCAGAGCTAAAGCTGGCCCAGAATAGAAAGAAAAAAAGGAGCAGTTGGGAGCTTCAGTCACCCGCGAGCCTGAAAACAGCCCTCAGCCCCTCACCCAGACGGGCCAGGCACCCCAGTGGGGACCCCCACCCTGATCCAGGACACCCTTCAGGGCAAACCAGCTGGCCCCCACCCATGCACCAGGCCTCTATCCTATATAGTAAAATGGTAATATGCCTCCCAGCACTGGGATCAGCAGAGCCGCGAGGCCTCCTGGCACCTGGATCAGCGTGACAGGGGCAGCGCCCAAACCCCCTGATCGCCCTGCGGCTCTGTGTGTGACAGGGGGTGGGGCCACAACCTCCCTATCTGCCATGCTCTGTTCGTGACAGGGGAAGGTGCCCCAACCCCCTGATCAGCCCTGCTCTGTGCCTGATAGGGGGGAGCTCCCCAACCCCCTGATCACCCTGCAGCTCTGTGTGTGACAGGGTGCGGCACCCCAACCCCCTGATTGGCCCTGCTCTGTGTGAAACAGGGTGCAGCACCCTAACCAACCCCCATGGGCCCTGCTCTATGTGTGACTGGGTAGAGCCATAACCTCCCCATCGGCCCTGCCCTGAGTGTGACACGGGGCAGTGCCCCAACTCCCCTATTGGCCCTACTCTGTGCATGACAGGGGGGAGCTCCCCAACCCCCTGATGGGCCCTGCTCTGTGCATGACAGGGTACGGAGCCCCAACCCCCCTGATGGGCCCTGCTCTGTGAGTGACAGTGGGCAGCACCCCAACCCCCTGATTGGCCCTGCTCTGTGCATGACAGGGGGTGGCGCCACAACCTCCCCATTGACCCTGCCTTGAGTGTGACAGGGGGCGGTGCCTCAACCCCCCAATCGGCCCTATCCTGAGCGTGACTGAGGGTGGCATCACAACCTCCCAATCTGCCCTGCTCTGTGTATGACAGGGGGCAGCGCCTCAACTCCCCAATCGGCCCTGCTCTGAGCCGGACCAGGGGCTGCACCTAGGGATTGGGCCTGCCCTCTGCCACCCAGGAGCAGGCCTAAGCCAGCAGGTCGTTATCTCCCGAGGGGTCCCAGACTGTGAGAGGGCACAGGCCAGGCTGAGGGACCCCCCTCTCCCCTCAAATGCACAAATTTTTGTCCCCCGGGCCTCTAGTCTGTACTAATAAAAGGCTAATATGCTAATTAGACCGGATAGACTGGACTTCATTCTGGACGATCTTCCTGACAAAGCCAGGGCCCAGGCAAAACTTCCCGGGCTCCTGGGTGCCTGCGGCCAGCCAGGGTGAAGCCGCCCAGGGTCCCGGGTGCCTGCAACTGGCCAGAGGGAGGGAAGCCTGGGTCCCGGGTGCCTGTGGCTGGCCGGAGGAGAGAAGCCTAGGTCCTGGGTGCAGGGGCCAAGGCAGAGGCAATTAGTGGTGATCAGGCAGGCAGGCGAGCAGTTACAGGGCAATCAGGCAAGCAGGCGAGTGTTTAGGGACAATCAGGCAGGCAGGCAGGCATGCAAGCGGTTAGAAGCCAGGGGTCCCAAATTGCAACAGGGATGTCTGACTGCCCTTTTAGGCCACAGGGATCGGGCCTAAACCTACAGTTGGACATCCCCCAAGGGTTTAGCATTGCAAGAGGGTGCAGGCTGGGCTGAGGGACCCGCCCCCCTTGCATGAATTTCATGCACTGGGCCTCTTGTATTATATATTTAATCAAAGACTGATTTTTCCCATCTGTATTTATCTGTTGTGCATTATTGACTCAACTATGGAGTAAATTTGCCATTAGTTGACTGTCATTATGCAGTGGGAACATACATATAGGATGAAGCTTAATTCCAGGCACAAAGTTGAAATTCAATGGCTATGGCACGTGCCCAGAAAGTGACTTGGGTACATACCTGTGTGCCAGTGATAAGTGCAGAAAGATATCTCCAAGTCATAAGACAAAGATTTCCAGAGCTAATTGTTGATTGCTTCTTCTGATCCATGTGAAGTACCAAACCAGGGAGGAAAAATAACAACAACAACAACAAAAAACACCCAAACCCAATAATATGTGTGCAGCAGGGGCTGCAGCCACAGCTCCATTTGGAATGAATAAACACGTGTTAATCATTAGAGTTTGAAACTGATCCCAGAGTATGTTGCATTATAGCTTTAGATGGGAAAAATAAATCTTTGCACAGATAATAGCTATGAATGCTTAGCTGGTGACAAAGCCTCCCTCATAGTACGAAGATCAGAATGGGCTTGGACGTGTGTGTGTGTCATGTGATGTCATGGGTCACATTTATGGAGGAAGGAGATGAATTTTCTTCAGAAGCAGCAGGATGTTATCTGGCATACAACCCACTGGCTGTGTGAGAGAGCTCCAGATGGATGCTGAGCATAGCAACATAGCTAGTTGGACAGCTACCTGACAGCGCTGGAAGAAGCCTGCAGAAAGGGTCCCTTCATTAAGCTAATAATACACCAGCTTATGTGATTAACTGAAGCCAAGGGCTGGGATAATTTTACAAAAAGGGGGAAAAAATTAGCTGCCATGGTAACCTGGACAAGGGCAGATCTTCTGGATGTGACAAGATTCCAGTCTGAATTATAGGAAGTCACCATAAGCCCAGAAAGCAAAGTGGATTTAATTAGTTGGTTAAGTCTGCAGAACAGGGAGAATGGCTACATTTTACCCTTTATTCTCTTCCCAATAGCGTGTCACTAGTATGAGTGTTCCTAGAAAAGGAGCATTTTTAGCTGAGTACATGATTGCAAACACTGCTTCACACGAGAAATCCCCAAATTTAAATTCCCTCATACCTCCAGATCCAAATTAGCCTTGACTTCTTGAAGGATGCATGGAGATATATGTCATTCCTAAACATGGCAGCTTCAATGTCCCTCCCCACATGCCAAGATCACTGCTCTCTCATTTTAAGACTATTAGAATAACTTTAGCACAGAAACCTTATTCATCTTATTAATAAAAAGTGATAAGTACATATGACATTATATTGAGTATCAAATAAAGCAACTTTCAACAGAGTAGGTTCCATGAACTCAGATTTTACTATCCAAAATAACATTTGTGTTAAGCCAGATCTGTGGAAGGATATTAAAGGCACTGGAAATTTGTCTGAAGTGGGAGGACTTATTGGGCTGTTGCACTTATAGTTTGCTTTTCTCTAATCCTCTTGTATATGCCTTAGCTGTGTTTTCTATAGTAATACCATTATACTATTATTATCACTACTATTATTAGTAATTACTTGTACTGTTACTATTTTATGTGCCTTTAAATTTTTTCTCCTTTGATTTTCATAACTCTCATCTTGGACTATTCTTGGTCCCATTCATGGCCCCTCTTCATTGAATACTTCCTTTTTCTCTCTAATGTTATACTATAGGCCGCTCTGCTCCTCTTTCTCTGACTTACTACTTGATTATATATATACTAGAGGTCCAGTGCACAAAATTCATACACAGGGGTATGTCCCTCAGCCCAGCCTGCACCCTCTCCAATCTGGGACCCCTCGGATATCCCTCTCACAATCTAGGACTGCTGGCTCCTAACCGCTTGCCTGCCTGATTGCCCCTAACTGCCTCTGCCTGCCTGCCTGCCTGATTGCCCCTACACACCTCTTCCTGACGGCCTGATCACCCCCTAATGGCTCCGCTGCCAGCCTGATCACCCTCAACTGCCCTAACCTGCCAGCCTTATTGCCCCAGCTGCCCTCTCCTGCTGGCCTGGTCACCCTCATTGCCCTTCCCTGCCGGCCTGATTGTGCCCCTAACTGCTTGCTCCCCCGCTGGCCTGGTTGCCCCTAACTGCTCTACCCTGCCAGTCTGATCACCCCTAACCACCTCTGCTTCGGCCCCTGCCACTGTGGCTTTATCTGGAAGGAAGTCAGACATCCCAGAACATGTCCAGTCTACCCAGTCTAATTAACATATTACCCTTTTACTAGTATACTAAAGGCCCAGTGCACAAAATTCGTGCATGGGGGGGTGCCCCTCAGCCCAGCCTGCACCCTCCCCAATCTGTCACCATGAGAGGGATGTCTGACTGCCCATTTAGACACAATCCCACTGGAATGCTGGCTACCAACCGCTCGCCTGCCTGCCAGCTTTATCAGCCCCTAAACCACTCCCCTGCCAGCCTGATTGACGCCTAACTGCTGTCATGCCAGCCCGATTACCCCTAACTGCCCTCCCTTGCCAGCCTGGTCACCCCTAACTGCCCTCCCTTGCCAGCCTGGTTACTCCCAACTGCCCTCCCCTGCAGGCCTGATTGCCCCTAACTGCCCTCTCCTGCTGTACCAGTCACCCCTAACTGCTCTCCCTTGCCAGCCTGGTCACCCCCAACTGCCCTCTCCTGCAGGCCTGTGTCCCCTCCAACTGCCCTCCCCTGAAGGCCTGGGTCCCCCCCCCCAACTGCCCTCCTCTGCCAACTCAGTCACCCCTAACTGCCCTCCCTATCAGGCCTGGTCCCTCCCAACTGCCCTCCCTTGCTGGCCATCTTGTGTCCACATGGGGGTGGCCATCTTGTGTGTTGGACCATGCAAAATGGTCAATTTGCATATTACTATTTTATTAGATAGGATATGTTTCCCAAAGTCTCCTCACATATCTAAAATGGAATTGTTCTCCCATTTTTCTTTATTTTTTTAGCTTAATATCACTGTTATCACCATTTTTCCAGGGACTTCCAAGCTTGAAACTTCAGAATTTGTTATCCTTATGTTCCATCAAGCCCTGTTGGATCTTTCCTCAGATTTTCCCGCAAACCTACTCCCATATTTTATACATGGTAATAGCAAACAAACTATAGCTCTGTAAAGAGACCACAACCTCTCAGGTTTGCATGCCTTGGAGTATATGCTTTTTTTCATTAGGTAATTAGCAATAGAAACTCAAAATAGTTCTCAATAAAGGGATATTGATTACAAAGATTTAGAGAAACTTCATGGAATTCCAGGGAGGAAGCAAAATCTAGTCCACAGACTCAAGATGAGGACAGAAAAGGTGCCGAAACTGAAGCAGCATTTCTCTTTACCCAACAGGTGCTTCATTCCCTTGGTTTGCTTAAAGGTCAAAACTCTTTGTTTATTCATCAACATGCAAATGACCAAATGACCACCTGGCATCAAGACCTACAAGTTCCACTTTCTTTCACCACCTGTAGCCTCTTCATTCAAATTTCAAGGAGCAACTTAACCAAGACCACACCTGTGTTTGGTAGCTGGATCATTTGTAGGGGGCCCATTGTATCTGGTCCCAGGTGCCCAACCTTAGACAATCAGTCCGCTCTGGATGTGGGAGGGGTAAACACTGCTGTTGTTCTGAGAGACTGGGTATTTCAGGTTTTTAGAAGGGGCTAAGGGAAAGACAGACAATGAAACAATTCTTGTCAAAAGTGCTATTTCCTAGAATACCCTTTCCCTACCCATCCACTCAGAACACTCCTCCTACTTATTCTTTGAAACCCAGAAAGGGTCACTCTTTTGTTCCACATTTTGCTCATTTTGTTCAGAGTCTTGGGCATAAACAATTACACCCTGATCTGTGCTGTTACTCTTTCTTTAGTTCTTAACTATAGCTGCACATAAGTCACTTAATTGTAATTATTTATTTGCATGATTGGGTCTCTGATCTCTTAAAGATAAGTTTTGGATTTTATTCATCTCAGTATTCCCAACATTGAACACAATGTCTGGTAGTACTCAACAAATGTTTTGTTTACTGAATTGCTTTTAATATGCTAATTGATTAGTTAATATTTATGAATGTTGCTCCCAAGTCTGCCTTTGCTTTAGGGAATTAATTTAATGTAATTAAGAGGGAAGAAGTTCCAGTTAGAATCAATGAATTAGAAGCATCCATAGAAGTATGGATGAATCTTTAAAATATAGTCCTTAATGAAAAAAATAAGGAAGAGAAGATATATAACATATCATTTACATGAATTAAAAATATGTGCATAAAAAATAATAATACTCATCTAAAGAATATGTACAAAAAACACACTGAACACACATCAAACACTGAAATGTTTGTGGAAAAAGAGTTATGGAGACAGGATATAGGTATTTTTGAAAAGGATAAAAAATAAATAAATAAAATTAGAATGAGGCCTTGTACAGATCAAAAGATGTGCCTTGATCTGAGGAGAATGGTTAACTGAACCATCTGATTTTACTTCAAAATAAAGAATAAGGAATGGGGTAAACTTTAACATTATAAAGGTTTGAGTTTCTATTTGTTGGTGGATTGATACTGGGAAAGTTACTTAAATGTCTTTGTACCTTAGTTTCCTTATTTATAAAATTGGAATATTATTATCAATTACATAAAATTAAATTAGAAAATGTATATATAACACATGTCATGTAGGAGCTTAAGAAATGTTTATATAAATGGATTTTTACATACTATCCCTGCCTGCAAATTGCCAATGGTTTCTTCCAGTTTAAACTTACACACTACCAAATTTATTTTTCAAAGACATTATGCTCCTGTCCAAAACTTTTCTATTATTTCCTACTTTCTATATAATCTATTTTTCAATTTATGGGGAACTTGGTGCATAGTGGTGGCAAGGTAGAGGTGTTAGAAATGGTGTCTTAAATCTTAATCTGTGAGTTTAATAGAGTGAGGGAAGAGGTGGCTGAGGGAGATGGCATGAGAGGACAGGGAATGAAGGACTGCTCTTATACCAAAATCCTATATAATAAAGAGGTAATATACAAATTAACCCTCATGCCCTCACAAGATGGCTTCCTATAACCAGGCTGGCAGGGGGGTTAGTGAGGGATGACCAAATGACTGAACAGAAGGCTGTGTGGGGTGACCAGGCTGACGGGGGAGCTGTGAGGGGTGACCAGGCCAGCAGTGGGGGGCAGTTGGTGGCGACCATGCCAGCAGGGGAAGCAGTTAGGGGTGACCAGGCAGGCAGGCAGGTAAGCGATTAGGAGCCAGTAGTCCAGGATTGTAAGAGGGATGTTCGACTGCCAATGGGATCAGGCCTAAATGGCAGTTGGACACCCCACAAGGGGTTCCGGATTGGAGAGGGTGCAGGCTGGGCTGAGGAGACCCCCCCTCCAGTGCATGAATTTCATGCACTGGGCCTCTAGTTCCAGGGGTGGGCAAACTTTTTGACTCGAGGGCCACAATGGGTTTTTAAACTGGACCAGAGGGCCGGAACAAAAGCATGGATGGAGTGTTTGTGTGAACTAATATAAATTCAAAGTAAACATCATTACATAAAAGGGTACCGTCTTTTTTTTTTTAGTTTTATTCATTTCAAACGGGCCGGATCCAGCCCACGGGCCATAGTTTGCCCACAGCTGAGTTAGACCATAGGTTTGGCCACTGGAACAACTATCCCTCTTCTATAATATGAGGAGTGGCTTCAGCTGTCACCAGGTGATCCACTAGTCCAGTGATCGGCAAACTGCGTCTCACGAGCCACACGCAGCTCTTTGGCCCCTTGACTGTGGCTCTTTCACAAAATACCACATGTGGGAGCGCACATGCAGTGCGATTGAAACTTCATGGCCGATGCGCAGAAGTTGGTATTTTGTGGAAGAGCCACATTCAAGGGGCCAAAGAGCCCCATGTGGCTCGTGAGCCCCAGTTTGCCGACCCCTGCACTAGTCAATGCTTAGCAACTCAAGACTACTCTTACCAACTTCCTGTCATAAACCTTTAGCTCCAGGCAAACTGATTTTGCTATCATCCCCCCTGAAGGAGCTTTGACATTTCTGAGATGTATGACTTTACTAAAGATATTCCACACTTAGCCCTAACCGGTTTGGCTCAGTGGATAGAGTGTCAGCTTGTGGACTGAAGGGTCCCAGGTTCAATTCCCATCAACAGCATGTACCTTGGTTGCAGGCACATCCCCATTAGGGGGTGTGCAAGAAGCAGCTGATTGATTTTCTCTCTCATTGATGTTTCTAACTCTCTATCTCTCTCCCTTCCTCTCTGGGAAAAAAACAATAAAATATATATATATATATTTTTTTTTAAAAAGACATTCTACACTTAGAATGTATTGTCTTTTGTCCCCTGTGTCAATGTTATCCATTCATCATGGACCAGTTGAAACCCAACTTCTATTAAAAAAACAAAACAGAGAAACTAAGATGGCGGCATAGATAAACACCGGGAAATTGCTGCCTCCCACCACAACTTCAAAAAAAACAACATAAAGACAAAACAGACTTCATCCAGAACTACAGAAAGGCTGGCTGAGTGGAAATTCTACAACTAGAAGGAAAGAAAAGCACGCTGAGAGCCAGGGGAGCTGCGGAAGTAAAGTGCAGAGGTACGGAGGCTCGCGCGCGCGGAAAGGGGCTGGCACCTGAGGACGAGGCTGTCTTTTTGAATCAGGAGGGAGTCACAAGCTCCCGACTGCTCTAAACTCCAGTTCCGGGAAGTCTCTGGGGACCCAGGACTCATACGGGGAGAAAGTGGACTGTCTGGCAGCAGGCAGAACGCGGAACTTGAGGGCGGATTTCCCTCAGAGGTGCTTGCAGCAATTACCAGGACACTGAGACGCGCGGCCCCTTAGGGCAGGGCTGAGGATCCACCATAGCTGCTTGCTCCGCCCTTTGATTCCCTAAGACCCCGCCCCACCCAGGCTGCAGCAGAGGCTTTTGCATATGAATGCCCCGGCCCTTTGCAACCTGAAAATTACCTAACTGCAGCTGGGCCAGACAGACCCAGAACTTCCAAGAGAAGACCCAAGGCCCCACAGCGGCTTGCATTGCTTCACAGCTGGGCCACATCAGGGCACCTCCAAACTCCAAAAAAGGAAGGGGAAGCTGCAGTTCTCTTCATAGCTCCTGCTGTGTAACCTCAGGCAGAGGCTAAATTAGCACTTCCTTAGATCCAAGAGCCAGTGTACCCAGTGGTCAAAGGGGGACCATCCAGATTACAACTCCTCAGACCATAAGGGACACACTCAGGGGGCAGACTCAGTGAGCACCAAAACCCCACTGAAGCAAGTCTTGCCCCAGAAGGGTGTCTTCAGCACAGAAGTTCTCCCACCACAGACACAGCTGATTCTCACTGCCAATTGGCCTGGAGGTCAATTCCTCCCAGTGATCCTACAACAATCAAGGCATAACTACAATAAGACTGTGCAAAAAGCCCACAAGGGGGTACACCAAGAGTGTCCACCTCAGGTAACTGGGGAGGCTGAGCCACTGGGCCCTACAGGACACCTAGCACACAAAACCACTCTACCAACACAGGGAAGCATAAAAAAATGCGGAGACAAAGAAACAGGTCACAAATGACAGAAATGGAGGAAAGCAAACTACTGGATATAGAGTTCAAGGCCACGTTTATAAGGTTTTTCAAGAATTTTATGGAAACCGCCGATAAATTTAGTGAGATCCTCGATGAATCTAGTGAGACTCTAGAGGATATGAAAAAGGACCAACTAGAAATTAAGCATACACTGACTGAAATAAAGAATAATATACAGAGATCCAACAGCAGACAAGAGGATCCCAAGAATCAAGTCAAAGATTTGAAATACGAAGAAACAAAAAATACCAAACCGAAAAAGAAAAAAGAAAAAAGATTCCAAAAATATGAAGATAGTGTAAGGATCCTCTGGGACAACTTCAAGCATACCAACATCAGAATTATAGGGGTACCAGAAGAAGAGAGAGGGCAAGATATTGAAAACCTATTTGAAGAAATAATGACAGAAAACTTCCCCTACCTGGTGAAAGAAATGGACTTACAAGTCCAGGAAGCGCAGAGAACCCCAAACAAAAGGAACCCAAAGAGGACCACACCAAGACACATCATAATTAAAATGCCAAGAGCAAAAGACAAAGAGAGAATCTTAAAAGCAGCAAGAGAAAGACAGTCAGTTACCTACAAGGGAGTACCCATATGACTGTCAGCTGATTTCTCAACAGAAACCATGCAAGCCAGAAGAGAGTGGCAAGAAATATTCAAAGTGATGAATAGCAAGAACCTGCAACCAAGATTACTTTATCCAGCAAAGCTATCATTCAGAATAGAAGGTCAGATAAAGAGCTTCACAGATAAGAAAACGCTAAAGGAGTTCATCACCACCAAACCAGCATTATATGAAATGCTGAAAGTTATTCTTTAAGAAGAGGAAGAAGAAAAAGGAACTCTTACCATTTGTCACAGCATGGATGGAACTGGAGAGCGGATAAATACCACATGATCTCACTCATTTGTGGAATATAATGAACAACATAAACTGATGAACAAGGACTGATCCAGAGACGGAGAGGCATTGATTGGACTGTCGGGCCTTGGAGAGAAGGTAGGGGAGGGTGGGGGTAAGGGGGAAAGATCAACCAAAGGACTTATATGCAAGCATATAGGCCTAACCACTGGACACGGACAACGGGGGGGGGGAGGGTGAGGGCATGAGTGGGGGGTGGGGGGTAGAGGGTAACGTGGGGATAAGGACACTTATGTAATATCTTAATCAATAAAAAATATATTAAAAACAAAACAAAACAAAAAACAATTTCCCTAGATCACTTACATTTTTTAGTAATTTCTCCTTTCAAGTTGGTCACATTTATTTGGCATTATATACTACTTTCTAGTAAGTTTAGGCCATCTATTCAATGTGAATATACTCAGTGTATGGACTTATATTTGTATGTTATCTTTGATTGTGCCTAGATAATTTTTACACAGTAAATTCTCAAAAATATTGTTTAATAAAGAACTGTTTCAGTAGTTTGAAATAATGTCATTTTCAGGTGAGTTAATTGAGGACTAAAACCTCAACTTAATCAGTGAGGAAAAGGTGAGAAGAGGTAATAACAGTCATATCTGGGAACCAATGAATGATTTTTTTTTTTTAATTTTGAGTTTCCCTCTCTGTCTTTTTTCTAATCCACAGAGGTTTGTGGGCTATTTGTAAATTGAAAGTGTTTGGTTAGAAACTTTCTTCAATTGAAATCTTATGTGAAAACCCAATCAGTAACACAGAAAAAATGTATGATGGTAGTTGTGGAGGACTAGAACGACCATCTTCTTGTCTTTGCTGCATTCACTGGTCTCTTAGAAGCTGACTTTGAAAATCTCAGGATGAAATCATCCCAAAAGCTCTCAGACACTTATTAGTTGCAGTCTTCATGAATGCAGGAAACTGAACACCTTCTTGCTTCTTTCATACCACCTGTCCATCAGGCTGGCTTTCATGGTGGTACGGGCTGTTCAAAGTAGTAGAATCCTTCCCAATGCTTTATGACGATCAAAGGAAGTAATATAGGTCAAAGTGTTTGCCGATAATAAATCTTAGTCATAACGTAATAGTAGTATTATTCACACTTAGGTGACTACTATTGTTGTTTTTGCTATTTTTATTACTACTTTGCAGCACTCTTTAGTGATAGTTATAATAGTTTTACTTAAAGATGAGGAAATAGGGGCTTAGAAAAGTAAGTACCTCAACTCAGCAAATCATAAATAACAGAAAAATTATTCTAAATGGAGGCTTTTCTTACTCAAAAATCTATGATATTTTCACAATGCCATCCTGTCTCAAGCTGAACTTGAAAGGCTACCTAAGAAAAAAACTCAACCTAACTGGTTTGGCTCAGTGGATAGAGCCTCGCCCTGCAGACTCAAGGGTCCCAGGTTCGATTCCAGTCAAAGGCATGTACCTTGGTTGCGGGCACATCCCCAGTGGGGAGTGTGCAGGAGGCAGCTGATCAATGTTTCTCTCTTATCGATGTTTCTAACTCTCTATCCCTCTCCCTTCCTCTCTGTAAAAAATTAATAAAATATATTTAAAAAAAAGAAAAAACTGACTTTTGAAAAGTATGTTTAAAACTAGAAGCCCATTTCACAAAGATTCGTGCAGTAGGCCTTCCTTTCCCTGGCTGCTGGCACCAGTTTTCCTCCAGAACCTGGGACCCAGGCCTTTGGTCCAGCCACAGCAGAGAAGCCAAGCCTCTTCAGACTTCAGTCTTCAGTCTTCAGTCTTCACTCCGGCCTGAGCCTTCAGTCTTCGCTCCATGCTTGAGTATGAAAATTAACTGCCATCTTTGTTGGGTTAATTTGCATAGTCGCTCTGATTGGCTGGTGGGCAGAGCAGAATGACACCAATTTGCATGTTTCTCTTTTATTAGTATAGACTAGAGGCCCGGTGCACAAAAATTTGTGCACTTGGGGGGGGAAGGGGGGTCCTTCAGCCCGGCCTGTGCCCTCTCGCAGTCTGGGACCCCTCAGGAGATAACAACCTGCTGGCTTAGGCCTGCTCCCAGGTGGCAGAGGGCAGGCCTAATCCCTAGGTGCAGCCCCTGGTCGGGCTCAGAGCAGGGCCGATTGGGAATTGGGGTGCTGCCCCCTGTCATGCACAGAGCAGGGCGGATTGGGAGGTTGCGATGCCACCCTCAGTCATACTCAGGGTAGGTCCGATTGTGGGGTTGAGGCACCGCCCCCTGTCACACTCAAGGCAGGGTCGATGGGGAGGTTGTGGAGCCACCCCCTGTCATGCACAGAGCAGGGCCAATCAGGGGGTTGGGGCACTGCCCCCTGTCATGCACAGAGCAGGGCCGATAAGGGGGTTGGGGAGCTCCCCCCTGTCACACACAGAGCAGGGCCGATCAGGGGGTTGGGGCGCCTTCCCCTGTCACGAACAGAGCAGGGCAGATAGGGAGGTTGTGGCCCCGCCCCCTGTCACACACAGAGCCACAGGGCGATGAAGGGGTTTGGGCGCTGCCCCCTGTCATGCTGATCCCGGTGCCGGGAGACCTCCTGGCTCCGCTGATCCTGGTGCTGGGAGGCATATTACCCTTTTACTATATAGAATAGAGGCCTGGTGCATGGGTGGGGGCTGGCTGGTTTGCCCTGAAGGGTGTCCTGGATCAGGGTGGTGGTCCCCACTGGGGTGCCTGGCCAGCCTGGATGAAGGGATGATGGCTGTTTGCAGCTGGTCACACATCCTTCAGGGTGGGGGTCCCCACTGGGGTGCCTGGCCAGCCTGGGTGAGGGGCTGAGGGCTGTTTTCAAGCTGGGACTGAAGCTCCCAACTGCTCCTTTTTTTCTTTTTTTCTTTTTTATTCTGGGCCAGCTTTAGCTCTGAGGCTCCAGCTCTTAGGCCTCCGCTGGTGAAAGTAGGTATCTGGTTTGTTTCGGTTCGAAACAATGTATAACTCCCGCTCTGACTCCAGCTCTGAGATCCCAGCTCGCTGAAAGCTGGTTTCTGGGGTTTTTTTTAGCTTCTATATTTGTTGAAATGTTTCAAACTGCAGGCTCAAAGGCCTGCAAGGCAGGCGAGGAACGTTAGTTTCCTCCGTCACTGAAGCAAGCAAGCCTCATGTTAGTTTCAAGCAGCCTGGTTCCCAGCCACCATCTTGGCTGACAGTTAATTTGCATATCGCCCTGATTAGCCAATGGGAAGGGTAGCAGTCGTACTCCAATTACCATGTTTCTCTTTTATTAGATAGGATAAGACATCTGAGAATGTCCTCTGTGAAAACCCCTGACTAATATCTCTGAAGGGGTAGGAGTCAATCTGGTTTGATCCTGGGAACCATCCTGAGACACGAGCAGTGTTGGGGGTTACAGGGTAAAAGACTTTCATGAGTTTGGACTGCTCGTGAAATGTCAGAGGGGAGCAAAAACCAAACAATGGAATTCACCAGTAGCCAAGCACAACTGCTTTTGGCATGAGTAGACTCTATGGGTTATTTTCTTGGTTTGTGTTCATTCTTTTTCACTCTTGGTGATGAATTGACACATTTCTATGCTTGCTTTCTAGGCACTCTCAAACTCCTAATAAACTTGATCTTTGCTTTCCAAAGAGTTCGGACTAATATCTCTTATAGTTCAGATAAGAGCCCACAAGTTTCACATGCTTATTCACTGATTTCGGTGTCAAACTTGTGTACCAGCTTTTAATTCTACCAGTTCAAAATCCATCAGTCATGTCAGGTGGGTGGTCACTGATGCTGCCTACATTACTGAGATGAAGTGACTTGCCCAAGGTCATTTAGTCAGTGACAAATTCAGTGTCCTGACCCCAAATCCAGCTGTCTCCCACATAGATTTTGGATGAAGCTTTAAAAACCGGCCTATGTATTAGTGTATTGTTATCTGATCACATTGCTGACACATGGGCTGTGTAAAAACATAGTGCTTTCCTCTTCAGCAAGCTATTCAATTCTAATATGATCAAACACTGAAATTATCATTTCTTGTCCTCATAATCAATGTGGACAGTGATGGAAATGCAGCATGTTTGGTTTTAAGATATCTCTATATGAGGGGTGAAAGAAAGCAGGCATTGACATGTATTTATTTGTTTGACTCTTCATTTCTTTTATTTTTTAAGTTCTTTTTAAAATAATTAATCAGGCCCAATGAAGGAGCTTTCAGTTCTCTCTCTTCCTCTCTTTTCTTTCCATAGTTTCCTATGGGATCTCAGAGCCATCTATTCATAGAAGAGAATCTGAGAGACATAGAGGCAGATCTTTGGGGAAGAGCTTCAGTGCCCTCTCCCAGGGTTCTATGACTTTACTTCCAGGAAGGCTGGCACAAGTATCAAACCCAGGACAGAGAGCCCAAAACTTCTATTTACAACACTGCCCCACTACTGCCAGAAAATCTGAGTCTTCTATCTAAGGTTCCCTTCTTGATCTCAATCTTTCAAAGCAGGATGTTTTTTTCAATATAATTCACAACAGCCAGTTACATTTAGTAAATTATTGGTAAAAATTAAATAACTAAGTTTTTATTCAACAAAACTTGAACGTGATGTTTTTAGGTAATTTCCATTTAGAATTTCCAGTAATTACTCTGATAGTTTAAAACTAGTACAAAATATCCTTATAATTCACCAAACTGTTAATCTTGCATTTTAATTTAGGTAGAGAAACAAGAAATGAAGAAAGAAATATAATTATCACAGTTCTAAATCTCAAAAAATATTCAACTCTAGTTTGGGGGTGGTGATTATTTCATTCAGATTGGTGCAGACACTGAACATAAATTTTCTAATGTAGACAGAAGGTCTGTGAAGCATAAATTATAGTTGTTTTGTCAACTGATTTGTATAAAGGATTAGCATAAATCATAAAATCTTAATTCATTAAAACTCTATTCTTCTGCAAAATAAAAAAACTAACTTGGCTTAGAAAATCCTATTTATTCACTTAAGGAATTTATACTGGGTGCCTTGGATATGCCACGCATTGTGTTTTGCACCATGGGAGACATGGAAATATATGTATATAAATCACAGTCTTTGACATTAATAGGTATACAGTCTAGAAGTTTGGTTGGAGTTATTTCAAAAGAGGAGGAAAAGGACAGAAAGACACAATTATTATACTGGAAACATCAGGAAACCCAGTTTCTTTTTTAAAACATAATATATGTTGAATTTTCTTTGATCTTCTTTGGTTGTATATATCTTATTTAAAAGACAAATATTGCACTGACCAGTTTGGCTCAGTGGATAGAGCGTTGGTCTGCGGACTGAAGGGTCCCAGGTTCGATTCCGGTCAAGGGCATGTACCTTGGTGCTGGGGTTCAACCCCAGCAGGTCCAGGGGTCCCCAAAGGTGTGGACAGAGTCGGCGAAGAAGGAATGACACTGAGGCAGAGTTCAGTTGATCAGCAGCCTAGCCAGGATCACCAGCCAAGTTCTGGTGTTTATTGTCTTGTTACATCTGTATTTATACCAGTTGATTTTAATCCTGTCAATTTCTATTGCAAAGGTTAGGGCATTTCTTATTTCCATTCCAAGGAGTAAAGATTATATAGCTTAAGTGTGATTGTTTGTAGTTAAAGTGATTAACTACCCGCCTGGCACTTAGTTAAGGGGTTTTATCCCCTCCCTAACTTCAGGGAAAAATCCCTACCTGGGGAAACAACCTTTCTCGGAGAGGTGACCTTGGTTAAAACACATAGCACTAAGGGGAGCAAACATATTAAGAACAGTATGCTATCTACGCCAGGTCCCTTGAAACATATGCTGTGCAGATGTTTCTTTCCTGCAATGACTGTGTCAAGCAGCAAGGATGGACCAGCTTCTGGAACCTTGGTTGCGGGCACATCCCCAGTAGGGGGTGTGTAGGAGGCAGCTGATCGATGTTTCTTTCTCATCAATGTTTCTAACTCTCTTTCCCTCTTCTTTCCTCTCTGTCAAAAATCAATAAAATATATTTTTTAAAAAATGTTAAAAAAAGGAGATGTCTCTGTCCTCCTAAAGCAAGAATAAATAGGTCTAAGTGGAGGAATTAGGAAGACAAAAAAACCAGGCAATATCTGGGTTGGATTGTGTAGAAAGAGGATGATGATAAAAAGATTGACATTTGTAGAGACAAGCTTAACATAGAAGAAAACGGAATATAGGGAACCAATTCTGATTCCTGGGCCAAGATTAACTGTGGCTTGTACAGATAATCCAAACTAAGAGGAATCTGTGGAAATTATCTCTTTATCGGGGTAAAGCTAGATCCTTATCTGTGCTCCGTATTGGGTTTTTATAAATAAGGACCTGGAACTGCTGTCTGGCTATAATAAGTGATAACTCCTGCCCCCCAAAAGAGGTCCAAAGAT
The DNA here is from genome assembly GCF_014108235.1 of Myotis myotis. Taxonomy (NCBI): domain Eukaryota; kingdom Metazoa; phylum Chordata; class Mammalia; order Chiroptera; family Vespertilionidae; genus Myotis; species Myotis myotis. The sequence goes on from NW_023416313.1 coordinate 123,133,249, forward strand.
GGGAGACTTAATCTCAGATACAAAAATTACAGGATACACACCCATCTTGTCTCCCCACCTCCACAGCTCACCTTGATCAGAGCTCAGCAGTGCTAATCTCCCCTCTCATCATAGAAAGAGGAAAGCTAGGCCACTTAAAGGACCATGTTACCATCAACAGTAACCCAACAACCAATTTAGACCCTAATGACTGTCATCCTGCACTGTTTCCCTGTGAAAAATATAAATGAAATAACAAGTACATCAGAGATGAGATAAGTGAGAAATTGAAATCCTAAGCTTGGACTTTAAGACTATATCTATATCTCAGTGTAACATGTAAACTTTAGCACTAGATATTGTCTATCTATTCAATATATATATATATATATATATCCTATCTAATAAAAGAGAAACATGGTAATTAGCGTACGACCGCTACCCTTCCCATTGGCTAATCAGGGCGATATGCAAATTAACTGCCAGCCAAGATGGCGGCCGGCAGCCAGGCAGCTGACGAGAACAGGGAGGCTTGCTTGCTTCAGTGACGGAGGAAGCCAAGCTTCCCCGCCTGCCTTGCCGGCCTCTCGGCTGCACTCTAAGCAACATTATAACAAATATAGAAGCTAAACAAAACCCCCGGCTTCAGCCAGAAGGACTGCAACATTGTTTCAAACACGGAAGGTAAACAAAGCCCAGAAACCTGCTTTCAGCAGCAGAGGTCTCATGGCTGGAGCTGAGCCTCAGAGCTAAAGCTGGCCCAGAATAAAAAAAAAGGAAAAAAGGACAGGTTGGGAGCTTCAGTTACCCGCCAGCCTGAAAACAGCCCTCAGCCCCTCACCCAGGCTGGCCAGGCACCCAAGCGGAACCCCACCCTGATCCAGGACACACTACAGGGCAAACCAGCCGGCCCCCACCCATGCACCAGGCTTCTATCCTCCATAATAAAAGTGTAAAATGCCTCCCAACGCTGGGATCAGAGCAGCCGCGAGGACTCCCAGCACCAGGATCAGCATGACAGGGGGCTGCGACCAAACCCCCTGATCGCCCTGCGGCTCTGTGTGTGAAGGGTGGGGCGCCCCAACCACCCCCCATCAGCCCTGCCATGAGTGTGACAGTGGCGGCACCCCAACCACCTGATCCCCCCTGCTCTGTGTGTGACAGGGGACAGTGCCCCAACTCCCCTATCGGCCCTGCTCTGTGAGTGATGGGGGGAGCTCCTCAACCCCCTGATGGGCAATGCTCTGTGTGTGACAGGGGGTGGCGCCGAAACCTCCCCATCGACCCTGCCTTGAGTGTGACAGGGGGCGGTGCCCCAACCCCCCAATCGGCCCTACCCTGAGCATGATTGAGGGTGGCATCGCAACCTCCCAATCCACCGTGCTCTGTGCATGACAGGGGGCGGCGTCCCAACTCCCCAATTGGCCCTGCTCTGAGCCCGACCAGGGGCTGCACCTAGGGATTGGGCCTGCCCTCTGCCACCTGGGAGCAGGCCTAAGCCAGCAGGTTGTTATCTCCTGAGGGGTCCCAGACTGCAAGAGGGCACAGGAGGGGGTGAGAGACGCCCTCTCTCCCTAGAGTGCACAAATTTTTGTGCACCGGGCCTCTAGTCCTATTAAAAGAGAAACATGGTAATTGGCGTACGACCGCTACCCTTCCCATTGGTTAATCAGCGAGATATGCAAATTAACTGCCAGCCAACATGGCAGCCAACAGCCAGGCAGCTTGAAACTAACATGAGGCTTGCTTGCTTCAGTGACGGAGGAAACCAACGTTCCCCACCTGCCTTGCCGGCCTCTGAGCCTGCAGTTTAAAAAACACTGTAACAAATATAGAAGCTAAACAAAACCCCAGAAACCTGCTTTCAACCCACCGGGATCTCAGAGCTGGAGTTGATACAGTGTTTCGATTATAGAACCCAAACAAACCAGATACGGGATTTCAGCAGTGGAGGTCTAAGTGCTGGAGCCTCAGAGCTAAACCTGGCCTAGAATAAAAAAAAAAGAAGAAGAAAAGGAGCAGTTGGGAGCTTCAGCCCCAGCCTGAAAACAGCCCTCAGCCCCTCATCCAGGCTGGCCAGGCACCCCAGTGGGGACCCCCACCGTGATCCAGGACACCCTTCAGGGCAAACCAGCCAGCCCCACCCATGCACCAGGCCTCTATCCTATACAGTAAAAGGGTAATATGCCTCCCAGCACAGGGATCAGCGGAGCCGAAAGGCCTCCCAGCACTGGGATCATCGTGACAGGGGGCAACGCCCAAACCCCCTGATCGTCCTGCGGCTCTGTGTGTGAAGGGTGGGGCACCTCAACCTCCCCCCCCCCACGGGCCCTGCTCTGTGTGTGATGGGGTAGAGCCATAACCTCCCCATCGGCCCTGCCCTGAGTGTGACAGTGGCGGTGCCCCAACCCCCTAATCGGCCCTGCTCTGTGGGTGATAGAGGGTGGCGCCCCAACCCCCTGATCCGCCCTGCTCTGTGCATGACAGGGGGGAGCTCCCCAACCCCCTGATGGGCTCTGCTCTGTGCATGACAGGGGTCAGCGCCCCAATCCCCTGATTGGCCCTGCTCTGTGCGTGACAGGGGGTGGCACCGCAACCTCCCCATTGACCCTGCCTTGAGTGTGACAGGGGGCGGTGCCCCAACCCCCCAATCGGCCCTACCCTGAGTATGACTGAGGGTGGCATCGCAACCTCCCGATCTCCCCTGCTCTGTGCATGACAGGGGGCAGTGCCCCAACTCCCCAATCAGCCCTGCTCTGATCCTGACCTGGGCCTGGATTGGGCCTGCCCTCTGTCACCTGGGAGCAGGTCTACACCAGCAGATCGTTATCTCCCGAGGGGTCCCAGACTGTGAGAGGGCACAGGCTGGGCTGAGGGACCCCCCCCCTCCCCACCGCCCGAGTGCACAAATTTTTTTGCACCGGGCATCTAGTAAGATATAAGAAAGTGGTTTAATTTTTTAATGGCTGGTTTCTCTGTATAGTGCATAAAGCTGGCTATCAGTCCAAATATAGGGACTGTGTCTTTTTTCTGCCAAGAGCATCTCCTCCTGCTGAAAAAGGCTTCCCCCCCCATTTAAACAGTCCTATCCTATATAATCTATCTATACTAATAAAATGGTAATATACTAATTAGACTGGTTTGATCGGCCATCTTCTGAGCTTCCAACTTCTTTCCAGACAAAGCCATGGTGGTGGGAGCCGAGGCAGAGGCAGTTAGGGGTGATCAGGCCAGCAAGGGAGAGCAGTTGGGTGTGAGATCAGGCTGGCAGGGGGTTAGGGCAATCAGGCGGGCAGGGGAGGGCAGTTGGGGGCGAGATCAGGCCTGCAGGAAAGGGCAGTTATAGGCAATTAGGCAGGCAGGCAGAGGGATTAGGGGCAATCAGGCAGGCAGGCAGGCAGAGGCAGTTAGTGGTGACCAGGCAGGCAGGCAGGTGAGTGGTTAGGAGCAGCAGTCCCAGATTGCGAGAGGGATGTCTGACTGCAATCGGGGGATTGGGCCACAGGGATGGAGTCTAAACCAGCAGTTGGACATCCCCCAAGGGTTCTCCGATTGGAGAGGGTGCAGGCTGGGCTGAGGGATCCCCTCCCCCCGTGCATGAATTTTGTGCAATGTGTCACTAGTATAAAAATATGACACAAGTAAACCTTTTAAAAATGTAGATAAAATTTTTTCCATGTATTGGCAAATTTGAATAGAATCTATGACAAAACACTCTCCTAAAAACCCATAGTCACTTAGAAAAATATCTCATAGAACCATGGAAACTCAGGGTATGATATTACCTTAGGGTATAATGCTTATAAAGCACTTCAAACCTGCCATATAGTAAATATGTAATAAAAAACACTGTCATAGGTTTCTGCACTCAGTGATCTCGGGGTGATAAGCAGAGAGGCCTATTTCCTTGAGGGGATTCCTCTATCAGTAAGATTCCTCCACCCTTGGACACAGTCCCTTTTACCTTGGCTCTTTGCTCTAAGACACTTTGCTTCCTCTACTTCCCTGAACACTAAACTTTGAATATCCATTAAATAAAAAATATCAGCTGTGCACTCAATAAAGACAGAGGTAAATGAAATCAATACAAAAACTCCTTCAGCAGACTGCATAGAAATTAGCTTAATTTCTGTCAAATATAAAGAAAGAATGGTTTCAAGCTTCAAAAAGAAAGCTGAAATGCTATAAATATGAAGAACAACTAAATTGTGTTGAAGGCTCATTAGGCTCTGCTCACAGACCTTCCATTTATCTCAGTTCATTGCAGAAAAGTGAAATTACTTCAAACAAGCTATGGTCCCTAAGGCTATGTATTCAAAGTATCACCTCTTCCTCTGAACCCTACTGCTAGTGCCCACTGGCCTAGTCTTATTTTATCCATCGAATGTGATCCTCCATACATTAAAACAAAAAGGAATAAGAGTGAGAGTATTCATATATCTTATTCAAAATTTCTATACCAGTTGACATCTATTACTAAATTAATCTCACCTGTAGGAAAGTAAGAAAGTGTTTTATGAGCAGCTACCATCTTTATGTATTTCCTTTTCAAAATAATAGCATAATTTTTTATAATCTTTCTTTCAGACTAATCTTCTATGAAAATAGAATAGAATCACAACAACTTTGAATTCTCAACCAGAATAGCAACAAGGGAAAAAAACATTTTTAGGAAATCTTAATACTATGCAGAAGTGATCTCAGGGAACCCAAGATAGCAATATGAAGTCATGAGATCTTTGCTCCGGGACACTTGGAGGGAAAACAAATAAGCCAGGGTTTTAATACCAAATCTACTGCAATTTTCTGCATATTCTTTTAGAAAAGAAATTCCTTTTCTCCTTATCCTTGCCAGCATTTGTTGTTTGTTGATTTGTTGATGGAGTCATTCTGACAGGTGTGAGGTGATACTTCATAGTTATTTTAATTTGCCTCTCTCTGATGATAGTGACTTTGAGCATTTTTTTTTCATATGTATATTGGCCATCTGTATGTCCCCTTTGGAGAGGTGTCTATTTAGATCCTTTGTCCATTTTTTAATTGGATTGTTTGTCTTCTTTTTGTTGAGTTGTATGAGTTCTTTATATATTTTGGAAACTAATCCCTTATCAGATTCATCATTGACAAATTAGGTTCCCTTTGCACTGTGAGGATAGTTTGTTTGCTGTGCAGAATCTTTTTAGTTTGAGGTGGTCCCATTTCTTTATTTTTTTCCTTTGTTTCTCTTGCCCTCATTGTATCTGTGAAAATTCTGCTCCATGAGATATCTAAAATGTTACTGCCTATGTTTTCTTCTAAGATTTTTATGGTTTGATGGCTTACAAGTAAGTCTTTTATCCATTTTGAGTTTATTCTTGTTTATGGTCTAGTTTTATTTTATTTATTTTTTACATGTAGCTGTCCAATTTTCCCAACACCATGTATTGAAGAGACTGTCTTGACTCCATTGTATGTTCCTCCTTCCTTTGTCACATATTAATTGAGCTTAATGGCTTGAGTTGATTTCTGGATTATCTGTTCTGCTCCATTGTTCTATATTCTTGTTATTGTGCCAGTATAAGGCTGTATTGAGTACAGTGCTTTGTAGTATAACTTGATATCTGGTATTGTGATCCCTTTAACTTTGCTCTTCTTTCTCAAGATTGCTGAGGCTATTCAGGGTCTTTTTGGGACCCACATAAAATTTTGGGTTATTTGTTCTAGATCTGTGAAATATAGGGTATCCCCCCAAAATGTATACTAATGTGCATATATTTTCTTGGGACACCAATGTTGCTGGTATTTTAATTTTTAAAATATATGTTTTTATTGATCTTTAGATAGAGAGGAAAGGAAAGGGATAGAGAGATAAAAACATCAATGAAAGAAGAACATCATCAATTGGCTGCTTCCTGCACACACCCCTACTGGGAATGGAGCCCACAATCTTGGCATATGCCCTGACCAGGAATTAAACCAATAACCTCTTGGTTCTTGGGTTGATGCTCAACCACTGATCCACACAAGCTGGGCATATCACTGATATTTTAATAGGGATTGTGTTGAATCTATAGATTGCTTTGGGTAGTATGGATAGCCTATATAATAAAAGGGTAATATGCAAATTGACCCTAACAGCAGAACGACTAGGAATGACTGGTCACTATGACAGACACTGACCACCTGGGGGGTAGACGCTCAATGCAGGAGCTGCCCCCTGGTGGTCAGTGCACTCCCACATGGGGAGCTCTGCTCAGACATAAGCCAGGCTGATGGCTGCCAGCACAGCAGTGATGGTGAGAGTCTCTCCCACCTCTTCAGTAGCGCTAAGGATGTCCGACAGCAGCTTAGTTCTGCTCCCTGCTGGTAAGTGGACATCCCCCGAGGGCTCCTGGGCTGCCAGAGGGATGTCTGACTGTCAGCTTAGGCCTGAACCCCCAGCAGGTGGACATCCCCCAAGGGGTCCCAGATTGAGAGAGGGCACAGACCAGGCTGAGGGACCCCTCCCCCCCCCCCGGAGTGCACAAATTTTTGTGCACCGGGCCTCTAGTTTTAATAATATTAATTCTTCTAATCCATGAGCTGGTGAGGATGTGGGGAAAAGGGGACCCTAGCATACTGCTGGTAGGAATGCAGACTGGTGCAGTCACTATAGAAAACAGTATGGAGTTTCCACAAAAATATTAAAAATCGAACTGCCATTTGACCCAGTGATTCCACTTTGAAGAATATATTCAAGAATCCCAAAACACAAATCAGAAAGAATATATGCATCCCTTATGTTCACAGCAGCACTATTTATAAGATCTGGAAATAGCCCAAGTGCCCATCCATACTAATAAAAGGGTAATATGCTAATTAGACTGGGAGACCTTCCGGGAGACTTTCCAGATGTCCTTCTGGACAAAGCCATGGTGGTGGGGCCGAGGCAGAGGCAGTTAGGGGTGATCAGGCCAGAAAGGGAGGGCAGTTGGGAGTGATCAGGCCAGTGGGGGGGTGGTAGTTGGGGGCAAGCAGGCCAGCAGTGGGGGTCAGTTTTGGATGATCTGGCTGGTGGGGGGGCAGTTGGGGGCTATCAGGCCAGCAGCGGGGGACAGTTGGGGGCAAGCAGGCCAACAAGGGGGGGCAGTTGTAGGTGAGAAGGCTGGTGGAGAGGGGCGGTTGGGGGCAAGCAGAGTGGTTAGGGGCTTTCAAGCAGGCAGGCAGGTGAGTGGATAGGAGCCAGCAGTCCTGGATTGTGCGAGGAATGTCCAACGGCTGGTTTCGGATCAGGCCTAAACCGGCAGTCAGACATCCCCCAAGGGGTCCTAGATTGGAGAGGGTGCAGGCCGGGCTGAGGGACAACCTCCTCCCCCTGCCCATGCATGGATTTTGTGCACCGGGCCACTAGTCAGTAGATAAGTGGTAAAAAAGTTGTGGTTTATGGAATACTATGCAGCTATAAAAAAGAAATATCTCTTACCCTTTGAGAGAGCATGAAGAAACCTGGAGAGTATTATGCTAAGCAAAATAAGCTAATCAGGAAAAGATAAGTATCATATTATATGTGGAATCTAATAATCAAAATGGGTCCAGAGGCATGGAAGCATGGCACAGACTGAGGAATATCACAGGGAAGGGGGCAGAGGATGAAGGCAGAGATTAACCACATAATTTATATGCATATATGCATAATCTATGGACATATATTGTATGGTAAAAGTTTGGGGTAGGTGGGAAACAGGTGGAGTGGGCAATGAGAGAAAAATGGAGGACATTTGTAATACCCTCAACAATGAAGATAACTAAAAAATAAATTAAATAATTATTAAAATTTTAAATAAATTAATTAAAATATAAAATAAATTCCTTCATTTTTTCCTCATTTATAAGTTGATAGGGTTGTGAGCTTTCTCTAAATTCAGCTTTAGGATTTTCTGAGCCTGAATATGGTTGATTTCTTTTTTTATATATCTTCCCCTATCTAGCATTCTACCCCAATCCAACTAATGTTACCTGCCACTTATACCAATACTCATATTAATAACCTAGAAGACATCTTCTATGACTTCCTTTCTCTCACAACCCACATTCAATCCATTTGAAGTGCCCTGAGCCCTGAGTCCTAAACATATCATGAGTTTGGTCCTTCTCACTCTTACAATTGTACTAGAGGCCCGGTGCACAAAATTCTGCACTCAAGGGTTCCCTCAGCCTGGCCTGCGCCCTCTCACAGTCTGGAAGCTTTTGTGGTTTGTCTGACTGATGGCTGAGGCCCACTCCTCCCAGGCCTAAGCTGTCATTTAGACATACTTAGCACTGCTACGGAGGCAGGAGAGGCTCCGCCACTGCCACTGTACTCACCAGCCATGAGCCCAGCTTCTGGCTGAGTGGCGCTCCCCCTATGGGAGCGCACTGACTACCAGGGGGCAGCTTCTGAGTTGAGTTTCTACTCCCTGATGGTCAGTGCACATCATAGAGGATGGTCATTCCACTGTTTGGTTGATTGCATATTAGCCTTTTATTATATAAAATTCTAGGCCACCTAATTTTCTCTTCTCTCCTGAACTATTTTCCTGTTCCCATTTTGCTCTTATAATGTTTATTCTCTATGCAGCAGCCAGAAAGATCCTTTTAAAACATAAATCAAATCCTGTCCCTTCCAGAACATAACCATCCATAGGTTCTCCTTTAATCTTGGAATACCTTGTGAAATCTACCATGATCTTCGAAGGCCTATGTGGTTCAGTCCTGGCTGTTTCATCAATCATGTCCACACTCTCCCTTTGCTTATGCTCTCCAGACACACTGAGCCATTTTTTGTTCCCACTCATGGCCTTTGTACATGCTGCTCCTCTGCTTGGAGCACTCTCTGCACACCTATATGGTCCCCTACCCTACTGCATAGGACTTTTCCAACATAACCTCCCCAAAAACACTTGCCCTGATTTCTTTTCTGAAATAACTGCCCTGTCACTCTCTAGCAATCCTCTCCCACATGCTTTATTTTTTTTTAGTACCTCTTATTACCAATGTGTTAGATTGTTTCCAAAATGGTGCACAATGATCACAACTCCTTGTACCTGTATCCATATATTGTTCCCTTGCATGTTGGCTCTGAGCCCATGGGACATGTGCATTGAATAAATGCTTGCTCTTTTGTGCTTGTTCCCATGACAGCCTAAGACCTTCTGTGGTCAAAAACCCACATGAATAGAGGGGCCCAGATAACCCATCTCTACCCGCTGAGCTTCTGAGTCAAAGCAGCCAGACCAGTGAGCTCAGGTGAGGCCAGCAGGAGAACTAGCAGCTCACCCACAGAATTGTGGGAAATAATAAACCATTGTTGTTTTAAGCTACTTGGTTTGAGGTGGTGTTTTTTTATTTATATTTTTATTTATTTCAAAGAGGAAGGAAGAGAGAGAAAGAAATGATAAGAATCACTGCTTGCTTCCTACACACTCCCTACTGGGAATCAAGCCCACAACTCAGACATGTGCCCTGACCAGGAATCAAACCATGATCTCCTGGTTCATAGGTCAATATTCAACCACTAAGCCACACCGGCCAGGCTGCGGTGTTGTTGTTTTTTTATATTTCAGCGTATAACCAGTAGGGCTCCTATGACCTACTATTTTTCCTATTTGTATCTTCCCATTGGACTATACACTCCACGGGAACTTGTTTTTTTCACTGCTGTAATCCCACTTTTTAGAGCAATGTGTTGAGTATATACTCAATGGCATGGAGTATATTCTTAGGAAATATTTTTCAAATGAATGAATATATGTAGGAATGAACATCCTCATAGTTCACAGGCAAATATCCTGCTTAGCCCAAGCAAACTTTCTCTGGACCATTGTGTGTTTTTAAATGCTGCCATAAAACGAGGCATAAAGGTGACATTTCAGTTTTTCACTCATAATTAATCCTGTTTGAAAATGCATTTTTTTGTCTTGGAATCATGTGGAACCTGGGATTTAATTACTCCAATTTCATTCCTGACTCTTGCATTACACTCAACTGCCGAGTGCCTCCTTCAGCAGGTTTATAACTTCAAAGTGTTTGGCTACAAATATTTGGTTAACACACAACTACAACAAGCTCTGCTAGAAAACCCCACATGCCCCATAGTAAGTGATAGAGTGAGCTGTGGTGGAGAAGTACCAGTGAGGAGATGAAAGGAGTCTAATCATGTGAGCTGGGCCAGAATGAGTGTGGGGCCATCAGAAATGTCTTCCAAAGGTTCAGTTCATTCACACAGTGTATGCCTATGGCCAAAACCACCACTGTGCCCATTCTATCTTTCCTCCAAACTAGGATTCCCTCAATCTTTTGATGTGTGAGCTGCATTGTTGATTTCTAAACATAATCATCTATGAGTTTTTAGACCTATGTACAAAGTGAAAACACATTTTAAGTGACAGTTATTTTCTATAGGGCAGTGGTTCTCAACCTTGGCTGCACATTAGAATCACCTGGGAATTTTTTTAAAATCCTGATTTCTGGGCCTCATCCTCAGGAAATTCTGTTTCTTTGTTACTAATGTTGTGGCCCCACCCAAGAAGTTCTGGGTTGGCAGGAGATGCTCAGTCTTACACCCCTGTCCTTGGTAACTTGCTTGCCTGCTGCTGCCGCTGTGGCCCCACCCCATTACAAAGAAACAGAATTTCTGGAGAATGAGGCCCAGAAATCAGGATTTTAAAAAGATTCCCAAGTGATTTTAATGTGCAGCCAAGGTTGAGAACCACTGCTACAGGGTATAATGATAATTATAAGCCTGCTGATTCTCCTGCCTTCTCCAGACTTTAGCACAGCGGTTCTCAACCTGTGGGTCACCACCCCTTTGGTGGTAAAACGACCCTTTCACAGGGGTCGCCTAAAACCATCCTGCATATTAGATATTTACATTATGATTCATAACAGTAGCAACATTACAGTTATGAAGTAGCAACGAAAATAATTTTATGGTTGGGTCACAACATGAGGAACTGTACTTAAAGGGCCAAAAGGTTGAGAACCACTGCTAGCAGCTTAACCCTGATGAGGGAGGAAGGCTGTGTACATGTGAGAGCTCAGTCAGATCAGTGATGTGGGAGGAATGAATACTGAGAGGCCACACCCACCAAACTGCCTACTGCCCAGTGGGAGACCAAGACTTGGGTAACCCACTAGACAAACAGCATGAAGGAAGAGAAATGGCAGCCTAATAGGTAGACCTGTTAGGCACCTTGTCCTAGAGTTAGAGTGGAAATAGAACTAAATTAGAGAACATTCACCTGGAATTACCAACAGAGGTCCAGTTGAGGAGGTAACTTATAACAAGGAAGAACAGAAAACACCTGGAGACTGGTAGGAAGGGTGAGGTAACAAGAGGAGGGTAGCTGAGAGAGAGGAGGGAGCACTGCATAACCGGGAGGATATATTTTCTCAAAAAATAGAAGCCCAGAGCCCAGGCTGGCTCCACAGCCTCTAACATTAGAGCCACAACCCAAGATGCCAGCCTCAGCACAACCAGCAGCACACATAACATCTAACAAGCTGCAGAAAGTGGCAGGGCTGTTGGCGGTAGCCAAGTCTACAGCCAGCAGACCAAAACTGGAGGGATAGAGAGCTGTAGTTTTGTTGCTTTTTTTTTCCCTTCTAAAATTTGGAACTATTCACCCAAAGCTTTGGCACAGGAAGGGAGGTGTGGACTGAGGTGCCTGAGGAGAGGTGAGAGTGGGAAGCAGGGCAGGAAATGTGAAAAAAAAAAGTAGCCAGGAGTCCTGCATTGGGCCATTCATACACTTCCAAACCAAAACAGCCATATTTCCTGACAGAAGCTAGCTGCTCCCAACACCCAGAGGGGAGGTAAACAAAACAAAACAAAACAAAAAGACCGCCCAAGGTAATACAGCCTGCCACACCCTGTATTTTGGGCTTTACAGCAGAAACAAAGGCAGAAGCCAAGCTTATGGGTCTGAATAGTCTCAAGGAGCCCTCAGTGACTGATTGGAGAGGGGCTATCCACCTATTCTAGGAACCAGATTGATAAAAACTCCATGGTCACAGGTGACCCCATTGGTCTCTATACAAGAATCTCTATCCAACCAAGGGCAGAATAATATTTTGGGCCATTCATGGAGGAGTAGCTCTGGGATAGGAAAACACACCCATTATATCCCTGAAAGCTAAAGAATACCTCCCCTATCTAAAGCCCTGTCAGAAACAGACTTTTGAGTGATTAAGGTTGACAGCTGGCTGGCAGGCAAAGGCAGGCAGAGGTGGAACCCTGGGAATCAGGGGATGTGTGCTGAACCAGCTCTGAGCACCATGTGGTTAATAAACCTACTCTAGAGGGCAGATAAGCCCTTCCTACTTGCAGCCAAGGCCTGTGGAGACAGACAGAAGCAGTCGGTCAGTGGATCATTTGGAGCTTCAAACAGGGTGCTAAAAGCCAATAGACAGTGCCTGATAGTGAATAGCACCTAAGTACATAACAGGAAGCCAAGAACTGTCAGACAGAACAAAAGAATACGGTCCTAAGCCAGCTCTCATGGGGCATTAAAACTCATCTGAAAAGAAAGATACTTCACCTTTTTTTTTGTACCTTTTTCTTCCTCTCTTGTCTTTTTGCCTCCTCTTTTTCTTCTCCTTTCTCCTTTTTAGTTTTTCTATTTCTTCTTTTTCCCCCTTATTAAATTTATCTTCTTTATCTGTCTGCTTTATTGATATGTTATATTCTAATCTCTGTTGTTATATCAAATTTCCTCTTCCCGGCTCCTATTCAATTTCCTTTCTTTTATTTTTTTCATTGCTCATTTTTTTCCTCTCTCTTTCCTCCTTCTAATTTCTTATCTTGTTTCACTTCCTTAACTTAGATCTATCTGCTTTATCCTCTACCCTCCTTTTCAAATTTTTTGTCTTCTCATTTCCTTTCTCCTTCCTTTATTATAAACTGTTTTCTTTCCCCTATTCCTCTAATTCTTTATTCTTATTTTCTTTATTTAAACTCTGCATCTACAGATTCTGCCACCCCCTTTTCTTGGTATTTTTTATTTGTGCTTTCTTGTTTATTTGTATGTTTGTTCTGTTATGTTTTCTCCACATATTTTTTCTTTCTTTTTTTTCTATAATTCTTGCTCTCTTTTCTCTTTCCTAATTCTCTCTTTTCTGGTAGTCACTTTTGTTGGGGCTATTGGGGTCTTGTGTATGTTCTTGTTTTGTTTCTTCTGTGTCGTGTTTTGTCTTGTTATGTTTTGTTCTGTTCAGTCAGCACCTGCAGACTGAAGGGTCCCAGGTTCAATTCCAGTCAAGGGCATGTACCTTGGTTGTGGGCACATCCCCAGTGGGGAATGTGCAGGAGGCAGCTGATTGATGTTTCTCTCTCGTCGATGTTTCTAACTTTCTATCCCCCTCCCTTCCCCTCTGTAAAAAGTCAATAAAATATATTTCAAAAAAATCAACAAGGAAATAGCAATCCTAAATGTCACACTAGATCAGATGACACTAATAGACATCTTCATAACATTTCACCCCCAAACTATGGAATATACATGCTTCTCAAGTGCAAATGGAACATTTACAAAGATAGACCACATGTTAGGACATAAGCTAAGTCTCTACAAATTCAAGAAAATTGAAAACACATCGAGAACTTTCTCACCTCACAATGGCATGAAATTAGAAATCAGCTACAATAAAAACACCCTAAAACAATCACATAGAGGCTAAATAGCATGTTATTAAACAATGAATGGGTTATCAAAGAGATCCAAGGAGAAATAAAAGAAATCCTGTAAACAAATGAAAATGAACACAGAGCATTCCAAAATCTATGGGACACAGTGAAAGCAGTCCTGAGAGGAAAATTCATAGCTCTATGGACTACCTCAAAAAACAAGAAAAACTTATAACTAATCTAACCTTACAACTTAAAGAATTAGAAAGAGAACCACAAGAAAAAACCCAGAGTAAGTGGAAATAAGGAAATAATAAAGATCAGAGTGGAAATAAATGGCATAGAGACAAAAAATAATAATAAAACACATCAATAAAACCAATAGTGAGGTCTTTGAAAGAAGATTGATGAACCTCTAGCCAGACTCACCAGGAAACAGAGAGGACCCAAATAAACAAAATCAAAAATGAAAAAGGTGAAGTAACAACTCACCCCACAGATATACAAAGTGTCATAAAAAAATACTATGGATGACTTTATTCCAACAAACTGAACAACCTGGTAGAAATAGACACATATGTAATAATTTAATCAATAAAAATAATTTAAAAAAGTAATAGACACATTCTTCCAAAAAAAAAAAAAAAAAAAAAAGAAGAATCTTCCAAAATTAAATGAGAAAGAATCAGAAAACCTGAATAGGCTAATAACTACAGATTAAATTGAAGCAGTAATAAAAAAAATTCCAGCAAACAAAAACCCTGGTCTGGATGGCTTCACAGGGGAGTTTTACCAAGCATTCAAAGAAGAAATAACACATATCCTCCTCAAATACTCCAAACATGTCAAGAGGAAGGAACATTTCCAAGCTCTTTTTATGAGGCCAGCATTATCCTAATTCCAAAACCAGATAGACACTAAAAGAAAGAGAATTACAGGCCAATATTTTGGGTGAACATAGATGCTAAAATCCTCAACAAAATATTAGCAAATCAGATCCAGCAATATATTACAAAGATCATACACCATGACAAATTATTTATTCCAGGGATTTATTCCAGGAATGCGAGGCTAGTACAATATTCTTATATCAATAAATGTGACACAGCACATAAATAGATGGCAAGACAAAAATCACATGATCATATCAATTGATGCATAAAAAGCACTCAAAAAAATCCAACACCCTTTTTTAAAATAAAAACTCTCAGAAAAGTGGGAATAGAGAGATCATATCTCAACATAATAAAAGCCTTATATGACAAACCTACAAGGAACATCATACTCAATGGGCAAAAACTAAAACCATTTCCCCTAAGAACAGGAACAACACAGGGATGCCCACTCTCACCCTCTTGTTCGACATAGTATTGGAAGTGCTAGCCATATCCATCAGACAAGAAGAAGAAATAAGTATTCCAATTGGAAGGAGGAAGAAAAACTCTCATTATTCATAGATGACATGATATTGTACATAGAAAACCCTAAAGATTCGATAAAAAAAAACTACTAGATTTAATAAATGAATTTGGCAACATAGCAGGATACAAAATTAACACCCAGAAATCCATGGTATTTTTATACACCAATAAAAAACTCTCAGAAAGAGAAACTAAAAAAAAAAAATCACATTTACCATTGCAACAAAAAAATTAAGATACATAGGAATAAACTTAACCAAGGAGGTAAAAGACCTGTACTAAGAAAACTACAGGATGTTGAAAAAAAAGGAAGATATAAACAAGTGGAAGAATATAACATGTTCATGAATTGGTAGTATCAACATCATTAAAATGTCCATACTACCCAAAGCAATCTACAGATTCAATGCAATCCTTATTAAAATACCAATGACATATTTCACAGCCCTAGAACAAACACTCCAAAAATTTATATGGAATTAAAAAAAGACCCCGAATAGCCACAACCATCTTGAGAAAGAAGAACAAAGTTGGAGGAATCACAATACCAGATGTCAACTTATACTACAAATCCACTATACTCAAGACTACCTGGTATTGGCACAATAACAGGCATATAGACCAATGTAACAGAACAGAGAACCCAAGAATTGACTCAAGTCATTATGCTCAATTGATATTTGACAAAGGAGGCAAGAGCATACAATAAAGCAAAGATAGTCTCTTCAATAAATAGTGTTGGGTGCCGAAACCGGTTTGGCTCAATGGCTAAAGCGCCGGCCTGCGGACTGAAAGGTCCCAGGTTCGATTCCGGTCAAGGGCATGTACCTGGGTTGCGGGCATATCCCCGGTAGGAGATGTGCAGGAGGCAGCTGATCGATGTTTCTCTCTCATCGATGTTTCTAACTCTCTATCTCTCTCCCTTCCTCTCTGTAAAAAATCAATAAAATATATTTTAAAAAAATAAAATAAAATAAATAGTGTTGGGAAAATTGGACAGATACATGTAAAAAAATGAACTAGACCACCAACTTATACCACACACAAAAACAAACTTGAAATAAATAAAGGACTTAAATGTAAGATGGGAAACCATAAAAATCTTAGAAGAATCCATAGGCAGCAAAATATCAGACATATTTTGTAGCAATATCTTTACTGATACAGCTCCTAGGACAATGGAAACTAAGGCGAAAATAAACAAATGGGACTACATTAAAATAAAAAGCTTCTTCACAGCAAAGGAAACCATCAACAAAATAACAAGAAAGCCCACTGCATGGGAGAACGTATTTGCCAATGTTATATTGGACAAGGGTCTAATCTCCAAAATGTATAGGGAACTCATATGACAACAAAAGGAAGACAAACAACCCAATTAAAGAATGAGCAAAGGACTTAAATAGATACTTCTCCTAAATAGACATACAGAAAGCCAAGAGACATATTAAAAAATGCTCAAAATCACTAGTCATCTGAGAAATTAAAATCAAAATGACCATGAGGTATCACCTCACAGCTCTCAAATGGATATCATCAACAAATCAACAAAGGACAAATGTTGGCAAGGATGTGGAGAAAAGGGAGCCCTCGTACACTGCTGGTGGGAATGCACACTGGTGCAGCCATCATGGAAAACAATATGCAGAGGTCCTCAAACTTTTTAAACAAGGGGCCAGTTCACTGTCCCTCAGACCGTTGGAGGGCCGGACTATAGTTTAAAAAAAAAACTATGAACAAATTCCTATGCACACTGCACATATCTTATTTTGAAGTTAAAAAAAAACACAAATGTTTTCAGTGGGCTACATGTGGCCCGCGGGCCATAGTTTGAGGACCCCTGGTATAGAGTTTCCTCAAAAACTTATGTATAGAACTGCCATCAAAGCCAGTGACTCCTCTTCTAGTAATATAGCCTAAGAAACAGGAAACACTAATCAGAAAGAACATATGCACCCCTATGTTCATAGCAGTGTGATTTACAATAGCTAAGATTTGGAAACAGCCTAAGTGCCCATCAGCAGATGAGTGGACAAAAAAACTGTAGTACATTTACACAATGGAATACTATGTGGCTGTGAAAAAGAAAGAATTCTTACCATTTGGACCTGGAGAGTATTATGCTAAGTGAAATAAGCCAGTCATAGAAAGTATCACATGATCTCACTGATAAGTGGAATCTAATGAACAACATAAATTGATGACAAAAAATAGACCCAGAGATATAGAATCATGGAACAAACTGTCAAACCTCAGAGGGAAGGCATAGGAGGGTGGGTGTGAAGAGATCAACCAATGAACTTATATGCATATATGCATAACTCATCAATACAGACAATGGGGAGGTGAGGGCCTGGGTGGGCCTCAGGGTCAGGCTGGAAGAGGTCAATGGGGATAAATAGGGACTTATGTAATATTTTCAACAATGAAGATTAAAAAATATAATAAATAAATAAATAGAGCCTGAATTTTAGCTCAGGAGTGTGTTAAATCTGAGCAGACAGTAGACAGCAGATATCACTTGATTTCTGTGGCTGCTATCCTTAGAGAAAGCCTGGTGTCAGAAAAGGCAGACCTATGACCTGGGGATTGACCTGCCTGGAAGTTGACTTACAGCCTATTCCACTGGCTGCATGGCTTGGATCAAGTTCATTCAGCTGTGTTAGTTGCAGGGTTTTTCCTGCAAGGTAAGGAAATTGTATTAAGTTCTAAGGCCCTTTCAAGCTTAGAAGTTATGAGTATAAATCAGTAATACTAGAAATATGCCATTTGACTCCATCTTGAGGTAAAGCCTAAAATCACTATTTTTTTTACCAATTATTAAGCACAAATTAATAGTCTTATGAAACAAGTAGATTTTTATGAAATTGCCTCTTAGATGTTGCTATTTGTTTCTAAAACAAACATCATGCATTGATTCATTCTGCATCTATGCACTGCATGTGGGAAACTGTAGAACTGGAGCTGGGTGGGCACAGTAGAAAGTCCCCTTCAGAAGGCTGCTACCATTATAAAAGGATCCTGATTCCTTGAAGGCTTTAAAGTTGGGAGTTACTGATCAGTGTGGTACAGAGGAGGACCATTCTGGTGTCAGGGTTACTGAAGAGGGAAGAAGCAAGTGGCAAGGAGACCAGAAAGAAGGCTGCCACAACAGTGTGAGTTACCCATGAGGACACCTATCTTCATCTGCTCTGTAGACTCACTGCTGTACAAGAGACCTAAACATGCCATGGTTCATAGGAGGCATTGCTCCAGACAGCAGATCAGGGAGGATTAGTCCCTCCACACAGTTCTTCAGAGGCCAAGACTCTGCCATCTATGGCTCTACCCCTACCCCTGCCCCAGGCCATTCAACTGCAGAAAATAAAGGAGCATGTAAAATCATGAGAAGCAGGTTTTTAGTGACCAAGCCAGCAGGGCACATGCCATTTCTGCTCTTTCCAAGGGTGTGGCCAGACATGGAGCCTGGGAAAACCATCAACTCCTTGAAGTACCCAAGAAGACAGAATGGATTTTGGAGAACTATTGGATGTTTCTATTATAAGGCATGGATTGAGAAAGCATCAAAGAGGATAAAGATGGGGAAATGGGATTAGGGGACATTTCTGAGCTATAATCACAGAATGTGGAGACAGTTTGGAAGGAGGCTAGGAAATGAAGGAAGAAATTTGGTGATGACCCTGAGGTTTCCAGCTCAGAAAACTGAAATTAAAAATACAGCAAGTCCTCTAATAATGTCAATTTGTTCAATGGCCTTTTGCTATAATGTTGATGAGATGTCGTAGGAAGTTAACTGTTATTTATATAAATTAGCTTTTGGTAAAATTGGTTTTGTTATAAGTTGTTTCACTTAAAGTTGCAAATCTATTCTATTGGAAATAAGATATAAGCTTTTAGGAGGGCAACTATATGTTATCTATCAAAATTTCAAGTGGAGCTTACTTCTCTCACAAATATTCTACTCTAGAAATTAACATTACAGAAAAATGGATACTATATATACTATACACACACACACATATATATATACACATATACAAAGACATTATCCTTGCTTGCATTAGTCATAAAAGGAAATCTACTCAAATCTTCATCAAGAAGATTCATTATGATAAAGTATAATATTGCCATATAAGTGACAACTATTAAAAGTTGCAATATTAATCTGTGTGTATTGACCTGAAAAGATTTCTAAATTGTGCTTTCACACTCAAGAAGCAAGTTGGGGAATAATACATACAATGTGTTTTGGAATAAAAATATATGTATGCATATTTATTGAAGAAAAAGTCTGGAGAGGAACCAAGATGGCAGCATAAGGTACAAACCTGTACATGCTGCCCCCCACAACAACATTAAAACTACAACTATAAGACAAAACAGCTATCATCAAGAACCATGGGAAAGCTGGCCAAGTGGAAGTTCTACAACTAGAAGGAAAGAAAAAAGCACATTAAGGCCAGGTAGGAGGTTCAGAGGCTCCAAGAACAGAGGTACCGGAGGTGCGCACGAGGCGGCTGCACCTGGGTGCACGTTTTTTTTCAATCAGAAGGGGATACAAGCTCTCGAATGCACTGAACTCATTTACAGCGAGACTCTGGGGTCCCAGACTCCTACGGAGAGAAACTAGACTGTCTTACAGCGAGGGTGACTTTCTCGCAGAGCTGCTCTCAGGGATCATTGTTGCTGTGGGGGCACGGGACTTGGGGACGTGGAGACCCCAGGAGTCGCAGAGCTGGCTGATGACAGCCATTGCTGCTTGCTCCACCCTGGTGATTCTCTGAGACCCCGCCCCACTCAATTTACATCCCCACTCCAGCTGTGCGCAGTGGCGCAAAGGAATCACCTGCACTTTTGCAGCCTAACCTAACAAACTGCAGCTGGGTCAGAGAGCTCCAAAACTTCCAAACCCCAAACAAAGAGGAGAAATCTGATGATATTGCTATAGCTCCTGCTGGGTAGACTCACACAGTGGTTGACTTGGAGATCCAGGAGCCAGGGTACCCCTGGTCAGACACCAGATTTCAACTCCTCACATCCATAAGGGACACACTCAAGAAGCAGACTCAGTGAGCACCAAAGCCCCACTGAAGCAAGTCCTACCCCATAAGGTTGTCACCAGCACAGCAGTTCTTCCACTGTAGACACAGCAGGTCCTCGCAGTCAACCAAAAAAAACGAAGACAAAGAAACATGTCATAAATGAAAGAAAGGGAGGAAAGCAAATTAATGGAGGACATAGAGTTCAAAACCACAGTTATAAGGTTACTCAAGAATCTTCTATGAACCTCCGAGGAACTTAGTAAGACCTTCGAGGATCTTAATGAGAATGCCAAAAAAAATGGAAAAGGACCAGTCAGAAATTAAACATACACTGACTGAAATTAAAAATAATATACAGAGATCCAACAGCAGACTCAAGAATCAAGTCAAAGATTCGAAATACGAAGAAGCAAAAAACATCCATCCGGAAAAGCAAAACGAAAAAAGAATCCAAAAATATGAAGATAGTGTAAGGAGCCTCTGGGACAACTTCAAATATACCAACATCCGAATTATCGGGGTGCCAGAGGAAGAGAGCAAAATACTGAAAGCCTATTAGAAGAAATCATGACAGAAAACTTCCCCTACCTGATGAAAGAAATAGACTTGCAAGTTCAGGAAGTGAAGAGAACCCCAAATAAGAGGAATCCAAAGAGGACCACACCAAGACACGTCATAATTAAAATGCCAAGGGCTAAAGACAATGAGAGAATCTTAAAAGCAGCAAGAGAAAAACAGTTAGTTACCTACAAGGGAGTACCCATACGACTGTCAGCTGATTTCTCAACAGAAACTATGCTGGCCAGAAGGGAGTGACAAGACATATTCAAAGTGATGAACAGCAAGAACCTACAACCAAGATTACTCTACCCAGCAAAGCTATCATTCAGAATTGAAGGTCAGATAAAGAGCTTCACAGATAAGAAAAAGCTAAAGGAGTTCATCACCACCAAACCAGGATTATATGAAATGCTGAAGGATATTCTTTAAGAAGAGGAAGAAGAAGAAGAAAAAGGTAAAGATAAAAATTATGAACAACAAAGTGACAACAAATAAATATCTATCAACAAGTGAACCTAAAAATTAAGTCAGAATAAACTGGTGGATATCATAGAATCAGGGGCATAGAAAGGTAGTGGACTGACAATTCTTGGGGGGAAGGAGGTGTGGGGGGTGTGGGAAGAGACTGGACAAAAGTCTTATACCTATGGATGAGGACAGTGGTGGGGGTAAGGGCATGGGGTGGGGTGGGAACCAGGTGGAGGGGAGCTATGGGGAAAAAAAAGAGGAACATCTGTAATAATCTGAACAATAAAGATTTATTAATTAAAAAAAAAGAAAAAGAAAAAGAAAAAAAGAGAAAAAGTCTGAAAGAATATACCAAAAACCATGAGGTGACTATTTCTCAAGTTACCTATTATTTAAATTTTTACAGAGTGTCTATCTTCTCTTGGGTAATTATGAGAATCTATGATTTGGGGATGTGGGATCTATCTATCTATCTATCTATCTATCTATCTATCTACCTATCTATCATCTATTATCTATCTATCATCATCATCATCATCTATCTATTTATCATCTCTTAGATTCTGTAAAGCCGGGCCTGCTCCGGCTCAGGGGAAGGGAGAATATATACATGTATGGATATGTATGTTATTTTTGTGTTCCTCCAAAACACTCTTCAAAATAGGCAATTTTCCCATTTTAGCGAAGAGAAAACAGAGGCTTATGTGCTTCCCTAATATCACAAACAACAGAAGGAGTTTTACACAGGCTCCAGGGGAAATATGTCTTTAGGCCTCCTATATGTCCACTTTTGAAAAGTATCTATTTAAGTCCTTTGTGCATTTTTTGATTATTGGATTGCTTATCTTCCTTTTATTAAGAAGTATGAGTTCCCTATACATTTTGGAGATTAGGCCCTTGTCTGATATAACATTGGCAAATATGTTCTTCCATGCAGTGGGCTTTCTTGTTGTTTTGTTGATGGTTTCTTTTGATGTGCAGAAGCTTTTTATTTTAATGTAGTCCCATTTGTTTATTTTCTCCTTAGTTTCCATTGCCCTAGTAGCTGTATCAGAAAAGGTATTGCTACAACATATATCTGATATTTTGCTGCCTATGGATTCTTCTAAGATTTTTATGGTTTCCCATCTATGTTTGAGTTCTTTATTTATTTCGAGTTTATTTTTGTGTGTGGTGTAAGTTGGTGGTCTAGTTTCATTTTTTTGCATGTATCTGTCCAATTTTCCTAACACCAATTATTGAAGAAACTGTCTTGACTCATTGTATGCTCTTGCCTCCTTTGTCAAATATTAATTGAGCATAATGGCTTGGGTCGATTTCTGGGTTCTCTGTTCTGTTCCATTGCTCTATATGTCTGTTCTTGTGCCAGTACCAGGCAGTTTTGAGAACAGTGGCTTTGTAGTACAATTTGATGTCTGGTATTGTGATCTCTCCAACTTTGTTATTTTTTCTCAGGATTGTTGTGGTTATTCGGGCTCTTTTTTCTATTCCAGATGAATTTTTAGAGTGTTCATTCTAGGTCTGTGAAATATGCTGTTGGTATTTTAATGGGGATTACATTAAATCTATAGATTACTTTGGGTAGTATGGACATTTTAATGATGTTGATTCATGGGTACCAACCCATGAACACGATATATTATTCCATTTGTTTATGTCTCCCTCTATGTCTTTTTTCAATGTCCTGTAGTTTTCTGAGTACAGGTCTTTTACATCCTTGGTTAAGTTTATTCCTACGTATTTTAATTTTTTTTGTTGCAATGGTAAATGGGATTGTTTTTTTTAGTTTCTCATTCTTTGAGCTCATTGTTGGTGTATAAAAAAGCCATAGATTTCTGGGTGTTAATTTTGTATACTGCTATGTTGCCAAATTCATTTATTAAATCTAGTAGTTTTTTATGGAGTCTTTAGGGTTTTCTATGTACAATATCATGTCGTCTTTGAATAGTGACAGTTTTACTTCTTTTCCAATTTGGATGCCTTTTATTTCTTCTTCTTGTCTGATGGCTATGGCTAGCACTTCCAAACTATGTCGAACAGGAGTGGTGAGAGTGGGCATCCCTGTCTTGTTCCTGTTCTTAGGGGAAATGGTTTTAGTTTTTGCCCTTTGAGTATGATGTTGGCTGTAGATTTGTCATATAAGGCTTTTATTATGTTGAGGATGATCCCTCTATTCCCACTTTGCTGAGAGTTTTTATCAAGAAAGGGTATTGGATTTTGCCAAATGCTTTTTCTGCATCAATTGATATGATTATGTGATTTTTATCTCTCAGTTTGTTTATGTGATGTATCACACTTATTGATTTGCTGATATTGTACCATCCTTGCATCCCTGGAATAAATCTCACCTTTACCAATGACCTTCTAAGAAGTTCTACAATCAGCATACTTTGTCAAGTCAAAGTAGGAAATATGCAGATGTGCTGGCACTGTTGGCTGCTTTCTCTCTCTTTCTTTCCTTTTTATGAAAGCAATCTCTTTCCTTTCATTCTCTCTCTCTTTTGTTTTCCTTTATGAAACTATGCATCCTATTATTAAAATGATTAGAAAAAGGTTGATACTTCTAAAGTTAAAAACAAAAGTTCTACCTTAGTTTCATGAGGCTAATTTACCTTTATATGAAAATTTTAGAAAGATATTTAAATAGTATACTGAATATTTAAAATGAAAAATAATATGAATGGATTTAAATATATATTACGTATACATTGTTACTATCTAGCCTAAAATATAAAATGTAATACATACATACATACATACATACACAAATGTTTCTTTTGCATAAATCTTAATTTTCAATCAAGTGTAGCATTTTACATTTAAAATCTCCCTTATCGAGAATCTTTGAAAGCCCTGAAAAAGGTTCCTTTCCTTGTTGTATAAATGAGTAATGTTTATTTTCTGTGCACCAACTGGTACAGAAGTGTTTGAATAATCATAATGCATATAGAAAAATCAATTCAATCCAGTATTTCTATATTTGCCTAATGTGAAGAGCTATGTTATTTGGTGTCTGAGTCCCCAGGACAAAATTGAGGATTGGAGACTAATAATCTAACTTGCCCCCTTCCCTTTCCTTTATACATTGAGCAATGGGTCCACATTCATATTAATATGCAGATGTGGACCATCTGACTTTCCAATTCTATAAAGAACCTGAGAAAATTAATAAAGGTGGGAAATAGAATGGGATTTGTATAGAAAATATACAATTCAATTTATTTAGTGACTAAAAACTGGGTGTATTTAAAATATAATTACTTTCAATAATAGCATGAGCATTTCATCTATATAATATAAAACAAGTAAAACACAGATTTATCACAATTCTCTTTAAATCAAGTCTTATCTTGATCACTGGTCTTCACACGGTATAAGGAGAATGTGGTGACTGGTGTCACATGTGTACAAAAAAAGTCTCCTACCAAAATATAGTAACAAAACCAGATATAGTATGCTTTAACAACTCTTTAAGAATACAGGTTTACAGTTGTTTTTAAGTAGGTTTACAGTTGTTTGTAAGGAAAATAATACAATAATTAAGTAATATTATAAGAATAAACTCTGTTTTTTGCTTATTCACAACTATAAACTTACTCTTGCCCCACTCTGAATGTAGCCATGTCAGGATTATGGAAGAAAAACAGAATGTGAAAATATATACAGATGAAAAGATTTTGTTATGGACTGAATTTTATTTTTCCAAAATTTGTATGTTGAGGGCCTAACTCCCAAGGTGATAGGGTCTGGAGGGAGGTAATTAAGGTTAGTTAAATAAGGTCCTAAGAGTGGGGCCCTATTCCAATAGTGATGATATTCTAGTGATGCTTAAGAGGAAGAGACACCAGAGATCTCTCTCTGCTAGTACTTAGAAGAAAGGCTATAGTCCACAAGTCAGGAAGAGAGGCTTCACCAGAAACAAACCCTGACAGCACCTTGATCTTGGACTTCTAGCCTCCATAACTGTGAGAAAATTAATTCCTGTTGCTTCAGCCACCCAGCCTGTGGTATTTTGTTTTGATAGCCCAAACAGACTAATACAAATTTAGGGCATGTTTCCATATGCTAATGAAAGGTGAATCAAAAGGAAAAGATGGTTGTCCCAGGAGAGGTGTAATAACTAATTGAACAAGGTCCCAGAGGACACTAAAGGTGATGGAATCCAGAACACAGATCACAGAACACAGGTGACAGACCAATGGTTCCAGACTCATTAGGACTTAGAGAACTTAATGAGCATTTTGACCTTTAGTAGGTACAATATTTTTTTAAATGTACCTTTTCCCCTTTATCTTAGAAGAAAAAATTATCTGTATTCCAAAACTAAGCCTTCTACTTATGCTTAGAATTTGAAAAGCCCCCACAACCTGAAGAGCTCTTAGATTTGTAGACTTCATTACCTCCTGGCTCTGCCTCTCCCTGAGCTGTCTCTCCACTGGCACCGAGACAATCCACCTACCCTGTGCCCTCCTTCCAAATTTCCCAGCCTCTTGTGACTCAGAAACTCTTATCACAATCGTAGAAATAATTTCTCTTAAATTTTTTTCCTGGTATAAAATAAAGTAATTTTGTTATTTTTTTTTTAGATTAGTTTTTATTAAAAATCATACTATAAATTTTATTTAATATCCTATCTAATAAAGAGGCAATATGCTAATTGACCTTCATGCTGTTGCAAAGATGGAAGCGCCCACAGCCAAAAGGAGGAAATATGCTAATTGACTGCCCCGCCCTCAAAGATGGCAGCACCCACAGCCAATAAGGAGGGAATATGCCAATTGACTGCCCTGCCCTCAAAGATAGTGGCGCCCACAGCCAATAAGGAGGGAATATGCTAATTGGCTGCCCCACCCTCAAAGATGGCAGCGCCCAAAGCCACAAGATGGCCAGCAGGGCAGGGCAGTTGTGGGCAATCAGGCCAGCAGGGGACGGCAGTTGGGGACAACCAGGCAGACAGGGGAGGGTAGTTGGAGGAGATTGGCCTGGCAGGGGAGCAGTTAGGCATCAATCAGGCTGGCAAGGGAGTGGTTAGGGGGTGATCAGGCTGGCAGGCAGAAGCAGTTAGAGGTTATTAGGCAGGCAGGCAGGTGAGCAATTGGGAGCCAGCAGTCCCAGATTGTGACAGGGATGTCTGGCTGCCAGTTTAGGCCCAATCACTGGCAGTTGGACATCCCCTGGGGGGGTCCCAGATTGGAGTGGGTGCAGGCTGGGATGAGGGACACTCCCCCAGTGCACGAATTTCGTGCACCAGGGCTCTAGTAGCCTTCTACAATATTAATACTACTAGTATGTATAAAAAAATTTAACTTTTTTCTATTTTTAATGTGACACATACTGTTTGATTTACTTTAATTACGTAAGAAAAAGGGATGGGTTAGTAACATTTTAAAATAGTACTGTTTGGGCTTGGCTGATGTGGCTCAATGGTTGAGTATTGACCTGGGAACCAGGAGGTCATGGTTCGATTCCCAATGCCTGGATTGCAGGCTTGATCCCCAGTGTGGGACATGCAGGAAGCAGCTAATTAATGATTCCCTCTCATCTGTGATGTTTCTTTCTCCTCTCTCTCTCTCTCTCTCTCTCCCTCTTTCTCTCTCTCTCCCTCTCCATTCCTCTCTGAAATTAATTTTAAAATGGTACTGTATGTGGTTTGGGGACTGATGTGGATTAAAATATAAATTAAAATTTAATTACTTGCTACACCATCAGGAATTGACTTTCGCAGCTGTTTAGAATTCTTGCATTTCACAGTTTAAAAATCAACTGGTTCATTATATAATTGTTAAGTTGTAATGATGATCTGAAAGGAGTTTTTAGGCTGTTATTTGCAAGTACTTTCCAAGTGACACATTTTTATTAGATAAAAACCAAACTAGATATGATAATTACTATGTTTTTTCCTCTTTTTTGTTTATTTGTTAAGCAATTCAGACATTTTAATGAGCTTTACAAGGATTTTTATATATGACTTGTGGATCTGGTAAAGATAATCTTGAGGCAAATTTGCATAAATATGTTCTTCTTAATAAATTATATCCTAACATCAACATTTCTTACTTTATTTCTTAAGTTAAAGTCCCCTTTTTCATCCCCAAAATGTGGTTTAAAAATATTTTAAAAATGATATGATGGTTGAAACCAGTGATGCTTGGACAAGTCACATCTATGTACTAACCGCCACACTTGCCTATTAGGTTGTGTATGGGGGCTTTAAATTATGCTGTTATCGCTGCTACTTACACCTTTGCAAACTCTGGGTATTCACATGTCACCAGTTAGAACCATTGGTTTATACCCATTGGTCTTAAATTTTGAGGTTCTCAAACTTTAGTGAGTGTCAGAATCAAATGGAAAAATTGTTAAAATACAGATTGTTGGTTCCCACCCCCAGAATTCTCTAATGCAGTAAACGTAGGAGGTCCAACAATTTGTGTCTCAACAAATTCTTAGATGATGTTTATAGTTCTGGTTCCAGGACCACTGAAGAACCACTGTTCAACATCCAGACTATTGCATCATGCATTCCCTTTCTCAGTTCCATGCCTTTGTTTTTCTTCTCCTGTAATGTCCCTCACCTCCTGTCACTCCCCACACCATCCTCTGAGCTCTACTTATCAAAATCCTACCTGTCCTTCAAAGAAAAATTCCTGCCAATTTCTCTGAGAAGCCTGTTTTCCCCAGAGCTCCCCATGTTGAGACTTGGTGGAACAGCAGGATGGATGCTTGCTCAGGGTGCAAACACTGAGTGCAGCCTATGAGCTAGTCTCTAGGGAAAATGCTCAGGACATAAAGCTGTGTCAGCAGCAGCCCTTCCCTCGGAGAACACCTTGTTTTTGTGTCTCATTCTCACTGGCTGAGTTTAAAACTCTTTGATTGTAAAAACTATGTTGTTAACCTCCATATCCCCAAAATTGACTAGTACATATTTACACATTCAATAAGGTTACTGCTTACCTTAATTGACTCATGAAAAATATTTACTTATTTGATAAATACTCATGGAATGTGCCATGATGAATTATACAGACCTAATCCCAGCCTTCATAATAATAATGACAATCATGATGATTTATTGAGTGCTTTAATTTGTTAACACTTTTAAACCTCAAAACAAGTTTATAGGCAGGTACTATAATTACCTTAATTTTAGATCAAGAAAGTTTAAGTAATCTGCTGCAGGTCACATAGCTAGAAAGAAGATAAACCAGAATTTAGAGCCCTGGCAAGGTATCCCCAGAGCTCATGCCATTTACCATGCTCCTATAGGTGAGGAAACATATTCTAGAAAAGGTGGTGGACAGTAAAGAGGAATGAATTAAATACAACCTCACCTGTTCTATGAATGAGAAGTATAGGATGCCCTGATACTGTATGACAAGAGGAGCAAATCTAGTTTTTGGAGAGTGCTCAGGGAAGGTTTTTTCATGAAAAAGATTTCTAAGATAAGACCTGAAGGATGAGCAGGAATTACAAAAGCAAAGGGAGAGGGTAAAGTGGTGTTACAAGTCAAGGAAAAGACATGAGCTTAGTTGGAAAGTGAGTATGAAATACTTAAGGAACTGAAAGAATGCTTATGTATAAAAAGGTGCAGCTGAAGAGAAATGCTGGGGCAAGATCAGAGACTTAGAGATCCTAAGAAGGACTCTGAAATCCACCCTAAGAGCAATGAGAAGCCACTGATGTTGTCTATGTAAGGCAACTGTGTGATGGATATACACAGATTAGAAGGAAACAAGTACAAATGTGTGTGGTGACTGGTAGGCTACTGCTATAGTCCAGATAAGAGAGAAATGTGGCTCATATTAGGATTTTGGCAGTGGAAAGAGAACAAAAGGAATTGCTTTTAGTAAGATTGAAGAAATAAAATAAAAATCAGGTTTAGCTGGTTTGGCTCAGTGGGTACAGCATCAGCCTCTGGACTGAAGGGTCCTAGTTTCAATTCCAGTCAAGGGCACATGCCCAGGTTGCAGGCTCGATCCCCAGTAGGGTGTGTGCAGGAGGCAACCAATCAATAATCTCTCTCATCATTGATGTTCCTCTCTCTCTCTCCCTCTCTTTTCCTCTCTGAAACCAATAAAAATATATAAAAAATACAATACAATAAAATAAAAATCATTGGTTAGCTTAATCAATGAGGGTTAAGGGAGAAGTCCTAGCAAGGACTCTGATTTCTGTCATGCAGAGGGATATTACAGAGTGTTTGGAGGGTGACTTTTAAATTGAAAGCTGAGTGATAAGAAAAATAACCAGAAATGTAGAGATAATGGAGGGAAAATTGCAGGCAGCGGTAAGAGCAAGTGATTTGGGGGGAAGCTTGATGTGTGTGGAGAAGAGGGAGAAGGCAGCACAGCTGGGGTCAGTGAGAGAGGTAGAGTGTGGGGAAGGGCAGAAAAGGGGCCTGGGACACAGGGCCCTCCCAAGTAAGCACAGCCTTGTGGGGCAAAGCTAAGAATTCAGAATTATTCTGAGTGAAATGGAGAGTTTGAGACAGGACAGATATATACATGTATATATTTAAAAATTGTTTTAGCTACTATATAGATAATTGATTATAAAGAAGTGAGAGTATACTAGGAAGACATAAAAAGTTACTATAAAAGTTTAGGTGTGATATGTTGGAGTTTAAAGTAGGAAAATGGAGAGGAGAGAGTGGAATTGGGATACATTTTAGGTGTGAATATTGTAGGACTTGTGAATGGATTGCATTTAGCAGTTAAGAGAATGAGGGATTTAGATTTTGGCTTGAACAGCAGATGAATGGTACCTATAGGAGATACTGGGGAATTACTGCTCAGGTGGGAGGGATTCTGTGATTGAGTGTTGTTTAAGGTGCCCAATAGACTTTCCAGTGGAGAGTTACACTGATAATTAGATATGTGGATCAAAGCAAGGTTCAGGACCAGGGCTACTTGGGGTGTCAAGTTTGGGGCCTTATGTAAAGCTATCAGAGACAGCAAGAGCACTGCTCAGCCCTGCTGCTCTGAGTTGCATTGAATCCACACATTCTTCTAAATTCTCCCATTCGACTATGCCAAGTACAGGGCAGGTTCCTTTTCTTACCCTCCCTACTGTACTAACTGTTGGATCTCAGCCCCTCTGCCTGGGGCTTGACCTCCTGGGACACCGGGTCTTAGATGGAGAAGCCATGAGAAGTTGTTGGTATATAAGAATGAGTCTTTACTGCAGGAGTCAGTGGCCATAAGCCATTAGACAAAACAGTTCTTTATAGCAAAGTCTTTTACAAGTAGCCACACGCCTGCTAATAAACAGATACATCTTCCCACACATCAGCAGTATTAGCCTCTGAGCCTACAGCAGCTTCTGAGCAGCCGCAGGCTGCCTCTAGACTCACTGCCTCACATCATAGCGGTATCTGAGAGCTCTGCCTTAGCAGCTTCTCCCAGCCTCCCTGGCCTCTCCCCTCTCTCCAGCACACTCCTCTGCCGAGCACACTGGCTGGTCTCTGTAGCCTTACACATCTGTGTAGCACACTCCAGCACAGTTCTTTACATATTCCAGCACACTAGCTAGTTAACATGGTAGCTATATCTGAGCTCTCTATGAGTTCTTAGATTTACATCATAGCAGTACCAGCTCTCAGATCCATCTGAGCTCTCTAGCATTTTTAATATGTTTTTAATGTTACTTACACAAAAGAGGCTAGTTGCCAACAGTGACATCAATTATTTGGGTTATAGAATTGCACGGTGTACCATGAGATCACGGTGGCCTTGCAGCTGCTTATGGTATCTTAGCTTTGAACATTTGATTAAGATTCCAATGTTCAGAGTGGCCTTGGTCATCCAGCATACTATCAACAAGGCCTCCACACTCTAATTAGCCTTGATTATCTGGGGACTCTGGCGTGGTTCCTGCAAAAGCCATGGATCATTAAGTGAAATAGGAAAGAGAAAGGAGCACTATACTGAGTTCTGCGACACTCCAACTTGTAGAGGTTGGGCAGGCATCAAAGGATATGGAAGAAATGACCAAAAAATAAAAAAAAAGAAAGAAAAGAAAAGAAAAGAAAAGAAAAGAAAAGAAAAGAAAAGGAAAGAAAAGAAAAGAAAAGAAAAGAAAAGAAAAACAAAATTAGAAGATTGTGTTGTTAGTAGAAGCTGAAAGAAGATAGTAGTTCTAAAAAAGAAAGGTAAAATTTCAATCAAAGATTAGGGTGAGGCTAGAGAAGTGACCACTGCATATGGCCACCTGCAGGTCATTGTGACCTTGACAAGAGTGATGTTAGCAGTATGGTGGCAGGGAGAGTTTTGTGGAATTGTGGTGAGGGGAGAAAGCAGAGGGATGATGGCAATGACTTCTGTCTTAAATTGTCTTGTGATGAAAACCAGAGAAATGGAGTGGAGGGGATATAGGAAATACTATGGCTTATTTAAGTGCAAGTGAGAAAAAAGTTAGTGAATAAATTGATGATGCAGAGAGGGGAGGGAACAAGAGAGTAGGACCAAAGTGCTTGAGAAAGTCAGAGAAGTAGATGGAGGAGATGGCTTTAGATAGAAACAGGGATAGTTCTTCTATTAAAGTAGGAAATAAATATTACATAGTTATGGGTTAGGGTGGTTAGGTTAGGTTAGACAGGTACAGATAGCATTTTGGTTGGTAGGTTGGTGGAAGGAAGATCAAATAATTCAGTTTTGTTTTCTGCTTATACTTTTCAATGAAATATGAGTTAAAGTAATCAGCTGACTGGGATGGATCATTTGTTCCAATTCTTGGGAACTTACGCACAGGTGTCCCAAAGTGCCTCATTTGGATATACCAATATAGACGTCAAAGGGTACTTACTATTAATCAATATGGCCGAGCTTAACCAAAAACTAAGAAGAGAGAAGACACAGGGAACAAACAATGCAAGAAATCACACAGGTTTAATTACCAGAGAGCTGATGGGTTTCAGTCCTTGGCAGGCCACCCGGAGACACTTGCTGACAGAGGCACATGGAGGTCGTCCAATACGCCGCGGCAAGGAGCTCGGTCTCTTGACTCGAAGAGAGGCCACTAACAGTCTGAGCTCAAAGGCAGAGCAGGAATGGCAGTTTGGCAGTTTGGCAGTTTGGCAGTTTGGCAGTTTCCAGGGGGAAGGAGAACGTCTGGCTGTGGAGGAGCAGACAGGCGTCTGAACCTCAGCAGATTTGCTCTCCTTAAATCCTTGAAGCTGGGCATCTTCAGTGTCTCCTATGGGTGCCATACACGGGTGCCTCCCTGTTATCTAGGTATACACTCAGGTGGGAAAGTTGTGTACATGTCCAAAGCTTATCAATCACACACACACACATCTTATTTTTGGAGTTGTTTACAAGTTTTGGTCTAAGAATAAAATGGGGTCTACTTATGCTAACTTGCTAATACAAAAATGGAGTCTACTTATGCTAACTAAACTTATCCTATCTAATAAAGAGGGAATATGCTAATTGACCTCATGTAGTCACAAAGATGGTGGCGCCCACAGCCAATAAGGAGGGAATATGCTAATTGACTGCCCCACCCTCAAATATGGTGGCGCCCTATCCACTCAGCCCCGCTACGCGCCTGCCTCCGGAGCCCCTCCCCCGTCCCCTTAGCTTCCCAGCAGCCAAGGGCCACCTGAGGCTTGCGCTGCCAGCAGTGGCAGCAGCAGAGGTGTGATGGGGCGTCGCTTCCTGCCCCTGAGGCTCCGGACTGTGAGAGGGATAGGCCAAGCTCAGGGACTGCCCCCTCCAGTGCATGAATTTTCATGCACCGGGCCTCTAGTTACTTATAACAGGCTTCTTCAGTGTCTCATGTCAGTGTGCTCCGGTGGCCTTCTGGGCTTACGCAGGGGGGTTGCAAGCTACTTATCAGGAGTTAACATGCAGGGAGTTGTTGATCAGGAGTTACAAGTTATTTGTCAGGAGTTAACATGCAGGGCATTACAAGTTACTTATCAGGGTCTCACACACACACACACACACAAATTAAGTTCCTCTTCTAAGTAAAGTTTAAAATTCACTCTAATAAAGAAATGAAATTTGATTATGCTATCTTATACTAACTAAACTTATTACTATAACATTATTAAATATAGGTGTTTTACAAGGGGATAAGAAGGTGTGACATAGTCATATATGCAAGCAGACAAGAAAAACTACCAAGAAAGTAAAGGAGACTTGTCCAACAGTGTCTGATAGAGATTGTGGTTATCAACTTAAGTTTGACCAGTCAGGACTATCATGTGATTTTTCCCCAATGTTTAGCTGTTTTGGTAAAGGACAGAGTAGATGAAACAAGAATGAAGATATGCCACACAAGTTCAATTAAGGAAAGGAGGAGCAAAAAAAGGAATAAAGTGATTGT
This sequence comes from Myotis myotis, assembly GCF_014108235.1. Classification (NCBI taxonomy): domain Eukaryota; kingdom Metazoa; phylum Chordata; class Mammalia; order Chiroptera; family Vespertilionidae; genus Myotis; species Myotis myotis. The sequence goes on from NW_023416313.1 coordinate 123,166,671, forward strand.
AATGATGGGCTATGGATATTAGGCTGGGTGAGGAGGGAAGGAAGGGAGATCCATAGATTTGAGATCTTACTAACATTTAAGAATCACTGGTGTAAGACACAATAGCATGTAAATTAGAGGGATCATTGTGCTGTCTTAAAAGAAGAATGTTTAAAATCAAGATAATTTTTCTTTTATTACAGGTTATTTGGCTTTATTCAAAGTCCTGATGGTCAAATATATTCACTATTCAGAATTTTTCAAATTGTAGAAAATATAGCATACATGTCATAGCCCAATGGGATACAGGTGGTGTTCTTTAAACAAAAACAATAATATTTCTGTAGCAAAACTATGATCCTTCGTATGTAGTGGGATAAATAAGGACTATTAATAGCCTAAAAACAAGTCAGATTAGGTCATCTTGCCAAGTCAGTTCAGATCTGGTCAGATTTGACCTCAAATGAGTAACCAATAAATAAAAAAAGTTTTCAGAGCTATTTGATTTTGGAATTCAGATAACAGATTATGACTACAATAACCCTCTGTGCCAAAGTCATTTAATTTTTTTATTCTCTTTTCTCTTTTTCTCCAAGAGACTTTATATACCCCATGAGGAAGACAGTCATAATGCTCAAACAGGCATAATTTAAAGTGCTATTTCTCCAATATCACACATTTACCATTGATTACCTAGAAGAATAGTTTTACATACAACCCATGACTAAATTAACTTATAAAAAATGTGTGGCCCTGGCTGGTATGGCTCAGTTGGTTGAACATCATCCCATGCACTGAAAGGGTGCAGGCTCGATTCCAGGTCAGGGCCCATGGCACGGGTTGCACAGCTCAATCCCCAGTAGGAGGCATGCAGCCCATCACTGTTTCTCTCTCTCCCTCTCCCTTCCTCTCTCTCTTCAAAATCAACAAAAACATACTTTTAAAAAATTTATGTGAACAAAAGTAGATGTGCTTCTGGGGACAAGGAGGAGTGGGGGGAATGATCCCAGAGTATACCAGCTCTGGAGTGGCTCTGAAGTCAGTTCTCACTCTCCCATTTACATTTGTAGGAAGAATCCACTCAATAGCTGTGCTTCAATCATCCTTAGAAATGCTCTGTCTCACCCCTTATTCTGTTAGTGAATTGTAATAAAAAAAAAAAAACAGATTTGAATGTGCTGGGAAATACACATTGTGCTTCATTGTGTAACTGTGTAATTACTGTACTATACATGCTAACCCAAAGATGGATTAAAAATGGAGAATTGTACAAAGTTGTGGCTAATCCTAAACCAAATCCAGCAGACAGTTGAATTGGGCAATCCTGATATTCTGCCAAGGCCAGGGCTATAGATAACTGACCTGGGATGGGATGAAAATTTAGATTAAGAAGTTGATGAGTATGTCAAGTTTATTCAGAATGACCTCTTAGGATGGGTTGTTAAAAAAAACAAAACTTTCTATATCCTTAAATTTTTATAATCTCTCCATGTTTCAAACAATGTTTCTAGTACAACATTTAGCAATGTTTTATCATGTTGATGAAAGTACCAACCTTCTTTTTTTCTTTGTAAATTATTGAGGTGAATGTGTTTTTCTTTAGGATAATTTTTCTAGCCCGACATTCCTAAACAACTGCAGTTTGCAAGGAGAGGGAATCATTAATAATTTTATTTTTCCAAAAATTTAAAGAAACCATATATTTAATTATAAAAAAAACTAAGGAAGATAATTAACATTGCAAGTATATTCCTGACAAAGTCCATTCCAGGTTGGAGAAAGAGTGAGCAAAGGTAGAAAGGTAGAAAGATGCATATGTCCAGGATGTTTATTCCAGCAGGACAGAGCATTTAGGTGGAATTAATGGGATTGAAGAGCAAAATGAATGTCACAATCTAGTTTTGAGGTTCTTAAATGCTAGCCTGAAGAACTGGAATTAGTTGTCTGCAAGAACAATGCAATTGAAAGGTTTTTGAATAATAAAATGGCATTATCATATTTATGTAGCTTTTTCAATAGGACTCAAACCACTTTATATTCTTCTGAGTTATTTAATATGTCTATGGATTTGGGGTAACATCAAGTTAATTTGAGTCCTTGCCCTAGTTTTCACTGGGTTCCAACACCTGGAGTTTACAAATTAGTCTGACAGTAACACAAACTTTCTGAACTTCATTTTACTGGGATATTAACACTAATTTTAACAAGTCCCTGTGAAGATCAGATGAAAAAATATATAAACCACATTATGTAGTATATGGCACCAAATAGATGCTCATTATAAGTCAGTTCTCATCCCAGGGCTTCCATGTCTTCTAATAATTAGGATGATAACATCAGGAAGAAAATGTCCCCATGTAAACCTTTTCTTTATACAATTTAACAGAATTTATTTGGCAACTTCTTAGACCCTAAAACACAAAATGAATGAAGTAAGTCTCCTCTTCTCGAGGATTCTGTAGCTTATTAAAGAAGGCAGAAACAACATTGGTAACCAGAACACCAAGTAAGAAGAGCTAACGAAATACCAGGGGCACAGAGAGTGGGAACTAATCCTAGTTAGTGACCTGGGAAAATATCAGGAGCTTGTATTTTAATTAAGCTTTGAAGAATGAGGAGGTAAATATGTGAGCAAATTTCAGAGGCATAAAAGTGGGAGTTCCTAAAGCAAGATGGTGAATAGGGTGGAGTATGAGACCAGTTAAGGAACACATTTATCCTACTGTGAGTGTGAATTTTATCCTATACATGAGAAGAAAGCACAAAAACTGTTCAAGCAGATGTGATATTTTAAACAATGGTACAATAAGTTGGATTTGAGAACCAAAGCAGGGTTCCAAGATCCACAGAGAGCTCCTAGTTCCCAGCTTTGGTATCTTAATGGAAACTGTGACCAAGAGGAGTCCAAAAGTACAAACATTTGGAGAAGTGGATTGAGATATGAGATAAAATTATTTTGGGACCCCTTGGATTTGAATTGGCAGGGGGCTGAGCAGATGAAAATATAGGTTTAAGTTCAGCAAAGAAATCATAATGGATTCAAGGAATCATAGATTATAGGTGAGAACTAAAGCCAGAGATGTTACTGAATCAAACCAGAAATATTTGAAGTGTGAAGAAGAGAGGTCTAAGAGTGGAATTACAGAGATCAAGTGTGAAATGTAGTAAGAAAAAAAGAAAGGAGTGATATCAATAGTACAAATGGAAAAGAACAGGGGGAAAAAAGAATGTCTAGAAAGTCAGTGGAGAAAGCCTGAAAAAGATCAATTGTGCAATTGTGCTTTAAGCAGAAAGCTCAAATAAATGTAGGCATTAAAGTATATATTTTTCCATATATACTTTTTCCTTCCTTAAGATCTATATCTATAATCTAGTATATATTTTCCATATGTATATCAATACATCTTAAAAGCCATTTAGAAAACAAGGTGAAGTGCTTATCTGTGTTTTCCCCCCTCCATGTCTTATTATGTAATGGCTCCAAATAGAAAAAATTTTTCTGAAGAGAATATTAGTTTTCCTTATTCTTAGATGATCTCCATGACATCATTTAGTCTTCCTGTGCCCACTCTTTGTGTAATACAATCAATCCCATTTAATGACACAGACACATTTTCCTGAGACTCTACTAAACATGCCATTTTTCTATTCAATGGACCTTGAATTACTCTTAATTGCTTACAGAATAAAGTATAAAATCCTTTTCTTTGGCATTAGCAATCTTTCATATGCAATCTACAACCTCATGTTCTCTTACTTTATTACATGAACCTTCTCTCTCATTTACTCACTGTCATCAAATAAATCTTACACATTTATGCCTCTAACAGTTTTTCTATAGTTACCTAATTCCCTCTACCCTACACTTAGACATGAACAGAAACTGCTATGGCATTCCAACCAAACATCCTTTAAGGCTCAGCTCAAGTCCCTTTCCTACTAAAGTCCAGTCTGCCTTTCTAGACCTTCTATAGCTTTTGTTTAATATTTATCAGATCAGAGTCCAGTAGGCCTGAACTGGGCCCCTAAATGACTGTGTGACCTATAGAAACATCTCTGGGCTTCAGTTTTCTCATTTGCAAAATAAGGAAATTTTTAAGCTCTCAAGCTCTAAAATCATTTGATCCTACATTCTGCAATATATATATATATATATTTACACATATATATACATATATATATATACATATGTGTGTGTGTCTAAAACAGAACAGATGAAAGCAAAACCATGATACTGGCCATGCACACAAATATATATACATATATAATATTCCAGCAAGGAATGAAACTGGATATCTTCCAAAGAAATTAATTTGCTAACACTAGGCCTTCACCAGTGAACTTGGTTTGGGAAAGAATATACACATTGGATTGGAACAACGGTAACTTGGTCACGGACCAATTCAAGCATTTCACAAAAATGCAAGCTAAAGTCCAGAAAAAACTTAAGCTTTTTTAAAAAAAACACTATCAAGCCCTAGCCGGCTTGGCTCAGTGGATAAAGTGTCAGCCTGCGGACAGAAGGGTCCCGGGTTCGATTCCGGCCAAGGGCACATACATGCCTGGGTTGTGGGCTCGATCCCCAGTCGGGGGCAAGCAGAAGGCAGCCGATCAATGATTCTCTCTCATCATTAATGTTTCTATCTCTCTCTCCTCCCTTTCTCTCTGAAATCAATAAAGAAATATATATTTTTTTAAAAAAATAAATAAATAAAACACTATCAATAATATTAATTTAAGGTCCCTGTTATCTGACTTCAGTGACCTCTTGATACTCATCTCATGTTCCCCTCACATGTCCCTTGCCCCATCCTGAGGTGCAATATCTTCCAAGTCTCTCTGAGTATATTAGTCATAGTTTCCGGTTATCTTTTTTCTCTCTGAAATATTTTTTTTTCTTTTGGGGTTGGTTTTCTTTTCTGGTGTTTCACTTCCATGTTGCAGGCTTTTCTCAAATGCTTGGTGATCATGGTTGGCCCTTCACATTAAAGAATGAGGAAATAAGTCCTAGATGGTTTTTCTCAGACGTTAGAGCATCAGCCCTCAGACTGAAAGGTCTTGGGTTCGATTCTGGTCAAGGGCATGTATCTTACTTGCAGGCTTGATCCACAGGGCTCATCAGGGCACACGCAAGAGGCAACCAATCAACGTGTCTCTCTCACATCCAAGTTTCTCTCTCTAAAAATCAATGGAAAAAATATCCTTTGGTGAGAATGAACAACAACAAAAAAGAATGAGGAAATAAGCAAGTTGTTTCTATGCTTGCTATTCTTACTAGACATTAAGACATTAAAATCCTTAAGGGAAAAAAAATTTTGTTTTGTTTACCATTTTCTGCTAAAACACTTTTACAAACTTAGTATGAAATATTAGAGTATATTATTTAGAACATCGTAATTGACCTACTCTTTCTATTTATACCATATTTGGAGTAAAAGTGACATTAATAACCAACAAAGAGTACTCATTCAGTTAATGAATTTGCATTCTATGATCAACAATTGAATAAAGTTATATCATTAATCATACAAATGGAGAGGTTTCATTTAAGGTATAGTCAAATATTTAAATGACTGTTATACAAAAACCATTTAATATGATGGGCTCTTCCTCTATATCTGGCACTATTCTGAAAATTAAACATGCAACTCTCCTAATCCTATGAGGTAGTATTTATTTTCTCCTGTTTTGTAAATGTGATATCAAAAGGAAAAACATAAAGCAATTTTTCCAAGGTCATACTGTTAATAATTAATAAAGCCAAAATATATATCCAGGCTATTTTTAGAATAGTCATTGACTCTCTATAGACTTAATTATATGTTAAAGCCCTTAGAATTTAGAAATGGGTAAAATTTATTAGCAATTGGAATTTCCCAGTGATGAACTGAAAGGATCAAAGGCAGGGGTTTCAAGAGGACATATTTGCAATGACCAAGAAGTTATATCTACTCCAAATTCAGAAGATTCTGAAAGCTGTTTACTGTACACATATGTATCTATCCCCTCCAAACAAAATGTAAAATTCTTGGGATGTATTATATTTTTTGCTGTTTGTCTCCATACTGTTCTATATACATAGTAAGCACAAATATTTGTTGTTTAATTTTGAAATACTTTCTGGTGACTAGCCTTTTAGAACAGAGTTGATTATCTCTTCTCTATGATGTTGAAAGTGAAGGGAACAGAACAGATTGATGACTTCTAAAGCTCACTTCCAGGGTTATGATTTGATAGGAGACAAAAATAGACAGGAAAAAGCACACACATCCTTCTGTCCTTCTGTAGCACAGTTGGAGAGTGCTATTCCAGGGTTTCTGATTTTAAAGGTTGTTTTTATAAAAATAAAATAAAATGGAGTTCTGAGCAATTCTCAAAATGGCTTATTGATCACATCTCTCAGGCCTTCTAAACTCCACCTCAGACATATAAGAGATAGAAAATTGGTGTTGGGGAGAGGAGCTAGCCTTTCTGATGACCTAAAGGATATATCAGACATCAAAGCAAACTGTCTAAATATTTCTAGACTATAACATTCAAGACAAAAGGAACAATCATAAAGATTTTACAAAACTATTGTCAGCAAAAGAACACATCTGAAAAAATTATAACAAGATGGGGTGATATTTTTTCAATGTCTCTCTAGATTATTTAAATCATTTTGAAATGATCATTTGACCCCCAACAATAGCAATTGGTGTTATAAATAGCACAATATAGTAATTATGAAGCAAAAGCTACTAAGGTCACATTGCAATTAACTTTATACTTAGATACATTATTCTACTTTTAAAAGACTAAATAAAACTACAAAAACTATCACTGAGTCATGAAAGGAAGAGTATATAATAATGATAATAATCCCCCAAATCTAGTACTGAAAATTTAAAAAGAGTACATTGTACATAACCATTTTCATCCAATAGCAAAAACATAAAGACATGATTTGTGGAAAGAGAGCTAAATGTCTTTGGATTTAGAGAAAAGTAATCACAGTCTTTGAAAAGTGACCTCAAGGGATGGAAAGATGGCGGCTGGCAAGACGGAGGTGAGGGGGAGAATGTGAGTGAATGAGAGGGTGAAGGGAGAGTGTGTGGATGCGTGTGGTGTGTGTGTGAATGAGTGAGGGACAGTTAAATCCGACAGGAGTAGCAGAGGCTGGCAGACCAGACTCTCCTGGACAGGGAGCACCTACCATCGCCGCGGACACTCCCTGGGCTGCGGGACTCGGGCACAGAGCCCATGCCATCTTGAAGGGGAGAGTGGCTTCATCTAGGAACTCATCAGCACCACCACCCAGACAGCCCTTGGACACTGCCTGTGACCCAGCAGCCCCTCCGGCCAAAATCCTGCTTCCCCACCCGCAGACCTGCAGACCCGCAGACCCTAGGACCTCCACCTCCAAAGGAGCACAGCTCCCGCAGCAGTAAGTGCAGCTTCCCCTTCCCTAGTGGCAGACCTCTGGACACCACATTCGTGCATTTCCAGCGTGGAAGCCTCTGGAGCCCACCACCCACAGGCAGTTCTTAGGAGCTGTTGCCAGCCCCCGCTGGGTGCTATATTGTACACAGTGGCAGACTGCCCCACAGTAGAAATTCTGAAAATAACTCTTCCTGAATAACTGCCCACAGACACTGTCACACAACTTCAGCGCCAGAGCCCCTCAGGGTGCACCCAAGCTCCACGCCAAAAACCATACCACCACAGATGCGCATTTCCAGCAGGCAGGCATCTGGAGCCCACCACCCCACACAGATATTAGGAGCCACTGCAAGCATCGCTGGGTGCGATATTGTGCAAATGGGGGTGCACTGCCCTGCAGCAGAAATTCTGGATTGACTCTTCCTGAATAACTGCCCACAGACACTGTAGCACAACTTCAGGGCCAGGGCCCCTCAGAGTACGTAGGAGCTCGCACCACAAACGCAGGATGGGTACCCCTGTGAGCTGCCACTGGGAGCATGTGTATCCAACCACAGAGACAGGAGCAAAAACTGAGTCTTCCCACCAAACAGCTGCAGAACTCTGGACACTACAGTCATGCTTTTCCAGCACACAGGCCTCCTGAGCCCACTGCTCCACAGGCAGCTCTTGGGTGTCGCTGTGAGCTCCTGCTGGGAGAGCTTTTATCCAAACAAGAATGCACTTCCCCAGCAGTAGAAATTCTGAATATCCTCACCCTGGATACCTGTCCACAGATGCCTCTATTGCTTGGCTTCAGCAAGGGCCATTCAGAGTGCATCAGGGCACCGTGCTGGCAACCCTGTGAGCCAGCACTGGATGAGTGTGTATCCAACCAAGGCGGCAGCAGCAAAAACTGAGTCTTTCCACCCAGTTACAGCTACAGAACTGTGGACACCACAGTCATGCATTTCCAGTGTGCAGGCTGCCTGAGCCCCACCACCCTGACAGACAGCTCCTGGGTACCTCTGTGAGCCCCCGCTGGGCACATGTAATTTCACCCAAAGACACAAGGCAGCAAAAATTGGGACATCCCCCTCACCATCTGCTGACATCTGGACACAGTAGCGCCTTTCCAGCTCACAAGCCAACATCAAGAAAACCCAAATAGCTCAAGTAGGGAGCTACGCTAGATTACCAAGCTCAAGAGACCCTAGAGATCACACCAGCAGCACCATTCCCAAAAGAACCTGGGTAGCAAAGCAGTCAGATCCAGGACACAGAAACAATTAAAACGTTAGAGCAAAACATGGGGAGACAAAAAAGCAATCCCCAAAGAAAAGAAAAAGGGTAATCACCAGAGAGAAAGTTAAATGAAACGGCGGCAAGTAACTTCTCAGAGAAATAATTCAGAGTAATGATTATAACAATGATAAAATATCTGGATAACAAATACATGCACAACTCAATGAGAATTATAAAGAGCTGAATGAGAATGTCATCAATATAAAAAGGAACCAAGAGGAAATGAAGAAAGACATAGCTGCAATAAAGAACACAATGGAAGGCTTAAACAGTAGACTATAAGAGGCTGAGGACCGCATCAATGAATTAGAAGGCAAGGTAGAAAAAAAACACAAAAACACAGCAGCAACTAGAAAGAAAATTTAAAAAGCAAGAGGGGAGCCTAAGGGAGCTTTGGGACAACACAAAACGAAAAAACATCCACATAAGGGGGGTACCAGAAGGAGAAAAAGAGAAGCAAGGGATAGAAAACCTGTCTGAAGAAATAATGACAGAAAACTTCTCCGATATTGGCAAGAAAAAAAACTATGCAAATCCAAGAAGCACATAGAGTCCCAAAGAAGATGAACCCAAAAAGACCAACACCAAGACACATCATAATTAAAATGCCAAACATCAACAACAAAGTACAAATCTTAAAAGCTGCCAGAGAGACAGAAAGTTACATACAAGGGATCTCCCATTAGAATATTGATGGATTTCTCAACAGAAACACACCAGGCTAGAAGGGAATGAAATGAAATATACAAAGTGATGCAAACCAAGAGACTGAATCCAAGAATACTATACCCAGAAAGGCTATCATTCAAAATTGAAGGTGGAATCAGGAGCTTCACAGACAAAAAGGACTAAGAGAGTTCATTACCCCAAGCCAGCAATGCAAGAAATGCTAAAGGGACTGCTGTAAAAAGAAGAAACAGAAAGGCAAGAAGAAACATAAATATTAAGAATAAAAATGATGACAAACAAGTACTTATCAATAATAACATTAAACGTAAATGGATTAAATGCCCCGATCAAAAGATATAGGGTAGCTGAATGGATAAGAAAACATGACCCATATATTTTCTGTCTGCAAGAGACCCACTTCAGCACAAAGGATTCACACAGATTGATAGTAAAGGGATGGAAAAAAAAATTTCAGGCAAATGGAAATGAGAAAAAAGCTGGGGTTGCAATACTTATAACTGACAAAATAGACCTTAAAGTAAAGGCCATAACAAGAGATAAGGAAGGCCACTTCATAATATGAAAGGGAGCAATCCAACAAGAAAATATAACTCTGGTAAACATATATGCACCCAATAGTGGACACCAAATACATAAAGCAACTTCTGGAAGATATCAAGGGAGAGATCAATAACAACACAGTCATAGTAGAGGACTTTAATACCCCACTGACACCACTGGATAAATCCTCTAAACAGAAAATCAGCAAGGAAACAGCAATCCTAAATGACTCGCTAGATCAGATGGACTTAATTGACATCTTCAGAATATTTCACCCAAAAGCCACAGAATATACATTCTGCTCCAGTGCACATGGGACATTTTCAAAGATAGACCACATATTAAGACATAGGCAAAGTCTCTTCAAATTCAAGAGGATAGACATCATAACAAGCATCTTCTCAGATCACAATGGCATATTAGAAATAAACTACAATAGAGGAGAAGATGGTGGCGATATAGGCAGACGCGTCCCAGGTCGTGTCCCTCGTGTCCCGGAGCAAATGGAGTGAGCAGCTGAAACTAATAACATCCACCCCAAATTGGCAAAATTGCTCAGCTGGTGAGACAGTTTGCAGCCAGGAAGGGCAAAACTCCCCTGGAAAGGTAAAACAAACAAACAACAATAAAAAAAAACAGGGATTTGGGCAGGAAAGTTTGCCAGACCTCTGAGCCCAGAGGGTCGGAGGGAGACCACGTGGCAGACAGCTGCGTCCCTTGGGACAGGCACAGCCCCTGACGGGGGAACACAGCCACACCCAGATTCCACCCTGAATGAGATCAAGGATTAAAATAATCTGATCAGTCCCTGGGAGTTAACAGGGTCTGGACTATAGAGGGATTTTCAATCCCAGCAACAACACAGAGCGGGTAACTATTAAGGAACCAGCTCTGGATAGTTGACCTCTCCAAATCACTTTTAAGTGCAATAGAGATGCCATATAGCCTCAGAGGCCAACCCCAGAACACTGCCACCCAGAGGCTGACCCACAAACTGACTCTTTGCTAAACACAAAATAAGGCAGTCTGGGAAACAAATACAGCCTGCTTTAAAATAAGGACTGTGGTTTACAACACAGAGGAACAGTGTATCACAGGGAAACTCAACACTCTCCTGAATACCTGGCAGGACTAAAGGCGAGCTAGACTGAAGAACAGAAGAACCGAAGGACCTTCACTACTGCAATTTTTTTTTCTTTTTTCACCTTTTAACTAAGAAACCAATTTTTTTTCCTTTTTTTTCTTCTTTTTTTTTCTTTCTTTCTTCTTATTTTTCCATCACCTGATTTTACCCTTTTAATTACTACCTTCTTATTTTTAACCAGTATTATTACTGCTACCATTTTACCATTTTTTAAAGTGCCATTTTATTTTCTCTTTATTTTATTTTGGGATTAGTGTTCTCCATTCTATTTTCATCGTTATATTATTGGTTGTTTCTGGTTTGCATCCATCTCCAGGGAGCTGTTGCTGGAATTTGTTGGGATTAGTGGCGGCTCTATAGGAGTATTCTCCTCATATAAAAAGTCTCTTCCCCTCTTCCACTTCATTCTCACTTTTCGCTCTTTTTTTTTTTTTTCATTTCTCGCTTTTATTTCCCCCCCTCCTTTTTCCCAATTTCATTTTTGCACTCCTTTTTTTGGTCCCTACTTTTCTTTTCTTTTTTCTCTTTTATCTTCCTTCTTCCTTATCCCCTAATGCTCTTAATTCAGGCGGTCACCTTTATTTGAGGTTATTAATATCATGAATATATTTGTGTTTAGTGCCTGGTACGTGGTGCCTTGTTGTGTTATATTTTGTGCCTGTAAATCAACGCAGCAGATCCAAGCAACAGCAGCATCCTGAGCACCACACCCTCTGCTGAGGAACAGCAGCTGTCCGTGAAACCTCCCCACACCAGCCAGAAGAGCCACCACAGCTATGAACAGCACCCACCAGAGGAGCTGCTGCCAACTGAAGAGCAGCTGCTACCGCAACCGCCCGAAGAGCAACCACAGACCAAGGAGTCACTGCCACCCAGGGAGCAGCCACTGTACGACTCAATGTCTAGATATGTCAGTGAGATCAAACATGGGTAGACAAAGAAACCCCCAAAGGAAAGAGAAGGAGGACTCTCCAGAAAAGCAGCTAAGTAATACAGAGGCATGCAACATGACAGAAAAAGAATTCAGAATAAGGGTCCTAGAGTGCATAAACCGGATGGAGGAAAAAATCGACAACCTCTGCAAGAAGCAAGACGAAACAGATGAAAAAATCAATAACAGATGGAAGAAGCTAGAAGAAACAGATGAAAAAATCAACAACTTAAGTAAGACCCAAGAAGAAATGAAGAGTGATATAGCTGCAATGAAAAACACCATTGAAAGTATCAACAGTAGACTAGGAGAAGCGGAGGGCCAAATTAGTGAATTAGAAGACAAGGAAGCAAAACACACCCAAAATGTACTGCAACTGGAGAAAAAAATTAAAAGACAGGAGGAGGGCTTAAGGGAGCTTTGGGACAACATGAAACAAAACAACATACGAATAATAGGGGTACCAGAACAACAGAAAGATGAACAAGGATTAGAAAACCTATTAGAAGAAATAATATCAGAAAACTTCCCTGAGGTGGGGAAGAAAAAAGTCACACAAGCCCAGAGAGTCCCAAACAAGGTGAACCCAAAAAGACCCACACCAAGACACATCATAATTACCATGGCAAATGTTCAGGACAAAGTGAGAATCTTACAGGCTGCAAGAGAGAGACGCAAAGTTACATACAAGGGATCTCCCATTAGATTGTCAAATGATTTCTCAACAGAAACACATCAGGCCAGAAAAGAATGGACGGAAATTTACAAAGTGATGCAAAGCAAAGGACTGAATCCAAGAATACTCTATCCAGCAAGGCTATCATTCAAACTTGAAGGGGAAATAAGAAGCTTCACAGACAAAAAAAAGGCTAAGGGAGTTTATCACCACCAAGCCAGAAATGCAAGGAATGCTAAAGGGTCTGGTATAAAAAGAAGAAATGAAAAGCTCAGAAAGAAAACAGCCACACAAAAAAAGAAATGGCTACAAACAAATACCTTTCAATAATAACTTTAAACGTAAACGGGCTAAATGCTCCAAACAAAAGACATCGAGTGGCTGAATGGATAAAAAAACATGACCCATACATCTGCTGTCTACAAGAAACCCACCTCATTAGAAGGGACTCACACAGACTGAAAGTGAAAGGATGGAAAAATATCTTTCAGGCAAATGGAAAGGAAAAGAAAGCTGGGGTAGCAATACTGATATCCGACAAAATAGACCTCAAAGTGAAGGCCATAACAAGAGATAATGAAGGCCACTTCATAATACTAAAGGGATCAATACAACAGGAAGATATAACCCTGGCAAACATATATGCACCCAATGCAGGAGCACCCAAATTCATAAGAAAACTCCTGGAAGATATCAAAGGAGAGATCGACAACAATACAATCATAGAAGGGGACTTTAATACACCACTGACAGCACTGGATAAGCCCTCTAGACAAACAATCAGCAAAGATACAGCAATCCTAAATGACTCACTAGATCATATAGACTTAATAGACATCTTCAGAACACTTCACCCCAAAGCCAGGGAATATACATTCTACTCAAATGTCATAAGACATATTCAAAAACAGACCATATATTGGGTGACAAGCAAAGTATCCCCAAATTCAAGAAGATTGAAATCATAAAAAGCATCTTCGGAGACCACGATGGCTTAATATTCGAAATAAACTACAATAAAAACAACCCAAAATACTCAAACACCTGGAAGCTGAATAGCATGCTATTAAATATTGATTGGGTTACCAATGAGATCAAAGAAGAAATTAAAAACATCCTGGAAACTAATGACAATGAAAACACAACAATCCAAAACCTATGGGACACAATGAGAGCAGTCCTGAGAGGGAAGTTTATAGCTCTACAGGCCTATCTCAAAAAACAAGAAAAAATGGTAGTAAATCATCTAACTCTACAACTCAAAGAATTAGAAAGAGAGCAACAAGAAAACCCCAGAGTAAGCAGAAGGATGGAGATAATAAAGATTAGAGCAGAAATAAATGACATAGAGACCAAAAAAAAAATACAGAAAATCAATGAAACCAAGAGCTGGTTCTTTGAAAGGATAAACAAGATTGACAAACCTCTAGCCAGACTCACCAAGAAGCAAAGAGAGAGGACCCAAATAAACAAAATCAGAAACGATAGAGGCGAAATAACAACAGACCCCACAGAAATACAAATGATTGTTAAAAAATACTATGGACACCTCTACTCCAACAAACTAGACAACCTGGAGGAAATGGACAAATTCCTAGAAAAATACAACATTCCAAAACTCAATCAGGAAGAATCTAAAAATCTCAACAGGCCAATAACTATGGAAGAAATTGAAGCAGTCATCAAAAAGCTTCCAGCAAACAAAAGCCCAGGACCAGACGGCTTCACAGGGGAGTTTTACCAAACATTCAAGGAAGAACAAAAACCTATCATCCTCAGACTACTACAAAAAATTCAAGAGGAAGGAACACTTCCAAGCTCATTCTATGAAGCCAGCATCACCCTAATACCAAAACCAGGTAAAGACAACACAATGAAAGAGAATTACAGTCCAATATCCCTCATGATTATAGATGCCAAAATCCTCAACAAAATCTTAGCAAATCGGATCCAGCAGTACATCAGAAAGATCATACACCATGACCAAGTAGGATTTATCCCAGGGATGCAAGGATGGTACAATATCCGCAAATCAATAAATGTGATACATCACATAAACAAACTGAAAGAAAAAAACCACATGGTCATATCAATTGATGCAGAAAAAGCATTTGACAATATTCAACACCCATTTTTGATAAAAACTCTCAGTAAGGCGGGAGTAGAAGGATCATACCTCAACATAATAAAAGCCATATATGACAGGCCTACAGCCAGCATCATACTCAATGGACAAAAACTAACACCATTTCCCCTAAGAACAGGAACAAGACAGGGATGCCCCCTCTCACCACTCCTGTTCAACATAGTACTGGAAGTGTTAGCCATTGCAATTCGGCCAGAAGAAGAAATAAAAGGCATCCAAATTGGAAAAGAGGAAGTAAAACTGTCCTTATTTGCAGACGACATGATATTATACATACAAAACCCTAGAGACTCCATCAAAAAGCTACTAGACTTAATACATGAATTTGGCAATGTAGCAGGATACAAAATTAACCCCAAGAAATCTGAGGCATTTCTATAGAACAATAGTGAACTTTCAGAAAGAGAGATTATAAAAACAACCCCGTTTACCATCGCACCAAAAAAATTAAGCTACCTGGGAATCAACTTAACTAAAGAGGTAAAAGACCTCTACTCAGAAAACTACAGGACGTTGAAAAAAGTTATAGAGGAAGACATAAACAGATGGAAGAACATAACCGTGTTTATGGATTGGTAGAATCAACATCATTAAAATGTCCATACTACCCAAAGCAATCTATAAATTCAATGCACTTCCCATTAAAATACCAACAGCATACTTCAGAGATCTAGAACGAACTCTCCAAAAATTCATCTGGAATAAAAAAAGACCCTGAATAGCTGCAGCAATCCTGAAAAAGAACAAAGTAGGTGGGATCTCAATACCAGATATCAAGATGTATTACAAAGCCACTGTTCTCAAAACTGCCTGGTACTGGCACAAGAATAGGCATATAGATCAATGGAATAGAATAGAGAGCCCAGAAATCGGCCCGAACCAATATGCTCAATTAATATTTGACAAAGGAGGCAAGAACATACAATGGAGCCAAGATAGTCTCTTCAATAAATGGTGTTGGGAAAATTGGACAGATAGATGCAAGAAAATGAAACTAGACCACCAACTTACACCATACACAAAAATAAACTCAAAATGGATAAAGGACTTAAATGTACGACAGGAAACCATAAAAATTCTAGAAGAATCCAAAGGCAACAAAATCTCAGACATATGCAAAAGCAATTTCTTCACTGATACAGCTCCTAGGGCACTTGAAACTAAAGAGAAAATGAACAAATGGGACTACATCAAAATAAAAAGCTTCTGCACAGCAAAAGAAACCATGAACAAAACAATGAGAAAACCCACTGTGTAGGAA
Source organism: Myotis myotis (assembly GCF_014108235.1). Taxonomy (NCBI): domain Eukaryota; kingdom Metazoa; phylum Chordata; class Mammalia; order Chiroptera; family Vespertilionidae; genus Myotis; species Myotis myotis. The sequence continues at coordinate 123,182,744 of NW_023416313.1, forward strand.
AATATATTTGCCAATGTCATATCTGATAAGGGCCTAATCTCCAAAATTTATAGGGAACTCATACAACTTAACAAAAGGAAGATAAACAATCCAATCAAAAAATGGGCAAAGGACCTAAATAGACACCTTTCAAAAGAGGACATTCAGAAAGCCAAGAGACATTTGAAAACATGCTCAAAGTCACTAATCATCCGAGAGATGCAAATCAAAAGAACAATGAGGTACCATCTCACACCTGTCAGACTGGCTATCATCAACAAATCAACAAACGACAAGTGCTGGAGAGGATGTGGAGAAAAAGGAACACTTGTGCACTGCTGGTGGGAATGCAGACTGGTGCAGCCACTATGGAAGACAGTATGGAGTTTCCTCAAAAAACTGAAAATGGAACTCCCATTTGACCCTTTGATCCCACTTCTAGGAATATATCCCAAGAAACCAGAAACACCAATCAGAAAGGATATATGCGCCCCTATGTTCATAGCAGCACAATTCACCATAGCTAAGATCTGGAAACAGCCTAAGTGCCCATCAGTAGATGAATGGATTAGAAAACTGTGGTACATCTACACGATGGAATACTATGCTGCTCTAAAAAGGAAGGAACTCTTACCATTTGCAACGGCATGGTGGAACTGGAGAGCATTATGCTAAGTGAAATAAGCCAGTCAATGAAGGAAAAATACCACATGATCTCACTCATTCATGGATAATAGAGACCATTATAAACTTTTGAACAATAATAGATACAGAGGCAGAGCTGCCTCAAACAGATTGTCAAACTGCAGCGGGAAGGCCGGGGAGGGTTGGGGGGCAGGAGGTAGGGGGGTAAGAGATCAACCAAAGGACTTGTATGCATGCATATAAGCATAACCAATGGACATAAGACACTGGGGGATAGGGGAGGCTAGGGGACTGTCTAGGGCGGGGGTGGGGGGGAATGGACACATATGTAATACCCTTTGTAATAAAAAAAATCTAAAAAAAGTAATAAACTACAATAAAGACAATGGGAAAAAATCAATCACTTGGAGGCTAAATAGCATGCTATTAAATATTGATTGGGTTACCAATGAGATCAAAGAAGAAATAAAAAGCAGCCTGGAAACACATGACAATGAAAACACAACAATCCAAAATCTATGGGACACAATGAAAGCAGTCCTGAGAGGGAAGTTCATAGCTCCACAAGCCAACCTCAAAAAAGCAAGAAAAACTGGTAATAAATTACCTAATCCTGCAACTTAAAGAATTAGAAAAAGAGCAACAAGTAAAGCCCACAGTATCCAGAAGGAAGGATATAATAAAGATCAGAGCAGAAATAAATGACATAGAGACCAAAAAAAAAAAAAAAAAATAAAAACAATACTAAAGATCAATGAAACCAAGAGCTGGTTCTTTGAAAGGATAAACAAGATTGATGAACTTCTAGCCAGGCTCACCAAGAAACAAAGTGAGAGGACCCAAATAAACAAAATCAGGAATGAAAGAGGTGAAGTAACAACTGATCCTACTGATATATAAAGGATTGCAAAAAAAAAATACTACGAACACCTCTATTCCAACAAACTGGACAACCTCGATGAAATGGACATATTCCTAGAAAAATACAAGCTTCCAAAACTCAATCAGGGAGAATAAAAAAACCTGAATAGGCCAATAACTACTGATGAAATTGAAACAGTAATCAAAAAGCTTCCAGCGAACAAAATCCCTGGACCAGATGGCTTCACAGGGGAGTTTTACAGAACATTCAAAGAAGAACTAAAACCAATCCTTCTCAGACTATTCCAAAAAATTCAAGAGGAAGGCACACTTCCAAGCTCTTTCTATGAAGCCAGCATTACCGTAAACCCAAAACCAGATGAAGACACCATAAATAAAGAGAATTACAAGCCAATATCCTTGGTTAACCTAGATGCTAAAATCCTCAACAAAATTCTAGCAAACCAGATCCAGCATTACATTAGAAAGATTATACACCATGAGCAAGTGGGATTTATTCCAGGGATGCAAGGCTGGTACAGTATCCACAAATCAATAAACATGATACACCATATAAACAAATTGAGAGACAAAAAATCACAAAATCATATCAATTAACACAGAAAAGGCATTTGACAAAGTCCAACACTCTTTTCTGATAAAAATGCTAAGCAAAGTGGGAATAGAAGGATCATACCTCAACATAAAAAAAAGTCTTATATGACAAACTTACAACCAACATCATACTCAATGGGAAAAAACTAAAACCATTTCCCTTAAGAACAGGAACAAGACAGGAATGCCCACTTTCACCACTCCTGTTCAACATAGTACTGAAAGTGCCAGCCAATGCAATCAGACAAGAAGAAGTAATAAAAGGTATCCAAATTGGAAAAGAAGAAGTCATTATTTGCAGATGACATGATACTGTACATAGAAAACCCTAAAGACTCCATCAAAAAATTATTAGGATTAATAAATGAATTCAGCAACATAGCAGGATACAAAATTAATGCCAAGAAATCAATGGCATTTTTATACACCAACAGTGAACTTACAGAAAGGGAGATTAAAAAAACAATCCCATTTACGATTGCACAAAAAAAAATTCAGATACCTAGGAATAAACTTAACAAGGAGGTAAAACTACAGGACTTTGAAAAAAGAGATAGAGGAAGACATAAACAGATGGAAAAACATACCATGTTCACGGATTGGTAGAATCAATATTATTAAAATGTCCATACTACCCAAAGCAATCTATAAATTCAACACACTCCCAATTAAAATACCAATTCCATATTTCACAGACCTGGAATTAACTCTCCAAAAATTCATCTGGAATAAAAAAAGACCCCGAATAGCTGCAGCAATCCTGAGAAAGAAGAAGAAAGTAGGAGGGATCTCAATACCAGATATCAGCTGTACTACAAAGCCACTGTTCTCAAAACTGCCTGGTACTGGCACAAGAACAAACATATGGATCAATGGAATCGAATAGAGAGCCCAGAAATCGGTCCAAACCAATATGCTCAATTAATGTTTGACAAAGAAGGCAAGAACATACAATGGAGTCATGACAGTCTCTTCAATAAATGGTATTGGAAAAATTGGACAGATACATGCAAGAAAAATGAAACAAGATGACCAAGTTACATCATACACAAAAATAAACTCAAAATGATAAAGTACTTAAATGTAAGATAGGAAACCATAAAAATACTAGAGGAATCCAAAGGCAACAAAATCTCAGACATATGCTGAAGGAATTTCTTCACCAATACAGCTCCTAGGGCAGCAGTTCTCAACCTGTGGGTCGCGACCCCTTTGGGATCTAATGACCCTCTCACAGGGGTAGCATAAGGCAATCGGAAAACACATATATAATTACATATTGTTTTTGTGATTAATCACTATGCTTTAATTATGTTCAATTTGTAACAATGAAATTGGGGCTCACCACAACATGAGGAACTGTATTAAAGGGTTGCGGCATTAGGAAGGTTGAGAACCACTGTCCTAGGGCATTGGAAACTAGAGAGAAAATAAACAAATGGGACTACATCAAAATAAAAAGCTTTTGTACAGCAAAAGTAACCATCAACAAAACAACAAGAAAGTCCACTGCATGGGAGAACATATTTGCCAATGTTATCACCGATAAGGGTTTAATCTCCAACATTTACAGGGAACTCATACAACTTAACAAAAGGAAGATAAACAATCCAATCAAAATATGGGCAAAGGACCTAAATAGACACCTTTCAAAAGAGGACATTCAGAAAGCCAAGAGACATATGAAAACATGCTCAAAGTCACTAATCATCCGAGAGATACAAATCAAAATGACAATGAGGTACCATCTCACACCTGTCAGAATGGCTCTCATCAACAAATCAACAAATGACAAGTACTGGAGAGGATGTGGAGAAAAAGGAACCCTCCTGCACTGCTGGTGGGAATGCAGACTGGCACAGCCACTATGGAAGACAGCATGGAATTTCCTCAACAAGTTAAAAATGGACCTCCCATTTGACCCAGTGATCCCACTTCTAGGAATATATCCCAAGAAACAAAAAATACCAATCAGAAAGGATATAGCACCCCTATGTTCATAGCAGCACAATTCACCATAGCTAAGATCTGGAAACAGCCTAAGTGCCCATCAGCAGATGAGTGGATTAAAAACCTGTGGTACATCTACACAATGGAATACTATGCCACTATAAAAAATAAAGAAGTCTTACCATTGGAACAGCATGGATGGAACTGGAGAGCATTATGTTAAGTGAAATAAGCCAGTCAATTAAAGAAAAATACAACATGATCTCACTCATTTATGGATAATAAAGACCATTATAAACTGATGAACAAAAATAGATACAGAGGCAGAGAAGCATCGAACAGACTGTCAAACTACAGCAGGAAGGCAGGTGAGTGTTGGAGGGGGAGGTAAGAGATCAACGGAAGGACTTGTATGCATGAATATAAGCATAACCATTGGACACAAGACACCGGGGGGGGGGGGAAGGGAGGCATGTTCCGGGGGATAGGGGAGGCCAGGGGAAGGTCAAGGGGGAATAAAAAGGAGACATATGTACTACTGTTTGTAATACTTTAAGCAATAAAACAAAATAAATAAATAAATAAATTTAATACAAAAAGAAAAGAAAAAAATTGACCTCAAGTCTTAGAAAGTATCAAATGATCCTATAATTATGAAATATGGTTACTTTTAAAGTTATAATTGCACCTACATTGACTAAGCTCCTAACTTCCAAATAAGTCATTCACAAATCAGAAGCAATTTCTGCTTACCTGCTGCTACCCTCTAGAACACAAAGGCATCTCCGGTCCCATTCACTGACGATATCTGTTCCCTCTGACTCTCTTATTCACATTGATATTCTCAGTTGTTAGAGCTCTTACTTCCAGAAATATAAGTTCTGTTAGGATCCCAACCAAGCTATTGCTTCAGGAAATCCCTCCTTACAATTTCAGGATAGAAACCCAGCTGCCAAAGCCTGGCTTTTGTGAGCCTTCCTCATTAGTACCCTGTTGACTTAGCATCCTTACCTTTCTTAAAAATAACCAGGTCTAGGGTCATAATGGTCTCACAGCTCAGGGTTATCCTATCTAATAAAGAGGTAATATGCAAATTGATCATCACTCCAACACACAAGATGTCCACCCCCGTGTGGTCAAAGATGGCCACCCCCATATGGACACAAGATGGCCAGCGGGGGAGTGCAGTTGGTGGCAACCAGGCCTGCAGGGGAGGGCAGTTGTGGGGAACCCAGGCCTGCAGGGGAGGACAGTTGCAGGGGAACAGGCCTGCAGGGGAGGGCAGTTAGGGGCAATTGGGCCAGCAGGGGAGCAGTTAGGTGTTGATCAGGCTGGCAGGGGAGTGGTTAGGGGGTGATCAAGCTGGCAGGCAGAAGTGGTTAGGGGCAATTAGGCAGGCAGGCAGGTGAGTGGTTGGGAGCCAGAGAGTGATGTCCAACTCCTGGTTTAGGCCCTGGTGGGATCGGGCCTAAATGGGCAGTCAGACATCCCTTGAGGGGTCCCAGATTAGAGAGGGTGCAGGCTGGGCTGAGGGACACCCCCCCACACACACACACGAATTTCATGCACCAGGCCTCTAGTCAATAATGAAAATTCAGCAATGTGTGAGTTTAAAATGTCTTGGTGGACTGGCCTGTGGCCTATCTTTTATGACTTTGCTTCTGTGGGGAACCATGTAGGATTTTAACCAACTAATTTTGAAATAGATATCTAGAATATAATCCATTCCTAAGCTAGGGACCACACATAATAATAATCATCCAAAATACACAGCAGGCACTGAAATTACACAATTGAAAATATTCCACTAGGGAAAGAAGAGGAACTAAGATATTGAGAATTTATATTTAATAGTTGTAGCTATAGAAACAAACAGTGAATTGGCACACACACAAAAAAAGGCAGCAAATTAAGAAGGCTTTTTTAGGTGAAACTACTAGCTAATAAAGCTGTCATGGGAGCTCCTATAAAATGCTTCCACTGCAGTCTCACAGACCCCAGAAACCTCCAGCGGTTCAGGAAATCAAGTTATTGGAATCATAGTATCTTTGGCATTTAGAATGTTCTTTCTGCTTTAGAAGAAAAGTGTGTTAACACTAGATATTAAAAATAACCAAAAAGAAAAGAAAGCAAATAAATAAAAAAAATCAATCACTCTGTTATTCTTTTAAAATAAAAACACTAGGGTCCTGGCCAGTCTGGCTCAGTTGGTTGGGTGGCATACCATGCACAAAAGATTGCTGGTTCAATTCCCAGTTAGGGCACATGTCCAATTTTCCAGCTCCATCCCTGATAAGGGGCATGCAGGAGGCAGCTGATCAATGTTTTGCTCACACTGATGTTTATCTCTCTCTCCCTCTTCCTTCCTCTCTAAAACTCAATTTAAAAAATATTAAAAAATAATAAATAAATAAATAAAAATTAAAAGACTAGGGGAAAAATGACAAGGACCTGGTAGGGACAAACTAAAAGTCACCACTGTGTAGAGTGCATGAGCTCAACACCAAGAGATATGAAAGCTTTAACTTAATACTGCAAAAGTGTTTGTGCTTAATAATGGAAGCCTGTGGGGACCCTTCTTTTTCCCCTTTAAGTGCGGGGAGTCATTAGTAATGGAAATTACCTTGTTGTGAGATTAAGAAAGACAATGTGTTAGATGCCAAGCTGGGCCAACATGGTTCTGACAAATTACAATGAAACCACTCTTTTAGTGCAGCAGGATGCCACTCTGAGGGATTTTTCCATCAGCCAGAGTACACCTACCTGGGTCTTTGTAGATGTGACCTTCAATTAAGGCAATGATTTCATTACCCATTTTATACAGGCTTATTTTATAGAGAAACTTACAGGGAGCATGAAATGGGAAAACTCAGGAGGAACAAGAAAATGGATTTTAAAATCAGGAGACATTATAGCCTCAGGAGAAAAGGTGAAATATTTTGGAAGCCTTTTCAAAACTTCATTTTATTTATGTTATTTTCCAAGGACAGTTTTTACTAAGGAATGTGTTTGTCAAAATCGCAGCAAAGTTATGCTCTGTTTTTTGGATGAAGAAGCTCCTCTGACCCTCTCATGCTTTGGGCCAGCATAACACTGAGGAATATTTTTATGTTAGCAACAAAACCTACTTCCCAGACTCCATAATATTTAGAATATATGCTACACTCAGCTATAGATGAATAGGTATAAATTGACTATTTCTAAAAAGAATCAAAAATTGCTGCAGAAAACTTATCTGTCAAAAGGATGGTATTCAGTATAGCGCCCAACCTCATGAGCAAGTCTGCACTTAAGCATGATTCAACTAAAAAATTCTCCAAAATATAATTACCCTGGCTTAGAAGATAGACACAACATAAAAGGAGAGCCGCAACCCAATTTGTTCTTATTTGTCTTCAACTTTACCTAGCACCAGCGATGCTCTGTTATTGCTCTCCTAATTGGAAGTGGGACAGAGGAGCAGAAACCCAGCTTACATTCTGCTTCCATTGACGAGTTTATCTAGAAAGACAGACAGGAGCACAAGAGCACATGATCAGAGAAACATAAAGAAGAACAGACATGCTTTAACCTATATTTTCTCAAGAAATCTTTTCCTTAAAGTTTGATTTATTTAACTCACGAGTCCTTTATAAAATAAGTACTTTTGTTTCTAGCTGAATAGAACTACTGACTATATGCAAGAGAAATCAGGCAGAGATGAGATTCGGTGAGAGGTGTCTGTCTCTGAGTTTTATGGTTTCTTTGTTTGGCTTTCTCTTGTGGCTTTGGTCATCCTCTGTCATTGCTCTGATAGTACATTAGGGGTCTTCATGTCCACTTCAGAGCTTGATGGTCCATGTTAGGAACACAATTCAGAAAGAAAATATACTGAGCAGGTTTCAAATATCAGAAGTACAAAGGCGTCAGTCAGAGTGAGGCATGTGACATCTGGGTACAGCACTCCATATATTCAAAGCCTCACATAATATTGGATGATGACATGCCCACTCTAATGCTTTCAAAAACTGCTCACAAGCCCTGGCAGGTGTGGCTCAGTTGGTTGGGCATGGTCTGAGCACCAAACGGTTGTAGGTTAGATTCCAGGTCCCAGAACATGCTAGGTTACAGTTCAATTCCAGGTGGGGGACATGTAGGGGGCAGCACATTGATGTTTCGCCTTGAGGTTTTCCTTTCTTTTCCTCTCTCTAAAAATCAATTTAAAAATCTTATAAAAAGAAACCAACATTTATTAAAAACAAACAAAGACTATTTACAAAACAGTATAATCATTGAATTATGCAACTTATCAGGTCCTAAAAGATGACTCAAGTCAATACCTGTCTTTTACAGATGAAAATGCTGGCAGCTTCTCAGGATGAAGCACTGTGTTCAGAATTGCAGAGTTGTGCTAGAGGGGCTTGACTCTCAGCACAGTATTCAGAATCTCAGTTGTGCTTTCTGTTATAAACTTTCATAAGTCAGACTCTTCCTGACATTGTTTCATCTCTATTTAAGCATGTACTTTAAATTTTTTAAAGGGTAACATTGTGTAAAGATAAACAAACTGGCACTACAGATCAGATATGTATGGGTCTATTTCAAAAATATCTCACTATAGTCAAGTAATTCTTATGTTCCATGAGGCTTAGCATGCATCAGGAAAACATACCTCACAAGATTTGCAGGAAAACATACTGTTCTGAGCTCCTTTTATGATGTGATGCTGTTCATACCTAGAGCACACCAATCATGTCACCCCAAACCCTTTGCATTTGTTGAAAAGAATGCATTATTTTATAAGTGATTCTTAGGCTGTGTCTTCATGGCAATCTTCCAGATTAAATATGTCTTCATTCCCCTTTCAAAGGCAGTTCAAAATTTCTGCAACCCAGTGGTATATTCTGACACCATTGTTCATAGATACCTTATTCTGTATTCTTATAAGGAAGTCTTGAAGGTTCCTTGCCTCTAAAACCTTTCCCACTTGGATGACATGGCCCTACAAGCTCACCTTTTAGGAGTTAAGTATGATGCTAATATATAAAGTGAAATATTTCTATAAAGGTTTTTGTGAGGGGGCACAAAAAGAGAATAAAATACTGGACATAGCCCAGCTGGCGTGGCTCAGTGGTTGAGCATAAACCTATGAACCAGGACCTGGTCAGGGCACAAGCCTGGGTTTCAGGCTCCATCAGCAGTAGGGGATGTGCAGGAGGCAGCCAATTAATGATTCTCTCTCATCATTGATGTTTCTATTTCTTTCTCCATCTCCCCTCCTCTCTGAAATCAACAAAAATATATTTTTTTAAAAAATGCAGGGCATTCCCTGAAAAAGAGATGGAGTTAAACTTCTCCACCTGCTTTATAGTTTTACTGACAGCAAATCCTTAATGAAGTACTAGCCTCTGAGTTTGAGATAAAAACTGTGGATTCATGCTATCTGCCACAGGTGGATATTTGGATAAAAATCTAAAATCAAAGCAAATACAACACCTCTACAATAGTACAAAACAGAACAGAAAGTTTCATCACTCTCACTTGAAACCAACAAACAATAACAAAGAGAGTGGTCTGCTGAATAGTGAACACGTGTGGCTTCTGATAACCTGGCATTCTTTTCCCTTCATAGAATACAGAGGCCCTCCTTTTCTCTTGGAAATTGCCTCTCTGCCTTCTGTCCATCATGTGCCCTCATGCCCACAGCAAGGTGGGCAAGTGTACCAGGAGTCACCCATCTCCCTTGACAACTGACTGGACCAGGAGCAGGCAAATAATCCAAGTGGAGCCAATCTATATATTATTAAAGACTAGAGGCCCAGTGCACAAAATTCATGCACTAGGGGGTGTCCCTCAGCCCAGCCTGCACCCTTTCCAATCTGGGACCCCTTGGGGGATGTCCAGTTGCAAAAGGATCAGGCCTAAACCAGCAGGTGGACATCCCTCTCACAATCCAGGACTGCAGGCTCCCAACTGCTCGCCTCCTGCCTGCCTGATTGCCCCTAATCTCTTCTACCTGCCAGCCTGATCACCCCTACCCACCCCCCACCAGCTGGATTGATGCCTAACTGCTCCCCTGCTGGCCTGATTGGCCCAACAGCCCTCCCCTGCCAGCGTGGTCTCCCCCAACTTCCCTCCCCTGCAGACCTGGTCATCCACAACTGCCCTCTCATGCAGGCCTGGTCCCCTCACAAATTCCCTCCCCTGCAGGCCCGGTCTCCTCTAACTGCCCTATGCTGTCTGCGAGTTCACCCCTAACTGACTTCCCCTGTAGGCCTAGTCGCCCCCAACTGCCCTCTGCTGCCAGCCTGGTCACTCCTAACTTTGCTCCCCTTCCAGCCTGGTCGCCCCTAACTGCCCTCCTCTGCTGGCCTGGTCGCCCCCAACTACCCTCCCCTGCAGGCCTGATCACCCCTAACTGCCTTCCCCTGCAGTCCTGGTCACCCCCTACTGACCTCCTCTGCAGGCCCGGTTGCCCCTAACTGCCCTCCCCTGCAGTCCTGATCGCCCACAACTGCTCTCCCCATTGGGCCATCTTGTGGCAGCCATGTTGTGTGAGGATGTGATGGTCAATTTGCATATTACCTCTTTATTATATAGGATAATTAACTACCCTGGGGAGGAAAGCACCCTACCTTTGAATCCTTTCTCTATAATCACAACCCAGAAGGAAGGACCAGCTAGTTGGCTGGAGTGTGTGAAGAAGTCCGCTAGAGAGAGTAGCTGAACAAAGCAGAGCTAGAGAGAGCTCAGAGAAGCAGAAGTTATAGGCACAGGGAATGTAGCTCCTATGTGTGTAGGAGAGGGGGGAGCTCAGATGGAGCTGAGAGCAGATACTGCTACAATATAAGGCTAGGAGCTCATGGAAAGCTCAGATATAGCTATCATGTTAACCAGCCAGATAAGCTGGGCAGGGAATATAAGAGAAACTACTGAGCCAGAGAGCATATGTACCACGTTAAGCCTAAGGGGAAATGTGCTGCTGCTCAGATAATAACTGTGGGCACAGAGACTGATGCTGCTTTATAGAAAAGATGTGTATTCACCAGCTGATGTCCGGCTGCCTGCCTGTGTGGACTTTGCTGTGAGGACTGTTCTTGTCTGATGGCTATGTGGCCACTGGCTTCTTATAAACCCATAACCTCTCACGGCTTCTCTGTCTGCCCTGCCACAGAAAATTGACCTGCTCTAGTGAGCAGAAGATAAAGGAGGAACTTGGACTAAGTTACCAACAGTTAGTACAGTGGGAAGGGTTCGAGAAAGAACTTGCCCTGTGCTTGGCATAGTTGAATGGGAGGCATAGTTGAATAAATTTTAGAAGAATATATGAACTCAGAAAAACTTAGAGAAGCAGTGCTGAGCGGTGATCCCGCTTGCTCTGACATAGCCCACCCAATATATTTGACTGAACTATTGAGACAGGAAATTGTATAACAATTAAAAGCAAGCAAAAAAAAAATCACATAAATATATGTAAAAAATGTGTGTAATATTGTGGTTGGTCTTGACTTTACAAAACTAAAGAAACATGTTATTGTGTTTTACATAAATTATTCAAATAAGTCAGTCTGTGGCCATCTGGTACAGGTGTAAATAAACATCTAAAGTTCCTTTTTGGCCATCTATAGGAGAATAAAAGACAAAGAGGAAAATAGTAATGGGGAAGACATTATTGCAAAGAGTCATTTGGAGTGATACTTTCCTTTACATCAAGAAAAACAATCATTAATTTGTTGTAAAAAAAGATGGTTAGAAAAATTCCTGTTTTTAAATTAATTGAGTTCCTATATGAGTCTCTAAAACTGAAATAATAACATTAAAATTCTATTATTACTTCAGTAGCAGTTAAGCAGATTTTTATAAGTCTTATGAAAAACTAGCCAAGGATCCATTACGGCTGCCAACAGGACTTCAGGCTGCAAGATAGTGTGTGAGTGAGAGATTGAAAGGAAAGTTCTTGGGCAGGCAGGAGTGTCTGTATTTGTGAGTTAGGGACAGCTATCTTCCACAGAACTGTTAGGAACTGGCAGACCAGGCTGCCCTGACTGGGCAGCCTCTACTACTGCTGAAATCTCTCCTGGAGTGTCCAGCTCTGCCACTGAAACTGCACCATCTTGAAAGGGAGAGCAGCTGTGATCAGAAGCCCAGCCTTACCTTCAACTGGTAGACCTCTGATACTGCCCGGGACCCTACAACCACAATGCCCAGGGACCAGTTGCCTCAGCTGGGAACCCACAAACACTAAGACACCAGCCTCCCCAACCGCAGGTGCCTAAAATGTCTATCCAGGGGGAGACAAAGTGGCGCTGAATACATGGACAGGCCCTGTGCCTTCTCACAGAGCAGATAGAAGGAACAGCTGAATTGAACAAAATCCACCCAGAATTGGCGAATTAAACACAGCTTGTGAGGCAATCTATGGAAGGAGAGGTCAGATATCACTTAGAGAAAGCTCTGTCTCCTCAGATTCATCTGTGTGTTTGTTGTTTGGGTGTTTGTTGTTTGCATTTTTTTGGATTAGTTGTGTGTTGGGTTTTTTTTTTTTTTGAGTTTTCCCCACATACATATATTCCGCCCCCCTTTTTTATTCTCTTTCTTTTCTCTCTTACATTTTTTCCTTTTCTCCATATCATTTATGCACTCTTTTCTATCCCCTAATTATCTATTCTCTGGTGGTCACCTTTATTTAGCGTTATTACTATCATGAATACATTTTTGTTTGGTGTTCTGTGTGTTGTGTCTTTTTGTGTTGTATTTGGTGCCTTTAAGTCAACAAAGGAGAGAGAGAGCTACACAAACAGACACCCTGAGAGGAGCAATGATGGGGAGACAAAGAAACAGCCCACATACAAAAGAAAAGGAGGATCACCAAAAAGGAAGCAAATGAAATAGAGGCAAGCAATATCTCAGATAAAGAATTCAGAGCATTGAAAAGAATAGAAGACAAATTCAACAATATGTCTAAGAACCAAGAGGAAATAAAGAAGAACCAAGAAGAAATGAAAAATGACATTGCTCCAATAAAGAACTCAATAGAATGCATCAACAGTAGACTAGAAGAAGCGGAGGACCTCACCAGTGAACTATAAGAAAAGGTAGGAAAAAATACCCAAGCAGAGCAGCATCTAGAAAAAAAAAACTTAAAAAATAGGAGGAGAACCTAAGGGAACTTTGGGACAACAGCAAACAAAACAACATCCACATAATGTGGATACCAGAAGGAGAGGAAACTGAGAGAGAGAAAAAAAAAAAACCTGTTTGAAGAAATAATGACAGAAAACTTCACTGATATTGGGAAGAAAAAACTCACACAAGTCCAAGAAGCTCACAGAGTCCCAAACAAGATGAACCCCAAAAGACCAACACCAAGACACATTATAATTAAATTGGAAAACACCAATGACAAAATAAGAATCTTAAATGCTTCCAGAGAGAGACAGAAAGTTACCTACAAGGGATCTCCCATCAGACTATCGACGGATTTCTCAACAGAAACACATCATGCCAAAAGGGAATGGAATGAAATATGCAAAGTCATGCAAAGAAAGGGTCTGAATTCAAGAATACTGTACTGAGCAAGGCTATCAATCAAAGTTGAGGGTGAAATCAGGAGCTTCACAGACAAAAACGGACTAAGGGAGATTATTACCACCAAATCAGCAATGCAAAAAATGCTAAGGGGTCTGCTGTAAAAAGAAGAAATAGGAAGGGAAGAAGGAACAAAGGATAAAGAATAAAAATGGCAACAAACAAGTACCTATCAATAATAACGTTAAATGCAAATGGATTAAATGCCCTAATCAAAAGACATAGCATAGCAGAGTGGATGAGAAAACATGACCCATATATCTCCTGTCTCCACAGAAGACCAATCTCAGAACAAAGGACTCACACAGACAGATAGTGAAGGGATGGAAAAGGTTTTTCAGTGGAATGGAAATGAAAAAAAGAAAAGAAACCTGGGGTAGCAATATTTATATCTGACAAATTAGACCTCAAAGTGAGGGCATAACAAGAGATAAGGAAGGCCACTTCATAATACAAAAGGGAGCAATTTAACAAGAAGATATAACTCTGGTAAACATATATGCACTCAATATAGGAGCACCCAAATACATAAAAAACTTCTGGATGATATCAAGAGAGAGATTGACGGCAATAGTCATAGTGAGGGACTACACTACCTCACTAACACCAATGGACAAATCCTCTAAAAAAAAATCAACAAAGAAACATCATCCTAAATGACTCACTAGATCAGATGGAATTAATGGACATATTCAGAACATTTCACCCCAAAGCTACAAAATATACATTCCTCTCAAGTGCACTTGGGTCATTTTCAAAGATAGGCCACATATTGGGATGCAGGCAAAGTCTCTTCAAATTCAAGAGGATAGAAATCATATCAAGCATCTTCCAAGATTACAATGGCATAAAATTAGAAATCAACTACAATAAAAACAATTTAAAAAAACACACCTGGAGGATAAATAGCATGCTGCTAAATAATGATTGGGTTACCAAAGAAGTCAAAGAAGAAATAAAAAGCAGCCTGGAAACACATGACAATGAAAACACAACAATCCAAAATCTATGGGACACAATGAAAGCAGTCCTGAGAGGGAAGTTCATAGCTCTACAGGCCTATCTCAAAATACAAGAAAAAATGGTAATAAATTATCTAACCCTACAACTCAAAGAGTTAGAAAGAGAGCAACAAGAAAAGCCCAGCATAAGCAGAAGGAAGGAAATAATAAAGATCAGTGTGGAAATAAATGACATAGAGACCAAAAAAAAAAAAAAATACAAAAGATCAATAAAAACAAGAGCTGGTTCTTTGAAAGGATAAACAAGATTGATGAACCTCTAGCCAGGCTCACCAAGAAGCAAAGAGAGAGGACCCAAATAAACAAAATCAGGAATGAAAGAGGTGAAGTAACAACTGATTCCACAGAAATACAAATGATGAAGAAAAAATACTATGAACAACTCTATTCCAACAAAATGGACCACCTAGAAAAAATGGACATATTCTTAGAAAAATACAAGCTCCCAAACTCAATCAGGAAGAATAAAAAAGTCTTAATAGGCTGATAATAACCAAAGAAATTTGAAGCAGTGATCAAAAATCTTTCAGCAAACAAAAACCTCTGGTCTGGACAGCTTTACAGGGGAGTTTTACCAAACATTCAAAGAAGAACTGAAAACTATCCTCCTCAGACTATTCCAAAAAAATTCAAGAGGAAAGCACACTTCCAAGCTCTTTCTATGAGGCCAGCATTATCCTAATCTCAAAACCAGATAAATATACCTCAAAAAAAGAGAACTACAGGCAAATATACTTGATGAACATAGATGCTAAAATCTTCAACAAAATTCTAGCAAATTGGATCCAGCATTACATTAGAAAGATCATACACCATGACCAAGTGGGATTTATTCCAGAGATGCAAGGATGGTTCAATTTCCACAAATGAGTAAATGTGATACATCACATAAACAAACTCAGAGACAAAAATCACATAATCATATCAATTGATGCAGAAAAAGCATTTGACAAAATCCAACACCCTTCTTTGATAAAAAATCTCAGCAAAGTGGGAATAGAGGGATCATCTTCAATGTCATAAAAACCTTATATGACAAACCTACAGGGAACATCATACTCAATGGGCAAAAACTAAAACCATTTCCCCTAAGAACAGGAACAAGACAGGGATGCCCACTCTCACCACCCCTGGTTGACATGGTACTGGAAGTGCTAGCCATAGCCATCAGACAAGAAGAAGAAATAAAAGGCATCCAAATTGGAAAAGAAGAAGTAAAACTGTCTTTATATGCAGATGACATGATACTATGCATAGAAAACCTCAAAGACTCCATCAAAAAAACTACTAGACTTAATAAATGAAATTGGCAATGTAGCAGGATACAAAATTAACATCCAGAAATCTTTGTCCTTTTTATACACCAATAATGAATGCACAGAAAGAGAAACAAACAAACAAAAATCCCATTTACCATTGCACCAAAAAAATTAAGGAACCTATGAATAAACTTAACTAAGGAGGTAAAAGAGCTGTACTCAGAAAACTATGGGACATTGAAAAAAAAGATAGAGGAAGACATAAACAAATGGAACAACATACCATGTTCATGGATTGGTAGAATCAATATCATTAAAATGACCATACTATCCAAAGCAATCTATAAATTCAGTGCAATCCCCATAAAAATACCAATGGCATATTTCAAAGATCTGGAACAAACTCTCTCAAACTCTCTAAGAATTCATCTGGAAAAAAAAAAAAAAAAAAAAAAAAAAAAAACGAATAGCCACAGCAATCCTGAGAAAGAAGAATAAAGTTGGACGGATCACAATACCAGATATCAAGCTATATTACCAAGTCATGGATCTCAAAACTGCCTGGTACTGGTTCAAGAACAGACATATAGACCAATGGAACAGAACAGAGAACCCAGAAATCAACCCAAGCCATTATGCTCAATTAATATTTAACAAAGTAGGCAAGAGCATACAATGGAGTCAAGACAGTCTCTTCAATAAATGGTGCTGGGAAATTTGGTCAGATACATGCAAAAAAAAATGAAACTAGGTCACCAACTTACACCATACACAAAAACAAGCTCAAAATGGCTAAAGGACTTAAATGTAAGACAAGAAACCATAAAAATCCTACAAGACTCCATAAGCAGCAAAATAGCACACATATTTCATAGCAACATCTTTACAGACACAGATCCCAGGGCAATGGAAACTAAGGAGGAAATAAACAAATGGGACTACATCAAAATAAAAATCTTCTGCACAGAAAAAGAAACCATTCACAAAACAACAAGAAAGCCCACTGCATAGGAGAACATATTTGCCAATGATATTTCAGATAAGGGTTTAATCTCCTACATTTATAGGGAACTCATACAACTTAACAAAGGGAAGATAAAAAATCCAAAAAAAAAAAAATGGGCAAAGGATCTAAATAGACACTTTTCAAAAGAGGACATACAGAAAACCCAGAGACATATGAAAACATGCTCAAAGTCACTAATAATCAGAGAGATGCAAATCAAAACAACAATGAGATACCATCTCACACCTGTCAGAATGGCTATCATCAACAAATCAATAAACGACAAGTGCTGGAGAGGATGTGGAGAAAAAGGAACCCTTGTGCACTGCTGGTGGGAATGCAGACTGGTGCAGCCACTATGGAAGACAGTATGGAGTTTCCTCAAAAAATTTAAAATGGAACTCCCATTTGACCCAGTGATCCCACTTCTAGGAATATATCCCAAGAAACAAAAAATACCAATCAGAAAGGATATATGCATCCCTATGTTCATAGCAGCACAATTTACAATAGCTAAGATTTGGAAACAGCTTATTGTTTCCTCTCCTTCAGTAATCCTCTCAAGGTTTACCTTTGCTCTTTGTCCCTACTTCCTTTACCTTCCATTCATTCCCTAGAATTTTCCTTTTATAAATCTTCCTTCTACTTGACTTTCATGACAACACAATCTCCCCAGTTTCCTCCTATTTCTCCAACTGCTCATTCTCAAGGTCTTTTGTTGTCTTATGCTGATAATCTAGCTTTAAACGCTCCTCAATGTTTTGTCTTGGACTTTTTTCCCAATCCCAGTAACTTTCCAAATTCCCAGCAATTTCATCCATTCCTTTCACCTCAATTATAATATTACTAGAGGCCCAGTGCACAAAATTCATGCATGGGGGGGGGGTGTCCCCTCAGCCCAGCCTGCACGCTCTGGAATCCGGGACCCCTTGGGGGATGTCCGACTGCCAATTTAGGCCCGGTCCTGGGAATTGGGCCTAAACTGGCAGTTGAACATCCCTCTCACAATCTGGGACTGCTGGACATCCCTCTCACAATCCGGAACCGCTGGCTCACCTGCCTGACTGCCTGATCACCCCTAACTGCCACCCCTGCAAGCCTGATCACCTCTAACTGCCTCTGCCTGCCAGCCTGATCAGCCCTAGCTGTCCCCCCCGCCAGCCTGGTCCCCCCCAACTGCCCCCTCTGCCAGCCTGGACACCCCTAACTGCCCCCCTCCCCCCACTGGCCTGTTTGCCCCCAACTTCCCTCCCTGCTGGCCTGGTTACCCCATGCAGCCTGCTGTTCGGTCGTTACTGTTACTGTGATGGCGTCTCAGACAATTTGCATATTCCTCTATTATTAGTATAGATTATACTTACTATATTATTAAATCACTACACACATTTATATCTCTAACCCAAAACCACTCCTCTGTATTCCTAACCCATTTGATGTCTCAAAGAGACAAAAAATTAAACCTACACGAGATCATACTCATAGTCTTCCTTACATACTAGTCTTCTAGTCTTCCTTGACATGCTGCCACACCACCCATACAGTTATGGAAAGTAGAATCTTAAGGGTCATCCTTGACAACACCTTCTTCTCCATTTCTTCATCTCTCCTGTTAATTATATCTTCTAAATACAGGTGGAATACATTTTTTTTTTCCAAACTCTACTGCTATGATCCTTTTCACACTCTTATTTAGATTCTCCTACAGTTACTTTATAACTAGTGTTTTCACTTCTTCCCTTGCACATATATCCCATTCTCCATGTAGCAGCCAGTCATCTAATAAAAATACAAAATAAAATAAAGTTCTCTTAGGATACATTCGACAACTCTTAACTGTACTTTTTATCTTTATTTTATATTTTTTAAATTACTTTTACTAATTTTCTTCAAAATTTCTTAAAATTTTAGTTCTGTACATAAAGCTATGGATTAAATTTTAAGAGAGAGCTACTTTGCTTTTTGATTGCTAAAATTATATTTTATATATTATACTACTTTAAAATAGTCCTTTTGAAATTTTGAATATGTTCTCTAAAATGACATTTTTATTGATTTGATGAATATTTCTATTGGTTAATTTTATTTAATTTTTAATTTTTAATTAAAATTAATTCAGTGACTATATAATAAGCTAAAATCATTCTTTTGGGCAAATAATATACAGTTTTCAAACTCTAATTCTAACCTCTAACAACAAAAATGTTCTTAATTTAATAACCTGATTCAAATTTTAGCATTGTCTCTCTGCAACTTATTATTGCATGTACTGTGTTACAAAAACTTTGCATTTTAATTTTGTTTTAAAATTTATAGGGTAGTCTTTTCTCCAATATTTGAAAAATGTTTAAGGTAACTTTGAAAAGGCCAAAATGAAGGATCAGAGAGTAAAGGTTTATGTGTTTATTTTCTTCCTTCCTCTGCCAATCCAAATTAAGAAGATAACCTTAAATGAGGTCCAAAAAAATACCACTTGACTAATCAATCATTTGATAGAAGTATCATTTTTTATAATTTTATTTTAAATAATAGTAAATTAATTTGAATTCCAGTTTTTAATCTTTTTCAGTTTCACTTCTTCCATCCATACATTTCAAATGTAAATTAGCTCCTGATAAAAATATGTTTTATTGCTTTTCTGAAATATGTGGGTCTGGTGCTTTAAAAATCGACACTGTTTTGAAATACCAACCTGAATCTCCATGTTGCATCAACCTGAAATACTTTGAGGAAGTTTGTGGCTCAAAGGTCCTTCTGGGAGAAATGGATCTAATTTTTGACAAATTGATAATTTGAAGAAAGGAACCAAATATTTACTACCAAGTCTATCCTTTTTATTATTATTACTAGAGGCCCGGTGCACAAAAATTTGTGCAGTCGGGGGAAAGGGGTGGTCCCTCAGCCCGGCCTGTGCCCTCTTGCAGTCTGGGACCCCTCAGGGGATGACCACCTGCTGGCTTAGGCCCGCTCCCAGGGGGATTGGGCCTAAGTTGGCAATCAGACATCCCTCTGGCAGCCTGGCAACCCTAGGGGATGTCCACTTGCCAGCAGGGAGCAGGCCTAAACTGTAATCGGACATCCATAGCACTGCTGAGGAGGCAGGAGAGGCTCCCACCACCACTGCTGTACTGGCAGCCATCAGCCTGGCTTGTGGCTGAGCAGAGCTCCTCCCATGTGAGAGCACCCTGAACACCAGAGGGCAGCTCCTGCATTGAGCATCTGCCCCCTGGGGGTTAGTGTGTGTCATAGTGACCAGTCATTCCCAGTCTTTCTACTGTTAGGGTCAGTTTGCATATTACCCTTTTACTATATAGGATAGAGGCCTGGTGCATGGGTGGGGGCCGGCTGGTTTGCCCTGAAGTGTGTCCCGGATCAGGGTGGGAGTCCCGCTTGGGTGCCTGGCCAGCCTGGATGAGGGGATGATGGCTGTTTGCAGCTGGTCACACCTCCTTCAGGGTGGGGGACCCCACTGGGGTGCCTGGCCAGCCTGGATGAGGGGATGATGGCTGTTTGCAGCTGGTCACACCCCCTTCTAGGTGGGGTCCACACTGGGGTGCCTGGCCAGTCTGGGTGAGGGGATGAGGGCTGTTTTCAGGCTGGCGGGTGACTGAAGCTCCCAACTTCTCCTTTTTTCCTTTTTTTCCTTTTTAATTCTGGAATTTATTTACCTTCTATGGCTGTTACTGGAACTGAGAGCCAGCTTTAGCTCTGAGGCTTGGCTCCAGTTCTGAGACCTCGGCTGCTAAAAGCAGGTATCTGGTTTGTTCGGGTTCTGTAATTGAAACACTGTTGCAACTCCAGCTCGACGGCTGGCTGAAAACATGGGGTTTGTTTAGCTTCTATATTTGCAACATTTTTTCTTAGACTGCAGCTCAGAGCCCAGCAGTGGCAGGCAGGGAACCTTGGCTTCCTCCATCACTGGACCAAGCAAGCCTCCTGTTCACTTCAGCTGCCTGGCTGCTGGCCGCTATCTTGGTTGGCAGTTAATTTGCATATCTCGCTGATTAGCCAATGGGAAGGGTCGTGAAGTTATGGTTAATTACCATGTTTCTCTATAATTAGATAGGACTAGAGGCCCAGTGCACAAATTCGTGCACAGGTGGAGTCCCTCAGCCTGACTGGCTACCAGGGCCAATCAACGCCAGCCGGCCAGGTGGAGAGACAGTGAGAGGTTGGACAGCTGCAGGAGGTTGGCTGTGGGAAAGCACTGACCACCAGGGAGCAGCTCCTGAGTTGAGCATCTGCCCTCTGGTGGTCAGTGCACGTCACAGCTACTGACCAGTTGTCTGGTCCTAACAATCACTTAGGCTTTTATATATACACTAGTAGCCTGGTGCACGAAATTCGTGCACTGGGGTGGGGAGGGAAAGGGGCCCCTCAGTCTGGCCTTCACCCTCTCCAATCTGAGACCCCTCAGGGAATGTCCAACTACCTGTTTGTGCCCACACTTTTAACAGATAACAGCTCCATTGTTGTTTCTTTCTTATGCTTAAAACCATTGGAATTAGTAGGTATTCAAAGTGTGTATACATTTTGGGGGGACAACTTTATATCTCTAGTCAGCAGTGAAAGAAACCAACAGCAGATTTGGAACCCCCAGACAGGGAACTTTGCTCACTCCCCACATGTCTCCCCACTTCACTTTCCACCTTCGTGGGCAGCAGGAGAATCAACGTTTTCTCTCATTAATTTAGAAAAGCACATCCTGTCACCCACTGCCCGGCAGGAGTGCACTAGGCCCCAAGCAAGCAAGGCTCAGTCAGGGCAGCCTTCGCTGATGGGTGCTGACACCCAAAGTGCATATTCCTCCTCTACTGTTGCCCCGACTGTCCCACTGCTTCACTGGAGGACAGAATTCCTCTCCACCTCTGGGTTCTTGATCTTGAACGCTGACCGAAGGCACCTCAATGAGGGCCGCCCGTGCCCACCAGGTGTGTCTGTCTGCATCTGCTCTTGCCTCAGCACCTGCATTAACCCCCTAGAGGTGATCTCGTAGCTGCACTGGCCTCCATGGGAACAGGGCATTGCCACTCCACCCTCTCACTGTCATCTCACAGGCGCCCACCCTCAGCACCCAGAACACCCAGACACTCTCCAAAGGACGTGAGCGCATCAGAGGGGATGTGTGCACATCCTGTGGGGGTGTTAGGCATGCTGGGTTGATGGAAGTGCGGTGGAGAGGCAGGGGGAACTTGTGCATGCCTTGGTTTGCAACTATTGTAGGTGCGGGAGGGTGACAGTGTGCTGGGGGATGTTCGCACACCAGTGGGGATGTGCACACCGGAGGCCTCTGGCTTTGCTGATCCGCAAACCCCCGTGGTGCGGCCAGGAGGACATCAGTCTGGCCCGCCACAGTGGCTGTCCCTGCGATCCTCCACCTTCTGGGCCAGGAGACGGATCTTGCGCAGCCACTCCTGGGTGCTGATGGCCTGCAGGCGCTACTTCAGCTCAGCCTGCAGGCTCCGCTTGGCGTGCTCACAGCTGTCACCACCGCCACGTGGGGAGTACAGGCCGCCCTCCGCAGGCCTGCCTCCCCTGTCCAGAGGCTCTCTGCGCTACCCATCTGCCCACCTGCCCAGAGTGACTGGGGCTGGGTGGAAGCCAGGCATCCTGCCCTGCCCAACCCCGGCTGATCCGCCCCTGTGCGAGCTGCTGCCCCACCGGGAAGGGTCATGGATCCGGATCCCGGGACCTCGGACAGCCTCAAGCACTGCCCCCCACACGGCAGGGTCACAGATCCGTGTCTTGGTCCTGTGGACAGCCTCAAGTACTGCCCCCAGCCCAGTAGGGTCACAGATCCGGGTCCCGGGACCACAGACAGCCTCAAGCGCTGCCCCCCCCGTCCTCCAGGTCACAGATCCGGTCCTGGACCGCGGACAGCCTTGCCCGCTGCCACCTGCCTTCAGTATGCAAATTAGCCGCCATCTTGTTGCTTCAGGGTGGGGGTCCCCACTGGGGTGCCTGGCCAGCCTGGGTGAGGGGATGAGGGCCGTTTTCAGGCTGGTGGGCGACTGAAGCTCCCAACTTCTCCTTTTTTTCTTTTTTTTTTATTCTGGGATTTATTTACCTTCTATGGCTGTCACTGGAGCTGAGAGCCGGCTTTAGCTCTGAGGCTGGGCTGCAGCTCTGAGACCTCGGCTGCTGAAAGCAGGGATCTGGGTTTGTTTGGTTTCTATAATTGAAACACTGTTGTGATCCTGCTGGCTGAAGCCCTGCTGGCCAAAAGCAGGTTTCTGGGTTTTGTTTAACTTCTATAATTGCAACATTGTTTCTTAGAGTGTAAGCTCAGAGGCCGGCAGCGGCAGGCGGGGAACCTTGGCTTCCTCCATCACTGGAGCAAGCAAGCCTCCTGTTTGCTTCAGCTGCCTGGCTGCTGGCCGCCATCTTGGTTGGCAGTTAATTTGCATATCACCCTGATTAGCCAATGGGAAGCGTGTCGGAGGTACAGTTAATTACCATGTTTGTCTGTTATTAGATTGGATATAGATTATTATTATTACTGATTATTTTTTTTAGAGAGAGAGAGAAAGAGGAAGGGAGAGAGAAACATGGATTTATTGTTTCACTTATGCATTCATTGGTTGATTCTTGTATGTGCTCTGACCAGATGGAACCCCCAACCTTGTGATCCCCACAACCTTGGCCTATGGGAATGATGATCTAACCAACTGAGCTATTCTACCAGTCTATTCTTAAGGAAAGGCCAGTTTCTGACTCAGTGCCTTATTACTGCAGCAGCCCTGCCTGGAGCCCCTGGAGCCCCTGCCTGTCCTCCTGGGTGTATGATCCATGAATCTTCCCTTCACTGGAACTGGGTCCTATCTAGTCTGGGAATTTGTGATGTCAGGAAGGATTATGTATTCATGAGACCAAAATAAAATCAACCTGTGAACACTGACAAAATTTTCCTCTATCACCTATTCTCCTATAAAGGTTGGTCTGTCTCCCTTGCTGAAGAATTGCAGAAATACAACACTGGCCCTTTTAGCAGTTATTGTAGTCCAACAGCAGAGTAAAGAGGTTGTTAGCAAGGACAATTTGCCCTCTACCTACTCACTAGCTGGCAATTAACAATCAGTGCAGTAGGGCTCCATTACCCAGTGCTGTATGGAAACTAAGGATTCTAGAAACGCCTCAGATTAGCCAAGACCAGAAAAATCTGAGGCAGAACTTAAATATAACATTTCCCCCGGAGAACATAGTGCATGTTTTATTGTTTGGAGAAAGCCTGGTAAAAGTGTTCAGCTGGTGTGCAAGAAAGAAGACAGACATTTTCTGCCCACGGACCCGCTGGAGGCGCCCTTCAAGAGGCAGGTGGGAGGGAGCCGGAGGATCGAGGTTTCGGGTGGGGACAGGCCCTGTTTGAATGCAGGACCTGGTGGCTGTATTTATTAACCTATTGGGTCCAGTCTGGGAAATGCACACTCAACAGGGAAAGGGGAAGAAAGATTAGCGGTAGTTTTCTTTTTTTCTTTCTTTCTTTTTATTGTCTAAAGTTTTACATATGTCTCCTTTTCCCCCCAGATTGACCCCCACCCCCCACCCCCCCACCGCAGCCATCCCCACCCTGGGCAAGCCCCCACCGCCCCAGTGTCTGTGCCCATTGGTTATGCTAATATGCATGCATACAACTCTTTTGGTTGCGGTAGTTTTCTAACACAACACAGCTCAAGTCTTCAGCTTGTGTCCCCTAGCTCACCCCGCCCAGGCACCAAACCGGCTCCTGGAACAAGCTGGCCACCGAGTTACCACTCTGAGAAGGCGGGTATCTGTTTGTGATTCCAGATCGCCTTGGCCGCTGCACTCGCCTGGTTCCTCAATTCTATCAATCTACCAGTTTTTGATTGGTGCCTCTGCCTCCGAGCCTTGGGCTGAGTAGATCGGAGGCACCTCATATATGCTTGTGCCACTCGCCTGGCACAGCTGAGGACTGGTGCTGGTGGGGCTGCGCCCCGCTATAGAGGTTTAAGGATAGGCACCAGGGTTCCCTCTGCAGCACTTCCTCCCCGGGGGACTGCGCTGGGCGCGGCTGGCGCCCCCTCCTCACCTTCCGCCCGCCCTCCGGGGAGGCCGGGGGAGGGTCTGCACAAGGCCCCTTCGCTCAGCTCCGCCCAGGCCCAGGCATTGGACTCCCAGCCTCGTGCTGCCATCCAGGGTCTGGGGGCTGAGAAGGAGGAACCCGGTGGAGAACCGGAGGAGGTGGCTGGCAGCCAGGCCTAGGGGGTAAGGAAAGCTTGACCCTGGGGGAAGAGGGGGAGAAGAGAGAGAGAGAGAGAGAGAGAGAGAGAGAGAGAGAGAGAGAGAGAGAGAGAGAGAGAGAGGCAGGTGCACCTCTGTGTGCGAAGGGCCGCCTGCACCCCTGGGGGCATGCGTCACCCAGCCCAGCCGGGACTCCCGAGAGCCGAGTCCCAGCCAAGGCCCTGGAGTCTGGGGCTCCCTTTCTCCTGTCCCGCCCCTAGTCCTTCCTCCAAAACCTTTGGCCAGAGTCTGCTTGCCAACATTCCTAAATCTCCTTTGCCAGCTCGTTGCACCAGGTTAGGAATAAGGCTCTGCTTTCGGGTGCGTACACGAACGCCAGTTCCCGTAAGGTTGGTGACCTCTATACCTTCCCCACGAGCTCCTTCGGAGGGGTCCGCGGGCATTTACCCCACTCAAGGACCTAATCAGTGGTTAAAACCAGTTTATTCCCTGAAATATCCTTGCCATTCATATCCTCAGAGGCCTTCTGCTGCGGTTCTGGGAAAGCCTCGGTGATGGAACTAAGAGACGGCCAGGGGAAGGGAGAGTGGGCAGAAGCTAGAGGGCCACGCGGGGTAACCAAGGCCTGAGTCCTGGAAAGGGCACCGTTAGGACCCTGACAAGAGCAAACCCTTTCCCCGCTGCCACTGCTCCCCCTCCCGTGAGATGCACACAAACCGGGGCCACTGAACCCCTTATTTCCAAACCTCGAACGCCTGAGCTCCGAAACGTGAGGCTGGGCGGCGGCGGGCGACAGCTCCCCATTTCCCCCAGCTAGCACCACCGCCCGGCCTCCGGCATTCCCGCCGACCCAGAAGAGAGGACACCAAATCTCTGGGCAGCCAGGTGCGACGGGCACCAGTGCGCACCAGAAGCGGGCAGGGAGGCGGTGGTCTGGCTCGGCTTGATGTGGCAGCGACACTGCCGACCACCGCCCGGCGTTAGGGTGACTCCAGCTTCGCTCTACGCCCGGTCCCTGCAGTCCTGGCCCGGGGCGTCTAGCGGCGCCCTTCAGCTCCCTGCCACAGGTCTCGGGGCGGCACCACCGGGAGTGGCAGGGGCTGGCTCCCCGCTCCTGGCCCCGCGGACGCGGGGGGAGGATTCTGAGTTGTGAGAGGCAGCCACCGCCTCCCTGGCGCTCCGCGCTCCAGGCGGCCGGATCCTGTAGAATCTACGGTGTAGATCCTTGGAGAGCTGCCGGTTGTATCCCGGGAGTCGCGAGCGAGTACGCCGAGATCAGCAGGCCCGACCCCATCGCTGGCTCACCTTGATGCCCCCCTACCCAAACACACAGGCCCTGAGTGCAGACCTAGCGCCTCCCCCGCTTGGAGATCCCTGCAGGGCCTCCGGGAGAGACTGAGCAAAGGACGAGGAAAGCACTCCCAAGGAAACTTGTTCCTCCTGTCTCTCAGCAGACACAGACTGGCCAGCCAGTGCGGGGAGAGGGGCGGGAGGGAGTGGGGGAAGGGCTCCGGGGAGGACGGGAGGAAGTGGAGGGGAGGGGAGGGGTAAGGGAGGAGGCTGCAGTTGGTGAAACTCCTCTGCCTCGGCTCTTCTCATTGCTTGCTCCTCTCCTTCACGCAGACACCCGGACCTCCCCTGGGCGCCAGCTCCAGGGCTCCAACGGGTCCAGAGACAAGCCGGGTTTATTTTTCCTTTCTGGAAATTGGCTTTGGTGTGTGCTTCCCTCCCACGCACCTCCCCCCCCTCCCTCCTCCCCCCTTTGAGACATGGCCCGGGCAGTGGCTCCTGGAAGAGGAACAAGTGTGGGAAAAGAGAGAGGAAACCGAAGCTAAATGACAGGATGCAGGAGACTTGAGACACAAGAAGAGAAGCGTAGCTCTCGGAAGAAGTCACTGCCTCACTGCTTTTCTTTCTCCAAGAGGGACTGAGGATTTTACAGCTCTGGGCGGATTTGAGAGCTTTGGATTGTTTAGATTCCCCCTTTTGCTCTGTTTTCCCCGCCCGTCCTTGTTCTCTCGAACCTGCTTGGGGATCCGTCGTAGGGAGAATGGAGAGGAGGCTGCTGCTCTTCGGCGCCGCGCTCACCCTCGCCCTCGCCCAGGCCGGCGCTTTTCGCAACGGTAAGTGACAGGCAGAGGCGCTCGAGACAGCGCCCGCCCCGGGCTCAAGGTTGCCCGGTCCGGCCGGGCTCGGTTTCCCGCCCAGCTACGATTCCTGCGGCGCTGTTGGGATGAACCCGGAGTAGTCACTTCATGGGCGAAGGAAACTTTTATCCAGGCGGAGAAATAAAGAAATCAGATCGGTTGGTTAAGGGCAGGAATATTTTAAGCCTTCTGTCTCCCTCTCGAAGTTTGTGGTCTGGCTATGCGGGTTTTCCTATCTCTGCTACAAGGTAGCTCTCCCTACCTTCCCAGATCAACACACCAATTACCTTAATAATGTTTCCTCCCAAAGGCAATTAGATGAGACACCCTTTCAAAAATCTATGGCTGTTGAAAGTGAATGAAGGCTTTACCAGTACTCCCTGTTCTCTTCTGCTCCCTTAATTGTTTCCTCTGGTGGGTGCCTCTAAGAGATAGCGGTTGGTTGATTGATGGAACTCCTCCCGCCTTTGTAAATCGTCCCTAATCCGTCTGGACCATGAATAAAAGTTACAGTGTCAATACAGGAATCTGATGTATTCAGTGTAGGCACCAGGATATCTGAAAATCCCTAGCCTAGCTGCAGCTTCCACTGAGCTTTATAAGGACTCACTGTTATGTAAATGGAACATTGTGCTGCGGTTTAAACAGTATCCTATAACCTAAATAATGTGTTTTAATTTGTGATCTGATTGTAGGCATGTTTCATTTACCCTGTGAAGTTAAGGATATGAAATTATCTTTACAGTGAGTCTTCAGCAATTATTATTAACTAATTATCAAATATTTACTCCTTGGGTGGTGAAGGCTGGGGGGGGGCGGGCAATGTGGGAAAAAGGGACATATGTAACAGTTTCAACAATAAAGATTTATAAACACATATATATTTACTCTGGTGTAGATTTCAATCAAAGTAATTAGAAGAAAAGCCCATCCACTACTTACTGTAGTGTATTGTTTTAACAAGAGACCATAAGTGGAGGGTGTTCAGACCAGGAGGGATTTAAATCCTATCTTTATGATAGAAGTTAATCTCTCTAATATGCTTTTTGGGGGTTTTGTGATTGAAGCTATAAATTTCGTCCCCACAGCTCCTAAGTAGTGTTCTGAAAGATAGGATTGAAAACAAAACACGCACAAACACACACACACACAACTGCAAATGCAGAGTTCAATTTAGTACTGAACCTGAGGTCGTGGCATATTTTTATAATTTGGTAGGGGATAAAATAACACCCTCCTCCAACTGAAGGAGCTCAGGTGGTTAGACTTTAGAAATTACAGGAACTCACCCTCCCCAACTCCTGAGATTAAATCAGTAGCGATGTTCACAGGATGGATTTGAAACCTAATGCAAATAGCTTTCAGACTTGAGGTTGTGACCCCTCTCTATCTCTCTCTCTCCAAGGTGTCCCCCCAAATGTATACACATTTTAACAGCTGATTGTTCAATTTTGAAAATGAAATGTATTTTAATAAGCACTGCCTTTATAATTATTCAAAGTCTGTGTATGCATTTTTTGGATACCCTATATATGTTATAAATGTATATATATATATATATATATATATATATATATATATATATATATATATATATATATATTTTTTCCTTAGCAGAAATCTGGGGGATACTAGGAACCTGAGCTTGAGTTGGTAAGCTTGATAAGTTAAAGCCATGTTGCTATGCTTGCAGTGACCACAACTTCAGTAGCTCAGTAGACCTCTTAAAGCCATGTCCACCTCCTGTGAGTCCCAGTGTCTGCTAAATTAATTCATTAACCTTATTTAGGACTAATGGTCCAGAGTCATTAGAAATTGCTCTTTCTTAATCAACTGCTAGAGAGATTGAACAGAGCCAGGGAGTCTAGCAGTCCACATTATCTTATTACACTGTCACTTTCTCAGAAGTCACAGATTAAAGAGCTCTGGTGTGGTACTGAGGCCACCTAAATGTCTCTGCAGTGACTCTGTCAAGTAACTACAAGCAGTACTGTTTTATTTCACTCCTCTAACAGATAACAGACTGTGCCATGATATCCATACAGAGCTGGAGGAGGCTTAATGAGATGGGGTCACTTTCCAAGTTTTTTTGCACATTTAAAATAAAGTAAGCCTGGGTAGAATCACACAACAATGTCCAACATGATCATTAGCTGAGATTCTGAACTCCAGTTGCAACATCATTTCTTCTGGGCAAATCTTAAGCTTTTAAAAGCCAAGGCAGAGATAATTAGTGTGACATTTCTAGTCTAAGAAACATAGAAACATCTAGCAATTGAGGAAAACAATATAATTCATATTGTCTTCTTTTTAATTTATGGGGAATGATTTCTGTAATGCAAGTAGCTTTATGCATTTTTGATGTGCACTTTATCTTTCATTTCCATTTGACCTGGTTTTCCTGTAATAAAATTCTGTAGATTTGTAAATTCATGCTGAGAGCAGAGAATGCTATTCTCTTTCCACAGGGAATCTATTAGATGCAATATTAAAATCTATATATACCATTATTGAAAATTTGTGATTGATAGGCTTATATGTTTCACTGCTTTCATACCTGTTCCTCTTTCATAGTTTATTCACTGAATTTTTATTGAAATCCATCATAAAAAGTGACAATGAGAATCTATGCTGAACAAGAAATCAGCCTGGAGACTGGTTTATTTAATTAATGAATCACTTCAGCATTTGGGTTTTTTTGCAATGAAGGCTCAAAAAGAGTTAGCTCACCTTTCCCAGAATGTGAGAATGGGGCTTACCATATGTATTATCAGACAGATCTTAGTGTGGTGGATTTTTTCAACATGTAGATAATTGGAATTATTTTTCTTCTGCCCCATTATTTTGATCTGGTCTCCCAGCCCCAGCAACTTTACTTGGAGAAATAGAGTAGAATTATTTCTGCTTCATCAAATAGATTTTGTTCTGTGTTAATCTGAATGGAGCAGAGATAACACACAATCACTTAGATTTATGGGCAGATAAAACAACAGAAAAGGTTTGTCATGGAAGCCAATCCCCACTGACCAATGACAGACCAAGCTTATCATCAAAAGCTACAGAAGGGTTCCAATAGCCTTATGTAGTCACCTTTCACTTAGAACTTGCTACTTAATTCGATTACACTTATTTGGGGATAATTAAGTCTAGCAGAAGCTCCCTGGAACCCTGTTAACATCCATTGAGGGGACTCCATGTTTTTAATGCTAGAAGACCTTTGTCTTGGAACAGAAGTTTGTGGGGGGTGGGGATCCAGTCATTTTAGATCTCAGTTCACTTTCCTCCTGATCCAACCTTCCCTGGGATCAAAGAGCATCCTTGGTGGGGCGTTACTATCTGAATATGCGCCACCTGAAGGACCTGCAGGGGTCAGAATTCTCCATACGCAGTTATGGGGTGTTCAATAGCTGGTAATTTACATACAAAGCTAGAGTACCTAACTGGTTGTTAGGGAAAGTTCTACTAAAATGTTATTTTCATTACAGATAAATGTGGCAATACTATAAAAATTGAAAACCCCGGGTACCTTACATCTCCTGGTTATCCTCATTCATATCACCCAAGTGAAAAATGTGAGTGGTTGATTCAGGCTCCAGAACCATATCAGAGAATTATGATCAACTTCAACCCTCACTTTGATTTGGAGGACCGAGACTGCAAGTAAGTAAGAGCGTTATTTGAACGGGGCACCACAGCACCATCTAGTGGTCGCGATGTCTAACGGGGCATCCTGAGTGTACAATCTGGGATATAAATGGATCCAGGGGGCATTCCAGTCGAGGCCAGATTACATGTCAGTGGGTATGGAAATTAAATTATGTTAAGTGATTTCTGAGTTTCCCAAACTAGGAAGGTTATATTTAAATGTGCAATCGCTCATATTATTTTTCCTGTTAACACTTTTGGTTTTGAAATGTATATACATGTGTCTTCCCTCCATCCCCACCTGGAAAGGAGAACTAGAAACCCAAACTTTCATTTGAGTTTTTATTAAATATTGGGAGTTACTAACATTTGTGGCATTGAAAGACAGTAAGATTGGATATTTTTGTAACAAATCTGTGGCACATTTTGTAATTTAAGAACTCTATCTTATTGGCATGACAAAAGAAAATTGTCATTGAAAATAAAAGGAATATAGGGTAAGTTGGATAAGGGGATTTTTATGGTGGATAAATGATTGCAAGCCCTTTATTGAAGATGAGTAAAATAATTATTAATGCACAATGAGTAAAATGAGACTCAAATATGAATCAGTATTTCATTCATCTGCTTTAGTTTTGCTATCTCCTTCTAATTATTAAGTTATGAAGCATTGTTAAGTTATTATGCCAGAATTCATTATTATGAAAACAGTCGCACTATAGAGTCTAAATTATATTTCCCCACTTTATGTGAACAGACTGGTGTTCAGTTTTCCACAGTATGGAAGGGGAGTGTTGACATTGCAGGCAGCAGTCCACAAAGATCCAGATTTACTCTTCTCTCTGGACAGCCAACAGACCCCCATCTATGTTTGGTCCACATCATCCCACTCTGCCCTACTGCTCATGGTGTATTCTCCAGAGATTTGAAGCTGAATATCAATTTTTAATGAAGTTTAGACATATAAATAGTTTGAACAAAGGAAAACAATCTAATTAAATCTGAATTCTAAAGTGTCTCTCAGGGATATGTTTCCCAAGTTTTAAAATGGGTCAGTTTTATATCATTGTATATAATGTATATAGATTACTACTTTCACTGGGTATCAACATTATTATGTAGGCACACTCATTATTAAAAGTATTCTATCTTAAAACACATAACTCTTTTAGGAAAGAACAGAATAATAGGAAAATATTCCCACCTGTAGTAAGTCCTCAATAGCATGTTGAGTTGGTGGGGTAAACTAATTTTTCATGGACAGGGTACTGACTTCATCTGGTTAACTAGAATGTTAACTCAATATTCTAGTGCATACAGAATTAGTAATTCATATACTGTTGATCAATTTCCAAGTAATCAGCATACACTATAGTACAATAGAATTATGCTGATTCTAATTTAATCTTTGTCCTGTGATTCAGAGGTGCTTCAGGATATTAAATTGACTTTTTAAATCTTGTGTGAAAGTTGTCATTAATAGAATGTTACAGTGACTGCTAAGAAACAGAGTTTATTGTATTTTGGGGGGAGTCAATATTCTGTATGGTGGTTTTTACATTGTCAATCACGTAGATAGCCTAGAGACTTGTTTCTATTTTATTTTTGTTTTTTGACAATACTTAAACTGCTATAGGACATGTTTTTAAGAAACACTGATAAAACATATTCAAGAAATGAAATTATTCCCCCAAATAAGGTGCTATTAAATTTCAATAAACTCACATTTACTAATTCCTGATCTGAAAATCATGACTATGTGTATGTGTAATATAATAGTTAAAGAATTCAGAACTCTCAGTGGTTATTAGGAGTGGTGTGCTGTTAAATGTTTGACAATTTCTGTAGTATAAATACTCCCTCCATGGCCAATTTTAAACTACCCTTGTGATGTCACTCTGCACAGAGTTGCAAAGAGATGTGTACAGTTGGTTCTTGTGAACTGGTGCAAGCCAACTCCAGGACACAACTGGAGTGGAAATGTAAGAAAGGGAAGCCAGTTGAGTGTGTTAATATACATAAAGTGCTTACAGCAGTGTCTGGCACACAGTAAGCCTTAAATATTTGCCATACCATGGTGTGAGGTAGGATATGGTGGGATTTTAGTTAGTTTTCTTTTTTTAAGATGAGAAGAAAACGGGTAATTGTATTTTCTAGGGAGAGACAATTTTAGTGATGTTAGCAAGGTAGTTCAATAAACTGATGTGGCCAAGAATATTGTTTCTGTAATTATGATGGTGATATTTTTTAATGCTAGAGTAAGGTGATTTCTTAATTATAGTAACTGAGAGTTTGTTCTCTGTGAAGGTGCCATTTCCTAGCCAGTCTTGAAAGTCTATTTTTAGCCTGATGAAGTCAATGAACGTTGTGGCATGGAAAGTATCTTTGTGCCATGTTTTGAAGTATTGTTATCTGATCATTTTATCAATGAAAATTCAAAAAACAATATTGATAAACCAACTTAAGACATTGTAGTTTCTATCTTTTCAGGTTGCTCCACATGATTACTAGTTATTGTTGAAGGTTGTAGTTGAAATTCTACAAATGGCGGCAGAATTCTTATCTCCTTTTGAAAAGGCTGTGAGAAGAATCGACAGCTTTATATTTTGTGGGGGGAGGTGGTAGAATTTCCTACAAAACGTGGAAACCACCAGAAACTCGTGGAACAACAAATTCATAGACTTCAAAAGTTTATGTTAGATGCACAAAAACATAACTTTTGGGTTCTGGTGGGTTTTGGGTTTGTTTTTTTAAATTTATATTAGGGTACTTCCAAAATTGTATTTGAAATGGTACAAAACTAGTTATAATAAATCAATTCAGAAGTCTTTTGGTCATTATTCTTGGTAAGAGCAAACTGTTGTCTTGAGATATTTTCTTTCCCTTTCTCAACTATATTATATGTACTTGTACCAATGTCATAAGGTTACTGTAGTGGATAATGAGATAGTGGATATGAGAGCCCTTTGAAAAGTTAAAAGCTTCCCTCAAAAGAAGTTATCATTTAAAATTTTTTTTAATTTATTTCAGAGAGGACGGGAAAGGGAGAGATAGATAGAAACATCAATGATGAGAGAAAATCATTGATCGGTTGCCTCCTGCACTCCCCATTCCCCATTGCAGATCAAGCCCAAAACCCGGTCATGTGCCCTTGACCAGAATTGAACCTGGGACCCTTCATTCCGCAGGCTGACGCTCTATCAACTGAGCCAAACCAGCTAGGGCAAGACATTATCATTTTTTACAATATCTTTACAACTGGGTGATTGTTAGAACATTTGGAAATATAAAGTTAAGCATATGTCTAACTGAATATATCGATCTAGTAATGGGATGATCATGTAAT
Source organism: Myotis myotis (assembly GCF_014108235.1). Taxonomy (NCBI): domain Eukaryota; kingdom Metazoa; phylum Chordata; class Mammalia; order Chiroptera; family Vespertilionidae; genus Myotis; species Myotis myotis. Next base: position 123,216,982 of record NW_023416313.1, read on the forward strand.
GCACCCCACATTTTCTCTTGATACCATCAGTATTTGTGTAGTCAACTTTCACCATGCGAAAGCTCAAGAAATAAATTCCTGAGCGCATTTGCTTATTGAGAAACATCCTTGAGAGCCAAGTAAACAATTATTTTTCTGTAAGGTATAGAGGTGGATAAGTAATAAAATAGATTAGTTATGGTAAACCAAATTTTCATTTAAATTTTACTGTTTTATTTGTAATTAAATAAATAAACCACTTCATAATTTTAACAATATAATTTATGATTTATTTATCACAACTTTTCATGTGTATAACACCAAGACTGACCCAATACAAAAGTGCACATTGGGGTGGGGGAGTGTAAGGAGGTTGTTGTTTCCTTAGGGAAAATTAGTGTGCAGGTTGTGCTTATTAGTTTTAAAATGCAACAGTCTATGTTTATGCCACCACTGAATCAGTTTTCATTACAAATAAGCAGTGAAAAACAGAATATAGTATTATAACTTGCTGAATTCTTTTATTGAACAAGGGGTATTGATCAATTGTTCAGCAGAGTAGAACATCTGTCTGCAGGGCTAATTTTGTGCTAGGATTTCTGGCTAGATATACCGCCGGGTTTTATTGTTATGTTGATGTTGAGGGGGTTAGAGAATGTTCTGAGAGGAGAAGGTGTTAAGGAAATGGAAGAGATGATAAGTTCTCTTTTTGGCACCAGAGAATGCTCCATGTTGTGAAGTGTGGTGCTGCAGACATCTTGAATCTCATAAAACTTTATATCTGCATAATAAACAAGAATGTCATTGATACGATAGAATTTATGGAACCTTTCCAGTCTCCCAGCAAGGCAACCTATCAGCATGATAATTTATAAGGGTTGTGACAAATACTGCTGAGTAAAGAGGTGTGTGGTTACATTCAGATCAGATGTCCTCATCTGGGGAGCAATAAAAATTTCACAGGCATTGGGTTAAAAACATTAAGAAAATTAATGTGAAGCTCCAGAAAAGAATCTAAAAAGATGACAGTGCTGGGGAGAAAGCCCAGTAGTTGTCTTCTTACTGACAAGTTCCTGACTTTAGTGACTGATTGTCAGTGCTGTTTTGTGGGATTTTCACTAGGACACAAGGCTAGCATGCATAGATAAACAATTTGCTGAGTTCTGTATAGAATTTAAATCTCTTCTTTGTGTAACCAATAATATGTGTCTTTTTTCTAACTTAATGTAATCAAAGGAAGATTTCACTCTAGTAACTTCATATGAAGTTTAATTACAATAAACTTATAATTAAATAGATGAATTTCAAGTTTAGGAATTGTGTTACATCATTAATTGTTTCTTTAATGATACTTTAAAAAGTACCAACATTATTATAAACTTTGAAACACTGCTCTTTCATTTATTTTAATAGAATATAAACTCACTGAATAAAAATTAATCTGCCCTTTGTTTTTTGAATCTGATTATTTCTAAAAATTTAATTATATAATGGTCTATTATTCATTTGTTGGCAATTTGGGAAATATAGGTTCTATTTATGGTTTCCCTAAGTAATATTTTCTGTTTTGGCTTTATTCACTTTGTTTAGCATGTATTATGACAATAGTTTGGGTTTTTAAAAGATTCATTAAAATATTATTTATCTTGATTCGTGAGTTCTATGGCTTTTTGTGTCCAAGGCAAGTGCTTCACTCTAGTCCCAGTCTTGTGTTTTGGAGCATCACTTAGACCAAAACAAAGACCTTGTTTTATGGAAACCAATGGATATTTTATGCTAAAATACCTCTCCATTTTCTATATGTAACATAGAAGTATATGTACTTTTAATTACAATATAATCTATATCTAGAAAACTATGCAAAGTAAGTGTAAAATTTGATAAAATTTTTAGTGCCACCACATTCATATAACCAATCCAGAGTAAAAATTCCCAGTTTCCTAGAAAAAAACCCTATGTTCACTTTCAGTCACTAACCTTTGGTCTCAAGGGCAACTGCTTTCCTGACTTGTACAATTCCATTTTTATAAATTTCAAAATCAGACAAAACCATAGTCTTAACAGTCTGTATGTACTGTCCTTTCACTATAGTGCAATTCTGTGGAATTCAGATTAAAAATGTCCACTGTTCCCCACCTAATTAAAAAAAACAGAGTCCTACTGAGCATTTTCTAATTTTTTTCAGTGACTACTGTAGAAATACTTTGTATTTGTTGCATATATTATGGTTTGTAAAATTAAAGACAAAGTTTTCAGTCTGGAGCCTACTTTATCTGCAAGGCAAATTCTGAAAAAAATATTTTTTGCTTTATTTTTTCTCTTATATTTCTTGCTGGTTTTAATCTCAAGTAACTTCCCATATGGGCAATGTGAGCGGCACTGCCACCACCAAGCTCAATTCAATTATAAAACTATTGACTGAGTAAGATTGAACCCTTCTCAGAACAACTGTTGACCCGCCTGCAGCATCCTTAGTTACTACTCAGGCAGATAATTATCTACTTTTTTCCTTTTGATTTTCCCCCATTAGCACTGATTTTATTTGGACAGAACCCCATGTGTTTAATAACATTATTATTTTTTATAATTTGTTACTATAGGCAATCACATTTGATCATAATGAATTGAGTATTGGAAGGTTGTTTTTGTGTTCAGCATTCCTATCATTCAAAAAACAAAAAGCAACCTTTATGAGAAGCTAAAAGGAAGGTTAGTTCAAATCTCAGATTGAATCAACATGTGCATGGCATTTCCAGATTTCGTTTTGGGGAGTAGGCACTTAAAATTTGATCCAAGTGAGACATATGCTTCAGCCAGCATGCATATTCTCAGCTCCTTTCTTTCCAGCATAAAATGTGATAGTTGCCTGCATGCTGACATATGTGCGTGTGTGTAAAGGAGACTACAAAATAAACTTAACTAATTGCCGTTGTAGTATTCATCAAGGCTGATGATTAAGCCTGAAGAAGAACAAGAGACAAGATTAGTGTTCAGATCAGGTTCCAAATGCCTCATAATTGGGTGTTTGTAATCAATCCTGATTGTAGTAGTCAGTGACTTGGCATAACATAGCACCTTAAAAGAAGATTTTTCCTCCTAGTCTCTGATTGACTGAACTGTGTCTATGTCACTTAGGGATGGCATGATGGTATTACTCTCAGGCTGACTGTGATCCATGCCACACACATGCCTACTTATGGTTGACATCATTTAGTTTTTGCAGAGAGCTTAGGAGTGAACTACATTCATTCAGAACTCTGCTAAATTCTGCAGAAGAGCAGGGAGAGTAAAATATATTTTGGCTACTGTTCACTCAGTTGCTTTGTAATGTGGTTTTTCTCCTCATCAAGCCCTAGTCTATTGCACACATATCTTATATTTTTCTTGGTCAGCATGTTTTATCTCCTTTAACTTAAATAATCAGTGGAAAGTTTAGAAAGGAGTGATTGCAGCTGGTTCCGTCAGGTCCTCACTATTTGCTACCACGTCATTGACTAAGCACTAAGTACATGGTCTTACTTATTCATCCTATCATCCCCATCTTATAGATGGCAGCACTGAGGCTTAGAAAGAGTCCATTAGCTGAGCCCAAATGCTCAGCTGCTGCACCCAATATCTTTCCACTTTCGTGACTGAAGGGGCTTGAGTTAGGCCTTTTGAATGAGAAAATTTTTATGAAATGTTGTCAACTAACTTTTTATTCAGGCAGCCATTTTCTTCTATCAAAAATCTCACACAGAAGTTTAAATATACACCAACTAATTCTGAGTAAGGATTTCATTTTTAAATGCTCAGTTCAAATTAAGTAAGCTCTGGTAAAAATTGTGCATGGAAACTCCCAAAGAGTGGGTGGTTTCTACTTAGTCGAAATTTGTCTTAATTTAGGTATGACATCCTAGGGGAAAATATCTGAATTCTGGTCCTTTTTGTCGATGGAGTTTGAAAGCACAAAGCACATACAAATACAATAACCAGGCAGCATAATGGCTGGACTTATACAATCCAAGGGATACATGAGATCCCAGCTGCATCCAGTGCTTCCTCACTGGCCTGGAACTAGTCTCTTCTAGGTCATTCTCATTTACTTAATTAATCTTAGGCAAATAGCCCCAAAGTTGCTCTCTCCCCCAGTTCCCCTATTTGGAACATGTTGATCCAGCCCTTGTATTTGCCACTGGTGACTCAGTAAGTAAGGGTTAAAGAGAAAATGTTTACTCAGGCACTGGGTTCCTGTGGGAAATAGAAGAGTGTTTTTTGAGAAGAAACAGATGCTTCAGAGTATTTTGTTTTTATCTGGTCACATTCTTGTATAATCAGTCAGCTAGGTTGGATGTAATGGCTTGTTGCTTCTGTGATGTCTGTCATGTCATGGAGAGATCAGCCAGTCCTGGGATGAAATAGGATCTAAATGTCTCCTTTTTCAAGTTCTTAAATTTATCAAGAAGAGGCAGAAGTGGCAAATGCCAATCAATATGGTCATGATTCCAACTCCTTATCGGACTCTCCAACCAATAGATGCTACCAGCAGGGCAGCTATTGTAAGGGAAAAGTAAGATGTGGTCCAAATCTGAGTCCTAGATATGATTTAACAAAATTAAAAACACAAAATTCCCAAATCAAAGAAAATGAAGAACACAAAGCCCCACATACTTGGTAGTACAGGTTGATTTTGTCTTACTTGGGATTATGTTATTTTTTAGATGTAGTGACACCTAGCTCAATTAGACCACTTTTTGACCTTTTATCTTGGTTAATACTTATCTGTTCATTCTTAATAACTTGAGAAAGTGGGCATTTATTTGTTAACAAATTTGGACATGGAAAATACGATTACATTTTTAATTTCTGGATCAATCCATTTTTTAAAAAAAATGGGAGCCAATACAAATAACAAATCTTCATTAATTTGACAGTCTGACACTATTTGCACCTCTATTATAACACTCATGTGTTTAGGTAATTCCTTCTAATGGTATAATAAGGGTTTGTCTCCCCATTGGGTGGCAAACTCTAGGAAGGTAGAAGCCATATCTTAAAATTTCTACCATCCACAATTCAAAAGAATGTTTTTAATATAATACGCACCAGTTTAATTGAACTGCACAGTTGACAATTTTATTGAAATTGAAATCTGATGATGAAGAATAAAGGAGGGGGGAACAGTATTTCCCTAAGTGGGGTCTGTGGTTCACAGTCAGCAACCTGGAGAATGCACAGCGAAATTAGGTGAACGGACAATGAATGGGGCAATTTAGATAACTACTCAAGTCCTTTCAGCAAGGACTTCTGACAGCCTGGATATGGACATTCTCCAGTCCTCAACCACCTGTTCAGAGGCATCAGAACTGGAATTTTGGAGTCTCTGATTCTCAGGGGCATAGGCAAGGATCACAGACTGGCTGGAGAGTGACAAAGCTGGGGCAGTAGGCTCTGCCACACAAATCGCCTGCTCTCCCTCCACAGTGCAGGTTTAGAATGGATTTCAGCCTCACCTTTATTGGAACCAAAACTGACCTAGGAGCTTCTTCACTATTCGAGAGGTAGCACATAATTTTATTTTTCAATGAAGGTTGTTGACACTAGATCAGGGGTGGGCAACCCCTGGCATGCGTGCCAAACATGGCACGCCAGTAACTTTTACTGGCACACGAAATCCTCTCTCATAATCTTCCATTTACAATTGTGAATATTTGTTCTCAGTGATGGATTTTGTTGAGTCTCGTAATAGGAGTAGCCTGAAGGATGAAAGTAGTAGCTCGTGCATATCTCTGAAGGTCACGAAATATAAACCTGATGTTAAAATCGCTGTCATCAGTGATGCAGCAGCAAAAGCCCCACTGATAATATCAAATGGAGTCATAAAGTTTTTTGTCGGACTATCAGTGTACATGTATACATTAAAAAATAAATATATTTTCATCATCATATACTGTGTTTTTGTCGCTCGAATGAATTTTATTATTTCTTCAAGGTTCTTCATATATATACACCTTAAGAGATATCAAGTAGGTGTAACATGTTCTCAAAACATTGGGGTTGGCACACAGAAGAATTTTGAGTCAGAGACTTTGCTGGTTTTGGCACGCACTCACAAAAAGGTTGCCCACCCTTGCACTAGATGAAGGGAATTTGGAATTTAGCACTAATTAGAATTTCTCTCTCTTTTTTTTTTTTCCCCAATGATAATGTTTTGCATTTCCCTTATCGTTTATTCCAGTGTCAATTTCTTTGTCCCTGGCTAGGAACACTACTGAATAATGGTTAGTATATATTGGTTTAGTCCTTTAAGACACATCCTCATTTTCCTCTTTAGCTCTTGTAGCATCATACCGGATATGTGTTTGACTTTATTTTTTTTTTATTTTATTATTTTTTTTTATTGCTTAAAGTAATACAAGGGGTATTACATATGTGTCCATTCCCCCCCCCCTCCCTAGACAGTCCCCTAGCCTCCCCTATCCCCCAGTGTCTTATGTCCATTGGTTATGCTTATATGCATGCATACAAGTCCTTTGGTTGATCTCTTACCCCCCTACCTCCTGCCCCCCAACCCTCCCCGGCCTTCCCGCTGCAGTTTGACAATCTGTTTGAGGCAGCTCTGCCTCTGTATCTATTATTGTTCAAAAGTTTATAATGGTCTCTATTATCCATGAATGAGTGAGATCATGTGGTATTTTTCCTTCATTGACTGGCTTATTTCACTTAGCATAATGCTCTCCAGTTCCATCCATGACGTTGCAAATGGTAAGAGTTCCTTCCTTTTTAGAGCAGCATAGTATTCCATTGTGTAGATGTACCACAGTTTTCTAATCCATTCATCTACCGATGGGCACTTAGGCTGTTTCCAGATCTTAGCTATGGTGAATTGTGCTGCTATGAACATAGGGGCGCATATATCCTTTCTGATTGGTGTTTCTGGTTTCTTGGGATATATTCCTAGAAATGGGATCAAAGGGTCAAATGGGAGTTCCATTTTCAGTTTTTTGAGGAAACTCCATACTGTCTTCCATAGTGGCTGCACCAGTCTGCATTCCCACCAGCAGTACACAAGTGTTCCTTTTTCTCTACATCCTCTCCAGCACTTGTCGTTTGTTGATTTGTTGATGATAGCCAGTCTGACAGGTGTGAGATGGTACCTCATTGTTGTTTTGATTTGCATCTCTCGGATGATTAGTGACTTTGAGCATGTTTTCATATGTCTCTTGGCTTTCTGAATGTCCTCTTTTGAAAGGTGTCTATTTAGGTCCTTTGCCCATTTTTTGATTGGATTGTTTATCTTCCTTTTGTTAAGTTGTATGAGTTCCCTATAAATTTTGGAGATTAGGCCCTTATCAGATATGACATTGGCAAATATGTTTTCCCACACAGTGGCTTTTCTTGTTGTTTTGTTGATGGTTTCTTTTGCTGTGCAGAAGCTTTTTATTTTGATGTAGTCCCATTTGTTCATTTTCTCTTTAGTTTCAAGTGCCCTGGGAGCTGTATCAGTGAAGAAATTGCTTCGGCATATGTCTGAGATTTTGTTGCCTTTGGATTCTTCTAGAATTTTTATGGTTTCCTGCTGTAGATTTAAGTCCTTTATCCATTTTGAGTTTATTTTTGTGTATGGTGTAAGGTGGTGGTCTAGTCTCATTTTCTTGCATATATCTGTCCAATTTTCCCAACACCATTTATTGAAGAGACTATCTTGGCTCCATTGTATGTTCTTGCCTCCTTTGTCAAATATTAATTGAGCATATTGGTTCGGGCCGATTTCTGGGCTCTCTATTCTATTCCATTGATCTATATGCCTATTCTTGTGCCAGTACCAGGCAGTTTTGAGAACAGTGGCTTTGTAATACATCTTCATATCTGGTATTGAGATCCCACCTACTTTGTTCTTTTTCAGGATTGCTGCAGCTATTCGGGGTCTTTTTTTATTCCAGATGAATTTTTGGAGAGTTCGTTCTAGATCTCTGAAGTATGCTGTTGGTATTTTAATGGGAAGTGCGTTGAATTTATAGATTGCTTTGGGTAGTATGGACATTTTAATGATGTTGATTCTACCAATCCATGAACACGGTATGTTCTTCCATCTGTTTATGTCTTCCTCTATAACTTTTTTCAACGTCCTGTAATTTTCTGAGTAGAGGTCTTTTACCTCTTTAGTTAAGTTTATTCCTAGGTAGCTTAATTTTTTTGGTGCGATGGTAAACGGGGTTGTTTTTATAATCTCTCCTTCTGAAAGTTCACTATTGGTTTATAGAAATGCCTCAGATTTCTTGGGGTTAATTTTGTATCCTGCTACATTGCCAAATTCATGTATTAAGTCTAGTAGCTTTTTGATGGAGTCTCTAGGGTTTTGTATGTATAATATCATGTCGTCTGCAAATAAGGACAGTTTTACTTCCTCTTTTCCAATTTGGATGCCTTTTATTTCTTCTTCTGGCCGAATTGCAATGGCTAACACTTCCAGTACTATGTTGAACAGGAGTGGTGAGAGGGGGCATCCCTGTCTTGTTCCTGTTCTTAGGGGAAATGGTGTTAGTTTTTGTCCATTGAGTATGATGTTGGCTGTGGGCCTGTCATATATGGCTTTTATTATGTTGAGGTATGATCCTTCTACTCCCACCTTGCTGAGAGTTTTTATCAAAAATGGGTGTTGAATATTGTCAAATGCTCTTTCTGCATCAATTGATATGACCATGTGGTTTTTTTCTTTCAATTTGTTTATGTGATGTATCACGTTTATTGATTTGTGGATATTGTACCATCCTTGCATCCCTGGGATAAATCCTACTTGGTCATGGTGTATGATCTTTCTGATGTACTGCTGGATCCGATTTGCTAAGATTTTGTTGAGGATTTTGGCATCTATGTTCATGAGGGATATTGGCCTGTAATTCTCTTTCATTGTGTTGTCTTTACCTGGTTTTGGTATTAGGGTGATGCTGGCTTCATAGAATGAGCTTGGAAGTGTTCCTTCCTCTTGAATTTTTTGTAGTAGTCTGAGGATGATAGGTTTTTGTTCTTCCTTGAATGTTTGGTAAAACTCCCCTGTGAAGCCGTCTGGTCCTGGGCTTTTGTTTGCTGGAAGCTTTTTGATGACTGCTTCAATTTCTTCCATAGTTATTGGCCTGTTGAGATTTTTAGATTCTTCCTGATTGAGTTTTGGAATGTTGTATTTTTCTAGGAATTTGTCCATTTCCTCCAGGTTGTCTAGTTTGTTGGAGTAGAGCTGTCCATAGTATCTTTTAACAATCATTTGTATTTCTGTGGGGTCTGTTGTTATTTCGCCTCTATCGTTTCTGATTTTGTTTATTTGGGTCCTCTCTCTTTGCTTCTTGGTGAGTCTGGCTAGAGGTTTGTCAATCTTGTTTATCCTTTCAAAGAACCAGCTCTTGGTTTCATTGATTTTCTGTATTGTTTTCTTGGTCTCTATGTCATTTATTTCTGCTCTAATCTTTGTTATCTCCTTCCTTCTGCTCACTCTGGGGTTTTCTTGTTGCTCTCTTTCTAATTCTTTGAGTTGTAGAGTTAGATGATTTACTACCATTTTTTCTTGTTTTTTGAGATAGGCCTGTAGAGCTATAATATTTTGTGTTTAGCAAAGAGTCAGTTTGTGGCTCAGCCTCTGGGTGGCAGTGTTCTGGGGGTGGCCTCTGAGGCTATATGGCTTCTTATCGCATTTAAAACTGATTTGGAGAGGTCAACTATCCAGAGCTGGTTCCCTAATAGTTACCCACTCTGTGTTGTTGCTGGGATTGACTGTTTGACTTTATTAACAGGGGTTGGGGATTTCTGATTGTCTGGAGACTGTGCTAGAAGCTCCATGTGAAAAAGTACCAGGACATGGGTTATAATTGCATTTCTGCCATTTATTCACATCTGTGAGATGAGACACAGTTTGTATGTGTTGTGTTGCAATCTATGAATGGCTTGATTATGGCACCATTAATACCATGGTTTTGAAAATGTTAACCAGTGCATCTCAGTAAGATGTAACAACATAAGGGTCTGATGGAGGAATATGATCTAAACACAGCTTTAATTCATCTTTTACGCTTCTCTTTCCAAAGGAAAAAAAAAAAAGCTTTCTTTCCTCTACCTATCTCAATAACAGTGTTTATGAAATAATGTAGGGGAAGCATGTTATGACTACAAGAGCAACATGTTAAATAAAGCCTAGGTATCACTATAAAAGGAAGTGCATCAGCAGATTTTGTTCCTTAAAATAAGTTCAGACAGTAAACAAGAATATCTGCATCCTTAAGAGGAGCCACTGATAAATATCTCAAAGCACAGCACGTATCCAGGACAGAGATGATATCTAATGCTCAACATGTATTCAACCAACAAGAATTTCTAAATGTCTTATATAGTTAGCTGCCTTGTTAAGTATGTTATAATTTCAGTCTTGTAAAAATCTATATGATGTAGTTTCTGGAAAATCTCATGAAAGAGGCTAGCTCAGTGTCACAAATTTGATAATAGCATTGATGGCTTCAAAAAATCATTATTTTCCCAAGTGTGCCTGAGAACTTATAAACATATTCAGTACATTCAGACACTAATCCAGCCAGTACTTGAAGGCTAAAACCAATACCATGGTGGTTAATACAACAAAGATGTCAGTCCTTCCTAATAATTTAAGCCAAATAGTTCCATTATATTAATGTTCAAGAAAGAGGAAACTGTGGATTTTGTAGTATAAATTCATAGAGAAAAGCAGCTGTGAAAATAAATGTTTTTAAATTGATGTTCCATCCCAATCTCATCCCTTTCCCTCTGTCTCTAGTTGCCCTGGGTCCTTTAACCCTTCTGTCTTCTTCCCTCCTTTCTGTTTGTGACAAATTTCCTGCTAGTGAGGGGATTCTCAGTGGCTGCAATGAAGAGCTTGTCCACAGGAAGGCCCTCAGGACAGTGGCAGAGAAGAGATTTCTTTTTTAATCCCTTCTCCCACCTCACCTTTATGATACAGTTGTATCTGCAGCCTCTCAAAGTATCCTCAGCTCTATTTTCATTTGAAATGTCTTTCGGTGTGTATGGCTGGGAGCTCCTGAAGAAGGGGTTTGCTTTTCCTTCTTGTGGGACCATAGTGAGCCCTCTAGGGGTTAAATAGGCTCTGTACGACTTTCCCACACATGCGAAAGTATAAGAATTCCTCCTTGGACATTGTTATCCACCAAAAAGTTTTCATCTCTCCCTCTTTCTCTTTTCTATTAAGGGTATTGAACATGGTGTCTACACTCTAGAACTTTCTTGCTAACCTCTTTTCAGCACAACTTTTTGCCTCCTCCAGTTGACTGAAACTGCTTGCTTCAATGTTATACTCCAGTCACCCTTCTAAGGCCCCAAACCATTGGCCCTAACTTCTTCAACCTTTGTACAAGTCATACACAATTGGCTACTCTCCACTAATGGGAGCTTTATTCTTTCCTGCATCTTATTATCTTGTGCCATCTTGATATCCTCTCCAGTTCTTTGACTACTTGTGTTTTTGGCTAGTTTCTCTTTCTTCTCTCACCCTTAAACATGGGCATTTGATAAGGTATTGCTTTATCCCAAGTGTCTTCTCCCTGAATTATCTTTTAGATATTAGCCAGTTAGCTCAGATAATACCCAAAATCCTGTCCAGCCCTATATTTGACGTAGGCATTGGACTTAAACTTCTAAATTCTTTCTGAATGATGTTGACAGCCTGGATAAGAAACCATTGTCATGAATGAAAAATCAAATTGCTTTCCTCTCTTTAAAATGACTTCTGCATTTATTATTTTTATTGTCGATTGCTTTCTTTTCTATTTATTCAAACTTGAAATTCTGGATCATCTCCTGATTCCTTTTTAAAAAATATATATTTTTATTGATTTCAGAGAGGAAGGGAGAGGGAGAGAGAGATAGAAACATCAATGATGAGAGATAATCATTGATTGGCTGCCTCCTTCACACTCACACTGGACATGGAGCCTACAATCCAGGCATGTGCCCTGACCAGGAATCAAACCATGACCTCTTGGTTCATAGGTCTATGCTCAATCACCAAGCTATGCTGGCCGGACTCCTGATTCCTTTCTGTCCTCCAAATCTAGTTGGCTTAAAGGCCTCTAAATTACCTTTCGGTAATGTCCCTCACATCTATCTCTTCTGTTAGATTTCTATTCTACCACTCAAATTCTGACTTTGTAACCTATCCTTGGTGCAATTGCATTAGCCTCCTCAAGTGCCTTCCCTCATTTCTCCTCTCTGCTTAAAAATATTGAAAGTGCCCCATTTTCTCCTTGCTTCTGCCTGTTCTTCTCAACCTTCCTCGATGTAGCTCCCACCTGTTATCTGCCCTATCCCCTGGAATTCCCCTATATATTCCACCAAAATGCTCACCTTGTAGTTCTTCAGACTCATCCTTGTTCTCCTACTTCATGCCTAGTTGAAGGGTGTTTCCCTGTCAAAACATTGCACATCATCCTTGTTTTTTTCTGAAGCTATGCTTCCTTCATAAAGCCATTCCTGACAATCAACTACCAATTAAATGTGGTTTCTTGTTCTCTGTCTTCTGACATGCTCAAGAACTGTGTCTATGCATCATTCATGTTTCTTACAATATTCTGAATTATGTTGTAATCATTGGTATTCTGCTACTACTCAACCAACTAGTTCCTCCAGTTCTTAAGAACAGAGACTGATATGGTTTGCTAACACTTGCAGAGCCTATCAAAGTGCTTTGCCCAAAGTAGGTGCTTAATTAATATTTGCTGATTTGAACTGACCCACTGATATTTAACAGGTCTACTCCAGTGTGTTCATCTAGCACAGAAGTATGAAATTGGCTTTTTAGGAAAAGTTGTAACTTAATCAGACAACAGCAATGCACACATGAACTTCTCATTTACATGGTATACCCTTCATTTTCCTGGGTAATAGAGTAAAGCTTACATTTCTTCCTCTAAAAATCTCTCTTTTTAAAAACCTAGATTCCTATATGTAAGTAGTTTCAGCTAAATCTCAAAAAAATATGCAGAAATGCTACTTGACTCAAAGCTTTGCTTTCTGTTTTACATTCCTCTTCATATTCTGCTTTGGAGTTAGAGGCATAAAATGTATTAACAATGTAGGCATATGTTCTGATTGCTGACTATTTTCTGACATCCCCACAAATCTTGAGAGTTTGTGTCACAACTCTGTAAACTTTACCTATTGTATATTTATGTCTAGGCTTAAATTCAAACCACCTTTAAATAAATTTAACAGAAATCATTTAGAGTCTTTTTCTGTTCCAGCTGGCAACCCCAATAAATGCACATATGAACATCACAGCAGGCTTGTTGGGGAAGATGGATAAAAGGAGTGTCTTCATTAAAGAAGTTAACATGGGATGCAGCCCTGAAGAAGGGTATAAATATATTAGTCCATATCACCCGGTAAATATCAGGCTCTATGTTTCAGTTCAGCCTCATTAAGATACTACCCTAGAGAGGTGCTAGATGAGTCAGCCCAGGGTCACTGTGGTGGGGTATTTTCTGAAATGGACAATCAGAAGCTCAACTGCTCCCTTGGCTCACATCTTTGTCACCATAGCAATGTTTTTTAAGCATATCTTAAAGCTCTGAGTCACAAGAGCTAGTATCAACCCAAGAGGAGGAGACAAAGAAGTAGCAGGTGAGAGGCTGCCCCAAGATTTTATATTTCTCACTAGCCCCTAGTGTCACTCATTTATATGGAGTTATCTGGAATATTTCTACATGTTTCTGTTATCTCTCTAATCTAGAATCCCATATCACTCATTCATTCTCACATCTCTATAGTTTGTTTGAGACCAGAGAGCACAAGCAGCTTACTTGATCAACTCTTGAGTTTCCGGTGGGTAAAAGCCTTGCTTGGCAGAGGCAAAAGTGTTACTGATCATGCCTTCAACTTATTTTACTTTGTGCCAAGCCTGTATTGACCATAGTTCCCCCAGGAGACTTGCCTTCACAGGCGATGCCTCCAGGAACCCACCCTGATCCTGAGTTCTAGAAGCAACTCAACCTCTAAGTAGCTGAGTCTCTTTGGGTCTTCATTTCCTCATCTGTGCAATGGAAGGGGTGGCTCTGCACTTTAAATATCTTTGTCTTCAATATAACATGACTCCTATTATATTGAAGGGGAATCCTGTTGCCATAAAAGCAATTTCCAAAGATACCTTTTCTAATCATTCAGCCTGGCCCTGATCCAGGACCTTTCTCTGGCCTTTGACAAGACAACCACCCAGCCCCTATTTTCTTTCTTCTTTCCTGAATCTAAGTTACTCTAGCTTAGCCTAGACCCTCCTGCCTTTTGTAACACAGCCCTCCTCTCTTTTCTACAATTTTTTTCCTTCAGGAAACATATTTTATGTCAGTTTTACACCCTTAAATTATATGACATTTTAGACTCTATTTTGGCAACATTTATTCTAAGGAATTATTCACTTTTTTCCTAGACCTTAATCTTACTAATACCTACTGATATATATATTTTATCTAATTAGTAGTTTAGAAGAACTGGGAATATGGTCCTCAGAAATATTTTATTGTTTTGCTGTTTTTGAGACTAAGACTTGCAGGTAGTGGAAATTCTGTGTAGGAATGTGTTGTTTCTACTTGAAACTTGATGAGTCACAAGCCAAGTTCAAGGTGTAATTTAACAGTAATTGATAACCTGGGTCTTAACCTAAACTCGGATTTGATCAATAACACAGAAGTAGCTTTTACCTCATCTCTTTGTTCAACATAGATTGTTAAAATTAGGTTGTAAAGAATAGAAATTACATTGGAAAAAATACAAAGGAATGACAACAGTGATTTTGTAAATAAATTCCACTCTCTATGTCTCAAAGGCAGTGTAAGCTATGTAATTAGCTATGTATCTATTGGTAAAACAGTCTCAAATTAAGGAGCTTATTCAGATGCCATTGTAAAAATAATTTCCTGTGGTCTATCAATAGGAGATAAGATGGTACTTTGTTGTCACCTGCTGAGGCCCATTAGGAATATTCTATTTCAGAAGAAAATCACACTGTAAATGCAATGTTGAGATTCATTTTTTCCCACAATAGCATTTTTGCAGAGGTGCAGTTTCATAGTTTGAATTAGCATTGATAGCATGTCACTATTTCTAAGCTCTTTATAACCTCTGGTTAATTCACAGATCTTTGGGAAATTATTTATCTGTACCTGGCCCATTTTAGAATGAAATCATCAAAATGTATAAAGATAAACCAACTTGCCAAAGGTTAACCAGGGACAGAGATGTGATTAACACTTGCCATTCATCTATACACGTCTTTTCCTTCGCACATCTGATATGTCCCCAATAAAGATTAAAGAGCTCTATTAATGATTCTATTACAGACAGAAAACTTGGTTTCAAAAACAAGTATAAGTCATTCAAGATTCAAATATAAACAGGACTTGAAATAAATGATCATATTAATTGTATTTTTTTCCTGTTTGGTCCTCAAGAGCCATGGGTTTTTTGTTGTTGTTGTTGTTGTTTTTTAAAGCAAATGATCAATGGGTGGGCTAGTATCTAAAGTTATTTAGCTTATTCCCAGTATTAATTGAGAAATGTCTAGTATTTCTAAACACAACAGTACAAAGAGAACTTTAGCTGTCAACCCCCATCATTGTTGTCATTACATCTTTCCTGGGATTGACCTTGAGGTTTAAACTATTCATGTTTCTTATCAATGTTTTAGGGTTTGGTTTATATATTGATTATATAGGCCAGTGATGGCGAACCTTTTGAGCTCAGCATGTCAGCATTTTGAAAAACCCTAACTTAACTCTGGTGCCGTGTCACATATAGAAATTTTTTGATATTTGCAACCATAGTAAAACACTGACTTATATTTTTGATATTTATTTTATATATTTAAATGCTATTTAACAAAGAAAAATCAACCAAAAAATGAGTTCGCATAGCACCTCTGACACGCGTGTCATAGGTTCGCCATCACTGTTATAGGCCCTGAGATTGATGATGAGTATAAATTCACTGTTAAACATTCATTCCAACATAAACTTAGAAAAAAATATACATGCTAATAAATTCAGAACTCACAACTTGGAAGTTGGAGTAAATTCAGGCACTTTTCCAAAACATTGTTTGGACCCAAAAATATTTTCTCTGAACACCCTGTTGCCTTCCACCTCATTCATTTATTCCTTCATTTGTTTGTTGATTTATTCATTTAACAAGTATTTATTGACCACTCAGAATGTGCCAATTACTATTTAGTGATAAGTAGTAAACAAAATAGACATGCCCTGCCCACATGGTTCTTCTATCCTGGAAAGACAGTAATAAACATGAGAGATCTGCTACATCTGGAATGGTTTTTGTGCTCTCTCTGTGCCTTCCAGCTTTCCCATCCTCATTACCATCACCTGCAGGTTCTAAGGCAGGTTCTCTTGCTTTAGACAAGATGCATATAAAAATAGGCTGGCTGAGGTGATTGTTGGCTGAGCATCAAGTCTGTTCCTGGTTGGTGCTGCTCTCTGCTTGTTCCAGACCCTCTATGATTCAGCCCTCAGCCGAACTACTCTTGTTTCCCTATGTCACTCAATCTCCAGCCCTGAATAGTTTACTAGTGTATGTTATTCTGCACAGCTGGTACTCACCGTCTTGTTCTGACTTTAGGTATTGCCTTTTGGCCTATTATTATAGGTCTCAGTCAACCTCCTTTCACTCTGCAACAGGTCATGAGTGGCTGGCTTCAGGAAACAGTAGGCATGAACAGAAGGAATATGTGGCTTGTGAAGCGTCCCAGGATGGGCTGGGGTTGCTTAAAAGTATATGTTTGCCAGAAGCCAACTCAGCAGGATAGCTGTGGATAGTCTCTGGGTGATTCATATATGCAGTTCTCTCCATGGGGAACTGAAAGTAAGCACACTCTGCCATGACGTTTTGGAGTTGTTTTTATTATCCCACCAACGATTGTATTGGCTCTTCAAGTGATGCAAATTAAACAGAAAGAAAGGATAGAAAGAAACTGTAGAAATCTTTTCTACCTCATATTCCTAGCCAGGGTATAAAAATAATAGTTCTTCAATAAAACTATTCATGACTAAATAAATGTTACCATTTCATCCTCATCTCTTTCCGTGAAAGGATCCTATGCACTTCCTGAACGTGACTAAGACACTCGAAGTAGAAAGAAAGAGACATCCTTAAGGAGACATGGGCAGAACTTGACCAGTGCTAGGATTTGAGGGGAGATGGAGACTGGCATGTTAATGATTAATAAACAGTCTCTATCTTCAGGTCTGAAAAAAACAGTAGTATCAGTAACATAAATAGTTAAAAATCAGTAGATTCCATTTCAGACATCTTGAGATGCTTTTGAAATATACACATAACATTCTATTGCTTTTGAAGTAAGATGATCAAGTTCAATGCTATAAAAATGGGTTTGACCACTCAGTCTTAAGGGAAGGAGGAAAACTAGAGTTAACTTGCCAAACCTATTTTGTAGCTATGTCAAGGATGGCAAGTATAGTAGATAGATATCACCTGATACCTCTGATAGATTGGTAGTGCCTTCTGTAGTGCACTTGAGAAAACTTCTTGGGAAGGGGTGATGTCATAGATTGTAATGCCTGCCATGGGCTTCAGAAAAAAGTGGTGGCACAAGGGCTACAAATCTGCCATCTTTAACCCATAAGCAGATGCAGCCTCTTTTGGAAATAGGCTAACAATAGAACTGTAGAGAAGAGTTTTATTTAGAACAAACATTTTTGTTAATTAAATTAAAAAGTAGGCATATTTATTTTTCTTGAGCACATTTATCAGAAGTAAAATTTAAAACCTAATTGTTATGTAAGTCCAATAACAATTTTTAAAGTAATTTCTTTGTATTAAGTAAAGTCTAATGTATGTATTCTATAGTCACTTTTAAGAAATCCAATGTTTGCAGATTTCTAAAAAGTATTATTTTTATAGTTCTAAATAAAACTTTCTTCTGTGGTTTGGCCAATTCCTTATTCTGTTTTGCATAATAGGCCTTTTGTGGAGACGTACACACTGAAGTTGCATTGTATGATGGAACTATAGTGCATGGTTTTCCCTTAAATAAATATTTGAAAAAACAAGAAAATAAGTAACCCATAATCCTACCACAGATAATACCATCTATATTTCCATATATATTTTTCAGCCTTTTTTCTTAACATTTAGAAATATAAATATCTTAAAAAATTGAGATGATTTTCTATAGACACTTATTGTCATACCATTTTCTCTTAAAATCACATTTAAAGCATTATTTAGGCCCTTAAATAGTTTTTAAAACATGATTTTTACAAATCACATTATCTTTTCAAAATAATAATTTTATACAAACTGCTTGGAATATTTAAATTGTTTTCAAATATTCATAATTATAAGTAATTATAAATAATGCTGAAATGAAAATTTTTATGCATGCCTTTATGTACCTATGAGAGTTTCTTTAGAATAGACTTCTAGAAATGTGGTTCCTGAAATGAATAATAAGTACAGTATTTAAACTCGATACAAATTGAGAGCTTGCTTGAGAGGGTAATTCTTGGGGATAGGGAAGGTTGATGACATTTAATTTAAAACCACAACTACGTTTCCAAAGAAATTGATATTTTTATGACATATATCAATATTTTAAATCATGAATTGGCACATTTTCTAAAAAGGACCAGATAGTAAATATATGGCCTCCTTGGCAAGACATGCTCAATCTTAACTGCTTAACTATTCTATTATAGTGTGAAAGCAGCCAGAGACAGTAGGTAAATGAATGAGCATGTCTGTGTTTCAATAAGACTTTATTTACCAAAACAGGCAGTTAGACATATTTGGTCTGCAAGTCATAATTTGCCAACCCTGTCTTATTTGAAAATTCTGCTGAATTTGTGAATTTGTAGTTATCAAGAATTGGGAGCTATGCTTTGCAGGGTTCCCTTTATTTAGACTGGAGCTTGCAGGCTTGTGAATACCAGACATAGGATAGGGAAGGGAGCAAATCTGCTTTTGTGGCAAAACAAGTTGGAAGTAAGCAAGGAAGCTATGAACCAACTTGTTGTTTCAACATATGTATGGAGAAGTCTATAAAGTCAAATTTCTGTTTGCCTCAGTCAGGCAGCTGGATCTCTGCCCTACATCTTTTCTCAGTGTGCTTTCTTGAGAAATTTACTCTGACTCTCACAAAAGTGCTCAGATCTATGTATACAAACTAATTTCACTCAATATTGATTCAATCGGGAGCTCTGTCACTCATTAATTTCAGCATTACTACACAATTCCTAGGAAAACAAAGCTGAAGCTGGAAAGAAAAATACTCTTCTGAGAAATAGCTTTGTTCCCATGAAACATACCCAGCAGAGAATATTTTTCCCAGATGTTAAGCATGCAATTGCTTTTCCTTAGGTGACCCTATTTAGAGTAGTTAAAACACATCACTGATTATCTTTTAAAAATATATAAAACACAAAGAGAATAAACCAAGTGTAATCTCCTAAATAATGTTACTATGTCATAGATAATTTGCAATTATCTGTCAAGGAAATTTGTAAACTGACCACAGAGATAAAATATGTTTTATCTTATTATTTTAGTGGTTTCTAACTCCCTCTCAAAGGTGCTTTGAATTCAGAGTCTTTATGATAAAGTAGAAGATGAAGGAGGTTGCTTTCAGTGACTGTGGGATCTTACATTGGTGTCCTCTTGTGCATGTACGTACACACACACACACACACACACACACACACACACACACAGCCTTCTGACCCCAAGAAAACAAAAGTAGCTGCCTTGGTAAACACATTTCTGAGTCCAGCAGTGGTTTGCTGCTCATTGTTTCTGTCTCTTTTATTTATGCTTGAGAAACAATGGGAACGAAACGTCCATAGCTCTCTGCCAATAATAGAAGTGTGTTTGCTGGCAAGCCCAAGCAAGTAACAAAGAGTTGAGGGGGAAATGGATTTGACCTTAACAAATTAATATAAGCCATAACTTTGCTGCACACACACACACACACACACACACACACACACACACACACACACGTGGAGCGGCTGCAATTAAAATTTTGGTTCAAAATACATTTTTACTTAAAGGCCCCAAGTTGTGTTCCCATCATAAGCTTTTAGGCATAATACAAATATTTTAAAAATGTATACAGCCCAACTGGCATAGCTCAGTGGTTGAGCATCAACCAGGAGATCGCAGTACTATTCCCATTCAGGGCACATACTCAGTTGCAAGCTCAGTCCCCAGTGTGGGGCGTGCAGGAAGCATCCGATAAATGATTCTCTCTCATCATTGATGTTTTATCTTTCTCTCTCCCTTCCTCTCTGAAATCAATAAAAATATATTTTAAAAAACTGTATATAATGTTATGAACACACAAATATTGCATGGCAGCTAGCTGAAAAGACAGATTTTATATTTTGACCCTTCTATTTGATGAATGATGAAACTAGAGTTTTGACAGTGACTGGCCCAGTGAGTGGGTCTATGGTGCAAACTTGGTTCTCCTGGCTCCCAGGAAAATGATCTGATCACCTATTCATATCTCTTCTTCAGCAATCTGTCTTTCCTATTTCTTATCTATTCCAGGTGGTGCATATTCAGGACACAGTGCTTTGGGGTACATATACCCCTTTTGTAGCTAGTCCATCAAGGGGTTCAAAACTCATTCTGTTTCATTGTGAAGAGTAGAATAAGGACCAATGGGTAGAAATTATCATCCTAACACATCATAACAATCCTTCTAAGGTTCATAAAATATGATTTTTCGGGCATGTTCAGGTTCAATTTTGAGCTATTTTTAAAAATTTACCGTTATTGTTGAAAGTAATACAGATGTTCCCTTTTTCCCACCATTGACCCCATCTAGCCTGAAGCTGCCCTTTGCCTTAGGCCTTCACCACACTATTGTCTGTGTCCATAAATTATGCATATGTGCATATAAGTTCTTTGGTTAATCTCTTCCCAGCTGCCTTCCCTCTGAGATTCAACAGTCTGTTCCATGTTTCTATGTCTCTGGATCTATTTTTTTCATCAGTTTATTGTGTTCTTTAGATTCCACATATGAGTGAGATCACATGATAGTTGCTTTTCTTTGGCTGGCTTATTTTGCTTAGCATAATACTCTCCAGGTCCCTCCATGTTGTCTCAAAGGGTAAGAGATCATTCTTTTCTATAGCTGCATAGTATTCCATGGTGTAAATGTACTACAGCTTTTTATATCCACTCATCTACGGATGGGCAATTGGGCTGTTTCCAGATCTTAGCTATTGTAAATTGTGCTACTATGAACATAAGGGTGCATATATTCTTTCTGATTGGGGTTTTAGGTTTCTTAATACAAAGCCACTCTAATCAAGACAGCCTGGTAGTAGTGCAAGAACAGGCATATTTATCAATAGAACAGAACAGAGAACCCAGAAATTGACCCAAGCCATTATGCTCAATTAATATTTGAGAAAGGAGGTAAGAGCATGCAATGAAGTAAAGACAGTCTCTTCAATAAATTGTGTTGAGAAAATTGGACATGTACATGCAAAAAATGAAACTAGATCACCAACTTACACCATGAACAAGAATAAACTCAAAATGGATAAAAGACTTAGATGTAAGTTGTGAAATCATAGAAATCATAGAAGAAACCATAGGCAACAACATCTCAAACATCTCTTGTAGCAATATGTTTGCCAGTACATCCCCTAGGGCAAGGGAAACAAAGGAGAAAATAAACAAATGGGACTACATCAAAATAAAAAGCTTCTGCACAGCAAAGAAACCATCAACAAATTGAAAAGAGAGCCCATTGTATGGGAGAACATATTTGCCAATGATTCATCTGATAAGGGGTTAATATCCAAAATATATAAGGAATTCACAACTTAATAAAGGAAGACAAACAATCCAATTTTAAAAAATGAACAGAGGACCTAAATAGACAATTCTCCAAAGTGGACATACAGATGGCCAAGAGACATATGAAAAAAATGCTCATAGTCATTGATCATCAGAGAGATGCAAATTAAAACAACAATGAGGTATCACCTTACACCTATCAGAATGGCTACCATCAACAAATCAACAAATGATAAGTGCTGGCAAGAATGTGGGGAAAAGGAAACCCTAGTACACTGCTGGTGGAATGCAGACTGGTGCCGTCACTATGGAAAACAGTTTGGAGTTTCTTCAAAAAATTAAAGATGGAATTGCTATTTGAGCTATTTTGAGGTAAAAACTTCACACATTTTAAAATAAAATGGTTTTAGTACATTATATGTGTTTGTACAAATGCAATTCAACACATTATATTAGTTTTTATCCATCTAAATATATGACAGCAAATCTTCAGAATGATGTTACCAGTGAAGTCACCCAAAACCATCAATTCCCACTACTCTCCCTATGCTGTGGATTGGGAGATTGTAACATTACTGTGCTTATATGTAGCCTGGTGGAACACATCATCATGGTGCACATTGCTTCATGGCAAATCACTGTTCAATGACAAATAATTGATTTAATTATTTACATTACTTTAAAATCAGTCTGGATGTCTGGATGCTTTTGCTTTTGGGTGGTTTCATTGCTTAGATTCAAGGCATATGGTTTTCTACTCTCTATTCTGGAAGCTCCTTTCTCCTAGAAGCTTTCAATCAGTGCCTGATGCCATCTGTGAGGAGTGTTCTGCATTTCTGTAAAGATTCAGACCTAGACTGAATTGGGTCCACAAATAAATGGAGATGAGTAGATTGAGTGCCCACCACATGACCACTGTTTTAAAAGTCACTTTCATTTCATTCCCTGGAGCACATAAATGAACAGCACAGCTCATCTCAAAACTAAGTTTGAATTGAATAGTGGCATCGAGATGACTGCTAAGGGACAATCATTGTGTGCTAGAGTTCTGGTGCTCCTGAGTGCTAAAGATCAAAAGGACCGATGAATCAATAATTGGTTAGAAAAAAAAGGCGTTCCAGCCAGGAGGGGTCTTGTAGAGCAGGGCAGAGATGGCTGACAGAACCCCCTAGATGACAAAATGAACCGTTTATCTTATCATAGTGTTATTTTCTTCCTCCTTTTCATCTTAGTGTTCCCAATTTTTTTGCAGTAATGATATATGTAGTCCTTCTGGGAATAGGGTCCATTCAAATAAAGAAAAGTAAATCAGTGAAAAAAGAGACCAAATGGAGGTCAAGAACAGAAAGTATTTTAATGAAAACATGTCTTGGGTCAACTCTTAAACTAATTATGATGATGTGCTTCAGTTATTTTCAACTGTTTTGCCTTTGTTTATGTGTTAACCAAATTACATTTAGTTATTTCCCAAGAACAGCTAAGTATTGCACAGAAAATATTTGTTCTTTCATGGATTTGGTTGAATCCCCCATATATAGCTTCATGGGGAAAAAAGATTATCAAAATTTGAAAAAAAATCATTCTTTTATTTTTTTCTCATCACCATGACAATATTACTTGATAGTCTTTGGTACAAATTTTTTTTGGGTATATGTCCTATACCAGCACTACAGTGGGTATCAGGCACAGAAAGATGAATGATACCTTGTTTATTGTCCCTGAAGGAACATTATAATAAATGAGAGAGATAGGACTTGTAAACAGAGATCTTAGGTTTGAGATGGTAAATGCTATAGCTGAAGTGTAAATCTGATGTTTTCTAAGTTATTGCCCAGTTCAGTTGTGTGGGAAAAAATTCACCTTCCTCCTGCCACCTTCATCACATTTAGCATTTACTTTCTTGTTATTAACCACCAACCTCTGACTTTGGGACACTGAAACTGAACATCCATTCACACTGATAAATTTTGGCCTCAGCAATTTATTTTCCTGTTATAATGCCCTGATCATCAATTGAAAGTGAAGTAAAGTTGAGTTTAAACATAAAATTATTACTGACCCATTAGTACCTATGGAGTATGAAAGGGAGAGACAAAGAATTATACTATAACTAGAGGCTTGGTGCATGAATTCATGCACCAGTGGGGTCCCTCAGCCTGGCCTGCAGGATTGGGCCAAAACCGGCTCTCCAACATCTCCTGAGGGATCCCGGATTGCAAGAGGGCACAGGCCAGGCCGAGGGACCCCGCTGGTGCATGATTGGGGCCAGAGAGAGATGTAGAAAGTTGGCCAGCTGGGCAGGGACCACAGGAGGGCTCCAGGGAATATCCAGCCCATTTTGCTCAGTCCTGATCAGCTGGACCCCAGCAGCAAGCTAACCTACTGGTTGGAGAGATTGCCCCCTGGTGGTCAGTGCACTTCATAGCAGTTGGTCCACCGGTCGACTATCTGGTTCTGTAGATAAAAGACCAATACAAGAAAGAAGGTCTTTATATATTTTTATTAAATATATTTTTATTGATTTCAGAGAGGAAGTGAGAGGGAGAGAGAGATAGAAACATCAATGAGAGAATCATTGACTGGCTGCCTCCTGCACACCCTTTACTGGGGATGGAGCCCACAACCCAGACATGTGCCCTTGACCAGAATTGAACCAGGGACCTTTGAGTCTGCAGGCCAATGCTCTACCATTGAGCAAAACCAGCTAGGGCAGAAAGAAGGTCTTTTTAAAACATTTGTTTGTTTTGATACATTTTGATCTATTTGCCCAACTGACAAAAAAGACAACTGGGTAACCTTGATTGCTCTCTCACTTCACTCTTACACATTGAAGCTCACAGCTGTGATTAACTTTCTAGTTAATTGTGACTGCTGAGGGAGCTTTGGACCAAATTTAATAGGTTATAATGAAATTACATGGGAAAGATTAGCTGACTTGGACCAAGATGTACTCAACTTTGAAAGTATGAGCTGTGACTGTAAAGTACTAAAGTTTGCTCTAAAAACAAACATAACCAGAACTTTTACATGGAATTACATCTCCAATTAATAAGTCATCAAGTATACTCCCATTTCTGAAAAACAGTTTTGAAGTGGACTCAGGGTACTTACTAAACCAAGGAGATAAAAGCAATCTTGTTTAGACCTGTTATTCTTTTTTTCCCAACTTTGGGGTCCCCAAGGTTGCCAGAGTCCCTCACACAGCTCTCCTGTCCCACATCATTCTCTGACCTCGAGCCTGATCAGCTTGCCCTCCCTGGTTGTTAACCAGAAGGGGCTTCAACCCTGGGCTACTGCTCAGAAGATATCCTTGTGTTTCTCCTTATCATCGGAAGAGCAGCTGGGATTTATTCTTCTTGCCAATTTTTGTGGCCTTTGGACTTCTGGCAAGAGACCTGGCACCTGTGTCATGGATGGCTAGCAATGTGCCCTCCAAGAGAGCATCTGATCTGCAAAGTGTCAATGGATGCAAATTTAGGGGAAATCCTTATATAAGAGCCATCTTTTGATCAAGGAGGGGCCCTTCGCCTCAGAGGAAATCTTTCCTGTTTACGGACTTCTGGGGCTTTGAAAAGCCCTGGCAGGCTCTGTGGGCCAGGATCCTTAGTATTTAAAAAAGGGCCAAACAGGATGAGGCCAGGGTGGAAACTGCATATCATAGGAACTCAGAGGGCAGGAAGTAACAACACAAGAAAGAATTCTTGATTAAAAGTATAACTGGAAAGGTTTGTGCAGGGTGCATGGGGGATAATGGTATTAAAACATGCATAGTTTTTATTTATATGTTCGTAACGTTAAAGCTATTAGCTGCCCTTTTCTTCAGTAATGTTTTCCTTCTAGTGTTATTCTTCACTTTAGATAAATCTGGAATATTTTTTCTATACAAGAGACTCTGTGCTAAGTCTATTTGGTAGAAAAGGCAAACTTCATTCTTTTATTATTATCATTATTATTATTATTATTATTATTATTATTATTATTATTACTAGAGGCCCAGTGCACAAATTTGTGCACCAGTGGGGTCCCTTGGCCTGGCCTGCAGGATCAGGCTGAAACCGGCTCTCAGGCATCCCCCAAGGGATTGGGAGAAGGTGCAGGCCAGGCCGAGGGAGCCCACTGGTGCACGATGGGGGCCAGGAAGGGAGGAGGGAGGTTGGCCAGCTGGGGAGGGACCGGGAGAGGGCTCCAGGGTGTGTCTGGCCCATCTCACTTGGTCCCGATCTGCTGTACCCCAGCAGCAAGCTAACCAATCAGTCAGAGTATCTGCCCCCTGGTGGTCAGTGCACATCATAGCCAGAGGTTGAGCAGCCTTAGCATATCATTAGCATATTACACTTCGATTGGTTGAATGGCTGACCGGCTGACCGGACACTTAGCATATTAGGCTTTTATTATATAGGATTCTCTATGTGAAATAGAACCTGAGAAAGACCTTGTTCTCCTTAGTAGAACTAAATATCCTAGAGTTAATAATTAGGAGATTAGAAATAGGAACTGTATATAAAGGGTGAAATTGCTATTCACTATGCTTTCTGCACTCTATTCTCCAAGAATGACTCAGATGTTTGTGAACCTTTCAAAAAGTGGCTGAAAAATTAGGCATTACTATGAAAGGAAGAATTTTTCTTCAAAACTTTCTGAGTGGTGGTGGCTGTGGAAATCTCACTAGTGGAATGGGGAATCTCTACAAAGCCCCTCTAATTCCTCAATCCCTCCGCTGGGACTGCCCAGCCTGCATGTGACTGCTGAGCCACACCCACCCACTACATCCACCCTGCAGGGTGAGCATGATCATCTTTCCAGTCAGAAGTCACATGTTCTATAATTACAGTTCTGTGCCAACTAGAGAATACATTGTCTTTACCAGATGGCTCTGTGTTGCAGAAAATGTACTAGGACAGAATTCTGCATCAGCCCCCTGACTGGCCCCAGCAGGTGATGTTTATGGACTGTTTTCAAGTTGCTCACATATGGGCTTCTAAAGAGGTTTGTAACTTTTATGCACTGTCATCAAGTTTATTTATTTTATGAAAACCCTACTCCAAAAGTCAGCCTTGTTCTGCCTCCCTCCCTAACTTTAGGCAGAAGGAAAACTGAATCCAACCTAAGGACAGAGGAGCTAAACAAACCCATCAAATGTCATGTTCCCTTGACATGCTGCTCAACTTGTCCCAACTTCAGAGTTACCCAAATGAGAAAGCGGTAGCATCTCTTTCCTGTTTGAATGATGCATCATTCGTGTTCTTTTATGTGGAAATGCCTGCCTGCGTTGGGGTTTGATTCAAGTCACCTGGAAGAGAGAACAGGGGTCAGGCCATGGGCACACACCACTGTGGGAATGCTCTGGACTGAGCTGGCCCAGACCAGCAGGGAGGAGAACTTCTGAAATCCTCTCCTGGCCTCATCCAAAGCGGAGCATCAGAACTGCCACCTGAGGCAGTGACAGTCTTGAACCTGAGAGTAGTTCTTCTAGACCAGTGATTCTCAATCTTGGCTGCACATTAGAATCACCTGGGAATCTTTTTAAAATCCTGATTTCTGGGCCTCATCCTCCGGAAATTCTGTATCTTTGTTATGGGGTGGGGCCACAACATTAGTAACAAAGAAACAGAATTTCCTGAGGATGAGGCCCAGAAATCAGGATTTTAGAAAGATTCCCAGGTGATTCTAATGTGCAGCCAAGGTTGAGAACCACTGTTCTAGACAGAGGCACTTTGTTCTGGACATCAACATACTTGACTTTATGATCCTCCTTTCAGGTGGACAGGTGAAGCATGTAGGAATCACTGTTAGGACAATGAAATCAGGAGGAAGGTGTTTTCTTGTACTTTTGAAAGTTATTTTAAAGAAGTGACATGATTTGGTCGTTAGGAGCATTTCAAAACCACAGGTTTGAAGGAAATCCAGGCTAAAATGGACACAGGGTGTCTCCATAGCAGTGAAGAAAGGGCAGGGTCAGGCTGCACAGGAACCCAGAGGATTGTGAAGGTTCTAGATGTGAAAGTCAAGCAAAGGCTTTCATGTTAATTTGGTAGGAAATAGGGAACAGCAGGATAAACTTCTTTAAGTGATTTTTTCAAGCTATATGGGTGACTTTTTCCCTTTTCACCAATTCTCTTTAGGTCAGTAGAGAGCATTTAATGACACAGGGTTTTTATGTGGAAAACTGTCAGGCCCAGTGAGTCCCCTAAATGTCCACAGCTGCTCTCAAGGCAACCAAGGTCTCTTAGTGGTTCTCAACCAAACACACCACTCAAAATCAATTGCCTGCAGCAATAAAAACAAAAACAAAAAAACCCCTACACTGTTTACTGCCAGAACTAAGACCCTACGAATGGTGCTCAGACAAGGAGCAGAGACAATTCTGGTGAGCAGAATGGACTGAGAGCCCTGTCTTAGCACCCATGCCTCTGAGCCAAGGCTGCAGGCTGATGGACCCCTGCTCAGGAGCTAATGGGCAGGAGGAAGTGTGGTTCTGAGGGGGACACAGCTCTTATTTGGGGGGGCGGGAGTGCATATCTCATCCTTTAGAAAAAGTATAGCAGAGTCAGGCAAAGCCAGGGCCAGCCACTTATACTGTGTCCTTGGGGAATAAAACATCATTAAGCTTTATTTCTCCCAAATACAAAGTGGACCTAAAAATAGTACCTTGTGGGGTTATTAGAGTACAAATTGGGATTATGCAGGGAAAGTGACTAGTAAAGTCCCTGGCACAGGTAAATAAATGCTCAGCTATATATATATATAAAAGCCTAAGCAACCATTACTACCAAATGACCGGAATGACCAGAATGACTGGTTGCTATGATGCTCACTGACCACCAACACAGGATACTCAACACAGGAGCTGCCCCCTGGTGGTCAGTGTGCTCCCACAGCCAACCTCCTGTGGTCCTCTCCCCTGGGCAATTCAGTTCCCCACCCCCATCCCTGCTAAGGCTCCATGGTACTGGAGAATCTGGGTTCGGGAAGCCTGTAGGAGGAGAGCGACCTTGACACTGATCCAGACAGAGTAACAACTCGGAGGGGCAGAAGGGGTAAGGCAGCAGCCTAACTGCAAAGATATAAAGTAAGCACCACCGCCATCTTACTTCTGCCACCGCACCGTGCCACTCGCCCTTCTGCCCCTCTCAGCCACTTCTAGCTAGGCCCCACGCCTTTCCGAGGTCCCAACCACTGATTGGCTAGCACTCCTACAGTGGTATGCCACCACTGGCCAAGGTCAGCTACCTATCATGCTTGGGGGCGGAGCCCCGAGAAAATATGCGGCTGAGGTAGGAGAGACAACCTGTCTGTCTGTCAGCAACTCTGCCCTGGGGAGAGTGAGGTGGCCCGAGTGCAGGCAGTGAAGTAGAGCTATATTTCCGCCTCAGAGCAGAACTGGTGTTCAGGCCATTTTGGGACACACAGTCTGAGGTCTTTGCTTGCCACTACCTCAGCACATCTACACAACTAGAT
Organism: Myotis myotis; assembly: GCF_014108235.1. NCBI lineage: Eukaryota > Metazoa > Chordata > Mammalia > Chiroptera > Vespertilionidae > Myotis > Myotis myotis. The sequence goes on from NW_023416313.1 coordinate 123,246,268, forward strand.
CGGGGCCTGCCAGCCAATCTCTTGTGCTCCCCTCCTCTCCCTCGCATACCCCCCCCCCCCCCCCCCCCCCCCCGCCACACACACACACACACACACGAATTCATGCACTGTGCCTCTAGTGAAGTAATAATAGCAGTGATGGTGGTGGTAGCACTTTGATTAGTGGGTAGAATATGGAATTTAAGTTCAGGCAACATTCTAGCTGAGGCCTATAATAATAATAGCAATAATTCATATGGTGTCTGCTGTGTGCTGGTGGTATATGTGTATATATAATCTTTAATCCTCACAAGTACTTTGCAAAATATTATTATCCCCACTTTACAAAAGAGGAAAAGGTTCAAAGGTCTCCCTAGGAACACAGAACTTGAAGAGATAGAATGAGGGTTTGAAACCAGGTCCTTCTGATGCTAAAACTACCACACGGTCCTGGTGATGCCCAGCAGATACTCAACTATGGGACCTTGTGTCCCTGATCAGGGAAATGGAGATCCCAGAGTTCCTGTTTGCATAATTGGTACTATTGTGCTTATTTCCTGGGCAGTAAATGAAAAGCACTTGGGATTTTGCAGATTCAGGCACTATGTAGACTAGGGCATTAAATGGGCCCTTCAATGTTGAGGTTGAAAACTCATGAGGCATTTCTCAGGATAATGAGGACCTGTGAAGAAATGACCAGGTCTGCTCAGAAGAGTGAGAGCTGGCTGTATATGGGCAGCTCTATGAAGCAGAGGCCTGCCTGCACCTCTTACTACCTAGCCAATGAGTCCCTGTTCACTCAGAGTAGACATAAGCTAATGTGACTCTCACATGCTGCTCCTGGGACTCGTGCTGAAAATAGGCTCTCTGGCAAGTTCCCTTTCTCCAACTGAAAAAATATTAGGGGATCCCAAGATCTTGAAAACCTGCTTGACTTCATAAAAATGCATAATTTAATGTGTGCCAAAATAAGCAAGATTAACAGGATAACTGAATTTCACCTGTGAACTGAAGTTGATAAGTAAATTATTTACAGGAAAATGTGGTGCTCCTTTTCTGAGCATAATGGAATTCCTAGGAATTCTTTCTTAGAGTAGCACTCAAGGGTCTGACTTTCTATGGTCAAGAGTCCATATACTGTCTAACTGTAGGATCCCAGGAAATCACCAGAAATACCACTTTTATTTTTCCTTCCCCTCCCTGTGCCCTCAGGAACTGCATCATTTAGGACAGTTAATCCTACCTTTAAACCCCAAAATGTTTAAAGGAAAAGTAGGTTCCTTGGAAAAAGGTGTACTTTGACCACATGGGATGTAAGATAGGAAGTAAAATTTGCAGAGGCCTCAGAAATAATCCAGAATCCTTATTTATATTCCATCTAGATCTAAGTAAACTGAGAAATTCATAGTAAGTGGCCTCTAGGAAAATCTTTAAAAAAAAACTGTTAACTCATAGTTTACAAATGAAATACTTACCCCTTGAACATATTCTGCTTCTTTTAATAAGACACGGACTAGATTTGCCATAAATTATGCCCATCACTACAGTGTTTGTTGTTTAATTGGTATTACAAATTGTGTGGACTTCCAATTTGTGTTTTATAATCAATTTGTAACCCTATTTGAAGTTGTACTGAATGAAAGATTTTATGTTTAAATTGAATTATTAGGACTAAAATGGTAATCCTACCTGGGCTGTGGTGGCCTGGTGCCTTCCAGGGAATTCAGTAACTTGCCTAAACCCTTTTGTCAGCCCTGGAACACTCTGCTGCCAAGTCATCTGTTCCCTTCCCACACTTCCAGCTCTAGAGTAAGAACCGGCCCTTGTGCCAACCCTGGGGCAGTTATTGCTCCAGATCAACTCTGCATAGCTCTCCTGTTTGCATCCAGGCTTACCTGGAGGTAACAGAAACATCATTTTCAGATGTTTTAGGCTGGCTTGGGCATAGGAAGCAGTATTAAGGTAAAAAGAGCCCTTTTTCATAATTACATTTAAAGCAACTAAAAGGACACTAAAGAGTTCCAGAACAATCAGACTTACTGGACAGGTCAGTGAATCTGGAGGCAGCCTGCCTTCAAGCAGATCTTCCTGTCTGGCTGTGGGCTCCTGTCCTCTCTGAAAGGCCTGAGGATATGGCTGGCTGAAAGAAAAGAAAAATGTTTCTCAAGCTTAAGAAATGTACTCACTCATTTTTAAAGAAAATCATTCCCATGGACCTTTAGTGTTCAACATTTATTCCTATTATTATAATTTTATTTATTACATAGGTACCAAAAATCATTCATACCTTATTTATGCTTATTGTTCCCATAGAAGAAATAAATCAATGCAAGTGTACACAACAACCCCAGCATAACTACAAAACCAAAACACTCCAATAACAGCATCAATTTGATGTGATGAATGGTGGCATTTGGTAGAAACAGAATTCCTGTTATCAGGTAACATATAGCAGGATATGTTTGCAATTGTATGCTTTTGTTGTTATTAACTTAATTTCATTGAGTTTCAGCATGATGGACAACTATTTTAGACATTATCACTATCTTTACTGGTTTAATTTTTTATTATTTAATTGGTTTAAGCCACTGATGGCTTACATTAATGGTAAATTAATTTAATGTCATATCCCAAAATATTATGTTGAAAAAAATCCTTTCAATGCAAAGTTCTTCACTGTCTACTTATGTCTAGATTTGCTACTGAGTGAACTCCTGCTTTAGTTTCCCAATGACTGGGCCATAGTGCCAATTGCCAGGATGCCAGTTCCTTAGAGTTCAATTCTATGTTACTGCATTTTATCAGGTAATGCCACCTCTCCCATTACTTGTGTCTGTTTGAATGACTGGGAAACATTTGTTCATACAGGAAGCCATGCTTTCAGTTGGCCTGCTCTTGGCACTCACTTAATCAGAAACACAAGTACATGTGTGGTTACAAAAAGACATGGCAGTGTTCATCATATGGTGGCTATGTAGGTGACCCAGAATATGTCTGCATTGCATTTTTAAAAGGTTAATCTTAAAAATGAAAACCTAAAAATTTTATTTTATTTTATTTATTTATTTTTTTTAAAATATATTTTATTAATTTTTTACAGAGAGGAAGGGAGAGAGATAGAGAGTTAGAAACATCGATGAGAGAGAAACATCGATCAGCTGCCTCCTGCACATCTCCTACTGGGAATGTGCCCGCAACCAAGGTACATGCCCTTGACCGGAATCGAACCTGGGACCTTTCAGTCAGCAGGCCGACACTCTATCCACTGAGCCAAACCGGTTTCGGCAAACCTAAAAATTTTAAATTTTTATAACTGTTTGACACTTGAAGAATGACCAGCTTGAGATGCACCACCCACATCTGATGTATGTGAGTGGTATCAGGGCCAGTCAGGGACTCTGGACTATGATCAGAGGCTATGATGAAAGCAGAGAACAACTTGACTGTTTTTGAACCAGATGTGCTGTTAATGGGAAGGGTCTTAGAGATTTTGGGCAATCCTCTTAGGTTGCAGACAAAGGCCCAGAGAGGTAAGTGACTTGCCCAGCCTTATCCAACTAACTGTTGAGCAGCAGAATCCAATTTAGAACTCTGCCCTCCTGATTTCTTGGCCATGGCTGTCCTCGTGCCAGCTGCCTGCTTCATCTGGGTGGTTCACTCTAGCAGCATAGCAGATTGGTAGCTATGGCACTGAGGAAATTGTAGTTGTTTCAAGTTATTATTGCTCAGATACATACTGGAGATCGACTCTCTCACAGCTTCACTTATATAGGGTGAGCCCTTCAGGATTTCACAAGAATGGCATAGTACTTCTTTCCTTCCTCATTAACTTTCAAACACTTCCTCCTCTGGCTCCTTCTATCTGCCAGCTCAGTTACTAGAAATGGCTTTTGCTGAAGCATATCCTGTAAAAAGCCCAAGTCTCAGAAAAAGGAGTGATTACACATTAGTAGGAAGTCACATGCATTAAACTTTTGCTACATTCCAGGGGCTTACTCCCAAATCCAACACTCACCAAAGCATTTGAAATATATAGAAATCTCACCACTACATAAAACTACATGCATATATACAAATCAGTAAGTGTTCACTGATTAAAACACATTGATTCTGAGCTTGCAAAACCCACTATTAATTTATATAAACAAGTTCTACCTAGTAGAATTTGCTCATATATAGTATTGTTCAATAGTAACATAAAATAAGGGATTATATTTAATTAACTTTAGCAACTTCTTTGGGTTGTTTGAAGAAAGAGCATTATTCATGCTGTAACTGTGATGGATAAAAGAATGCACATTGCATATGGCTGAGTGAAATGGATTCATTTACATAGGTATGAAAAAATTGATAGATCCACAGTATATCTGGTAATAGTGTCACATCCCCATTATGATAATAAGCTGTTTTAAGGGACTTTTGTGGATTTTGAGTGTGTGTGTGATGTGAGCAGTGTCAAGCATTCTTCCTTCAAAGATAGTAAAATATTTTCTGTCCCCTCCCCTTTGCGTATGCTAAGTATCTATATATATAAAATCCTAATATGCAAATAGACCGAACGGCGGAACAACCGAACAACTAAACAACTGGTCGCTATGATGTGCGCTGCCCACCAGGGTGTTCACGCAGAACATGGCAGGCATCAGCCGCAGCAGGATGGTGGAGCAGGTGAGCGGGGGTGCCAGACCAAGGTGGGGCACTGGTCGCTGTCATAGGGATGAGCCTCTGGTGGTCACTGAAAATTCTTTGCTCTTATGAGCTGCGGCCACACCCAGAGCTCGCACCTGCTGCCAGCGCCCAGTGCCGGCCCCTATCACTTGGCACCAGCAGTGGGTGCAAGCAGCAGCTGCCGGCCCCAATCACCCCTCAGGCTTCTCCACCTCTCCCTGCTCCTGAGGGGCGATCAGGGTCGGCAGCAGTCTCTCGCACCTGCTGCCAGCGCCGGAGCCGCCGCTTGCACCCAGTGCCAGCACCAGCCCCACTCACACCCACAGCCGGCTCCAGAGCTTCCACTTGCAGTGGCTGCTGGCACCAGCCCCAATTGCTCCACGGCGTGCCTTCGCCTGTGGGAGTAGTGGCAGGGGGAGTGGGGAGCAGGGCTGCTGGCAGAGAGGGGACTGGGGCTGCAGCAAGAGGGGCCAGACAGAGGCATGGAGGATGGGCCAAGATCTGCCCCTTTGCCCACTGCAGCCTCGCGGCCCACAGTTCCTTTCAAGGTGCACGAATTCATGCACTGGGCCCCTAGTGATTTAATAAAAGAAACACTGAATTTGGAAGAGGGAATTGAGAATCCAGTACTGACTGTGCTGCAAACTGTTGGAGGTGTGACCTGTGGCAGTCCACCTCACTTACTAGGGGCTCTGTTTCCTTACCGGCAACATTTAGGGGTCAGAGAAGATACCTTCAAATTCCCTTCTGCAATCCTGGTTAATGATGGTTTTCCTTGTTTCTAGCACAGTGAAATGAATTGTATGTGATTAAATACACCGTCACCATTATAAAGATGTGATAGTCCAAGCAGGTTATGAAATTCTAAGGAAGCATCCTGTTTCTATTTCCCTCTGCACTGGATGCCAAGATAGCGACTAAGGATTTTAGAATTAAAGTTTATTGGGCCAAAAATATTTCAAGGAAGAAAAACCCTGGGAAAAGTCCCTGTCCAGATTACTGTGTTAAAATTAAGATTTTATAAATGCTTCTTTTCTTGTTTGAAAAGAAATAGAGAATTTGCATATTCTGGGATAAAAATAGATTATGTTATTTAAGTATATGTGCATATGTACATTTAAATAAATTGGAGAAAATAGAAGAAATGCTCTGAAATTGAAATAAGGCAGATTTTGGGACATCTTCTTAAATTTTCTTTAAAGTAGTGGTTATGGAATACAGGAATAAATTACTCGGGAAGCTGTGGAATTTCTTTCTGTGGTAAGTTTTAAAAGCAGGACAGACACACCTCTACTCATCGACTGACCTGGATTAGGTTGCACAAATCAACTCAAAGACACAGGTCAAGCCCTTTGATATGATGATTCCCACTAAAATGCTGAGATGCCGCTTGAAGATGAGTGTCAAAGTCAGAAGAATGGCACACAGAAAACTTACTTTCTGCTCTACTTTTATTTGTAATGTGGCATTGACTGAGCCCATCAGAATACCTGAAAATGCATAATTTTTTGAGTGAGGATTTTAAAAATAATTTTGCTTAGAGTTCAAAAATATGAGGGCCTGCAATTGTAGATTTCTGTTCTTCGAGAATAATCAGGAAATAAGTAAATTTATAAAAAGTTTTGCTTTCTTAACTGATATAGTGGAAGATACCTCTCTATTTATATATATAAATTATTGTGTATATACAGGGTGTCCCAAAAAATGTATACACACTTTAACAGCTGATAGCTCAATTTTGAAAATGAAATGTATTTTAATAAACACCGCCTTTATAATTATTCAGTGCATGTATACATTTTTGGGACTCCCTATAATAACAGATAATTGTAATATATAATTCTTCTAAATTTTGTCCTCATGTAATTGATTCTCTGCTTCCAGAAACACTTTCTAACCCATGTTTTAAATGTTTATCATAAACTGGAGGCCTGGTGCATGAAATTCGTGCACTTGATCAGGGGTCCCTCAGCCCAGCCTGTGCCCTCTCGCAGTCCAGGAGCCCTCAGGGGATGTCCGACTGATGGCTCAGCCCCGCTTTCCATGGGGACCGGGCCTAAGCTGTCATTGGACATCCTTAGCACTGCCTCAGAGGCAGGAGAGGCTCCCGCCACCGCAGCTGTGCTCATCAGCCGTGAGCCCAGCTCAGGGCTTCTTGCTGAGTGGTGTTCCCCCAGTGGGAGCGCACTGACCACCAGGGGGCAGCTTCTGCATTGAGGGTCCGCCCCCTGGTGGTCAGTGCACATCATAGTGACCAGTCGTTCTGCCGTTCAGTCTATTTGCATATTAGCCTTTTATTATATAGGATGAGTTTGCAAGGTCCTTGCCTTTTTGTAGAATTCATACCAACACTTTCTCTTTAGAAAATTATATATTTGTATCCATCTTATGACTTCCCATTAATTTTTTACTGCACTTGGTTTCCACAACGCAGTTCTGTTTGGTGACAATCTGTGGTTGTTGTTGTTCATAGATGTCTGGAGAAGTCTTATCTCCAAATTACAGTGGCTTTTTTTTTTCTTGCCCTGAAGTAACATATGATGGAAGAAATATGTGTATGTTTCTATTCTTGAGAGTCAGGCTGCCTCAAGCATAACATTCTTAACCCTCTCCTTTAATCGAAATGCAATAAATCACAGAGTAAATGTGAACCATGGGCTGCTTATCAGGGGTATTGTGTGAGTTAAATTAATTTTTAGAAGCAGATTGCAGTAGTTAAGCCTCAGATCTTAATTTGTGCCAACAAAAATGTCAAACCAGCCTACCAACCTACCTGATTCTTATTGCCCAGATAATAGCTGAATAAATTTAGCAGTTTTATGGATTGGGTTGTATCTAAAAAGCTGGCAGCTTTTAAAAGCCCTGAATAAATGTTGCTTTCTGTGGACACCTACAGCATGACTATTTATACAAATATCCAACTCCTGCAAGTGCTATTGGCAGAAGAGGGCTTGGTATTTAATTCATAACCTGCTATGCAATGCACCCTACAGTGGCAAAGCACACAGGGCCAGAAGAAAGAGATCAAAAAAGCATTAAAAGTGTCAGGCTAGAAGACCATGTTTAAATTATTAGGTGTGATGCTGTCTTGCATTTAACAATGGTCCAGTATACCTCAAGGCCCAGCTTGCTCCCCACTTGCTCTGTTTTGATGGATTATTTAAATCTGTTCTGAAATTGAATTTCAGTTTGTTGCAATTGCATTTTTCAGTATTGGTATCTCATTTGTGAATCTTGATGAAATAATCAGAGGTAATTGAAGCATGCAGAGGCCACAGAGACTTGTGACAAGTTTTTAAACAAGTATTGACTAATATGAAACTAATTTAACAAAAACTGGAAATTGGACTCCTCTGAGAAGGCGTGCACAGAATATAGGTCTGTTGCAATTGAACCACTTTGACTTAAACAACAACAGCAACAACAACAAAAAAGGTTTGTTCAAGTTTCCTTACCTTCTCTGAAGGAATTTGGGTGCAAGTTACTGACAGGCAAGGCTGTGACCCAAGGACTAGAGCTAATCATCTGGTGACTGGAGTTAATCATTTGTCAGTGCTGTGGTTTGGATTAACCAGGTCGGCCCTCCCCTCCCTGGTAAAGGAGTGCACAAAGTCAACTTCCAATTCAACATTTTGTGTAAACTAGTACAGATTGAGAATCTTTTGATTTTGTAAATTAGTCCTCCTTAGACAGATAAGATGTAATCTTTTGTATTTGTGCTCACACTTATGTGAATGTATGTACACATCAACATATCCCATAAAGTCATTACATACATCCTCACTTGCAAAGTGCCTACTGGACTCATATTCTATTTTAATGCAAGTTAGACACTAAAAAGATAATATAAAAGAACAGAATCTGTAACTTACAAATCTAAGCTATACAACAGACAAAGATTACTGGAAGAGGGTAAGCTGTTCTCAGTCCTGGATTTAAAGCATTTGAGGATAAGAATTTATTATTCAACATTCTAAAATGTTGGCTTCCACACACACTGACCATAAGCACAAATGGTGCTGAATTTTTATGTTCAAACACTGAAGAAGAATGAATTGTGTGTAGTGCACTCCGCAGATTGGTGGTGAGATAAAGCCTATGAAACCTTTTGATGCTTGTCCTCTAATTGAAGGAAGTGGAGGAGCATGATGGTGCAGGGAGGGGACCTAACAGGGAGAAAATAATTAACAGCTTCATTAAGCAAAACTTACCATGTGTGTTTCTAACACACACTGATGTCATTTGGATTGAGACTTTATGGGGAGCAAATTTCTTTAAAAAATAATGAATTCAAGCTCTGCAACATATAATTCGAAAAGTCTAAATGTCACCCTTCTCCATAACACCACCAGAGATGACAGAAAAATAGAGATCTAAACATTTTATTTTTCTAATTAAGACATCCACCTGTGGAAACTGAAACAGATCAAATTGACATAAGGGCCTTGGGATTCATAGACGTAATACTTATTATCACTAATAGGAGCTAGTACCTAAATCCCAGGGCATCTAGATGAGACTATGTCCCTAAGTGTTCAGTGTGCTCTTCTGAAGAGATGTTGTTGTCATGGTGGCTATTTTAATCAGGTTTAATGTAACTGGAACAAAAGCAGAACACCCAGTGCCTCTAGTTTTCCCAGAAGTGATGTATGTTATATTTAGAAAAAAACTTCTGAAAGTGTAAAATGCTTTCTTTCAGAACTATTTACTAAGCAATTTAGAAGTTTCAATTTAAATGTTGTTAAAATATGAATATAAAATAGTTGGACTACCTGGGTTATGTGATGTTTGTTCTAGTTTTTCTTGCTTATTCATGTTCTCAATAAACATGAACTTATTTCCAAGGAAACAGTTTTGTTTCTGTTTCTCAGAAAAATCCAAAATAAATGTTTTTCTACCTAAAAAAAAGAGCATAATCTTATCAATGAAATAAGACATGGTGACACCTAAAAAATAATTCCAATGCAACAATGGGAAAATTTATGATTACTTGGTTCATACTGGCTAAGGGTTTCATAAATTCAAGTGAAGGAAACATTTACAGATAATTGAATATAAGAAAAGCTTCACAGAACAAATCAACCTTGAATTGGGCTTTGTAAAAATGGAATTGAATCTGCAAACATAAGAAAAGAAACTGCTAGGAAAGAGATGTCAAAGCAATTCTGTGCAGTTATCCTCAGATAAGGGACATTGGGCAGTTGTCCCTGACCTTCAGAAGAGCTAATACTATTCCATGGGTGGTACCTGGGCAGAGACTTGGAGCAGAGGCCACAGGACTAGCCAAGGGATGGCTCTATTCAAGTTTCTGCCTTAAAATGAAAACTCTGCAGCTAATCCCAGGACATGCATTTGATCTTCAAATCACCCTTCTCGTTTTCTTTTTACCCTGCCATTTATCTCCTAGGATTGATCTTTTTTCTTTTTTAAGGCCCTGACCAAAATTCATTTCAACCAGATTTAAACACTGATTTTAAAAAGTCTGGGTTAGAGAAAGAATGAAATGCACCATGTTGTTTGTAGTACTAGAGACATTATGGGACTACAAACATACACCCTATCTTGAGACATTTCTGAACTTGTGAATGAACAGACCTCCTGGGGGGAAGGGAAGTAAGAAGGAGGCTGTGGCAAAGGTGCTACTATAGAAATGTTCTCACATTATCTTCAACTGGCACAGCTTCTGTTTCTTTTCTCTTCTCTCTAACACACATGCTAGTAGTTCACTTCCTAGTCACCGACTTCAAGATCCAGACCCAAGTCTGAGGAGTCAGCTCTGTCTATACTACTACACATACTCTCGACTCCATTCAGGCACTTCTGTGCAACCCTGGTTGAACAAGCCAGGACATAATTCAGTAAAGAACCACCTAAGATACTAGCGGTTTATCAAAATTGACTTGCTGCTCTAGTATGAGGTACACACAGCTGCAGTAAAGACATCCTCACATGTCACAGGATATACCACTGTTCACTCTCCTTTCAAGCCTGTAAAATATACCACTGTTCACTCTCTCCTCTCTCACCTTTTCAGAAGAGTGCTACATAAATAAATAAAAGTTAGTACCACTTTTTTCACCAAAAATTTTATATATCTCCTTAATTACAAAGCATAATGGGAGTACAAAACAATAAAGCTTTTGTTAATAGTCCTCTACCATTTGTACAGAAAATTTCCATTGAAGAGATCGATATTATTACTGTTCAAACATTTGCACAGACTGTGTTTAATATGTCTGTCAAACATTAATGGGAAAGTATTTTTAAGACATTGGATTTTAAATAAGAAAAATTACAGAACATCAAGTTGAAGTCATTGTTTTTAATGACTGCCAAATCCAACATTATTTCTGTCTCAGAAGTATTTGAACTGCTAACCTGTGTTCCTGAGTGTATGTTTGCCAGTGAATAAATAGGAAGGAATTCGATACTAACTGATATAAATGACATTTGACTTCTAAATTTATAAAAGCCTATTTTAAGGTTAAAAAATTATAAAGCCTATGTGTGTGTTTACTTAGTGAAAATTGGCATTTTGCCTATATCTAGGAAGGAAAATTATTACAATCTGAGTCATTAAGAAAAATAATCTTGAGAGAGGGAAGATGGCGGCGGTATAGGCAGACGCGTCCCAGGTCGTGTCCCTGAGCAAATGGAGTGAGCAGCTGAAACTAGTAACATCCACCCCGAATTGGCGAAATTCCTCAGCTGGCGAGACGGTTTGCAGCCGGGAAGAGCAGAACTCCCCTGGAAAGGTAAAAAAACCAGGGATTTGGGCAGGAAAGTTCGCCAGACCTCTGAGCCCAGAGAGTCGGAGGGAGACCGCGTGGCAGACAGCCGCGTCCCTTGGGACAGGCACAGCCCCTAACAGGGGAAAGGAGAACCGCGGGATTCCTGGCGCCGCCGGGGGAATTGAGAGCTGGGTCTGTGATCACGGAGGACTGAGCCTAAAGGGGGCAACCTGAAGAGCTGACCAGACCATGCAGTCCGGGTAAGAGAAGAAGCTTACAGAAACCAAGCCTTCCCCGTTTCCGCGGCCGGCGTTTGTTTGTTTGTTTTCACTGAACCCTGTTCATGGGACATGTCGGATACAGACACTCACCTGTGCTGAAGAGAGGGAGAGTGTGCGGAGGAGTGGAATCTGGGGAGAGACTGAGGAGAGAAGGGGGGCAGGGAGAGGTGGCAGCGAATTGAGTGCTGAGCCACCCCTGAGCCCAGGGCTGAGGCAGCCATTCTCTCCTGAGAGTGAGACTCCTCCCCCCAGCCCCCAGGCAAGGAGCACAGCCACACCCAGATTCCACCCTGTAGGAGATCAAGGATTAAAATAACCTGATCAGTCCCTGGGAGTTAACAGGGTCTGGCCTATAGAGGGATTTTCAATCCCAGCAACAACACAGCACTGGTAACTCTTACGCAGCCAGCTCTGGGCAGTGAACTTCCACTGGACAGAGAGGCCCTATAGCCTCAGAGGCCAACCCCAGAACACTGCCACCCAGAGGCTGACCCACAAACTGACTCTTTGCTAAACACAAAATAAGGCAGTCTGGGAAACAAATGCGGCTTGCTTTAAAATAAGGACTGTGGTTTACAACACAGAGGAACAGTGTATCGCAGGGAAACTCAACACTCTCCTGAATACCTGGCAGGTCTAAGGCGAGCCACACTGAAGAATAGAAGAACCGAAGGACCTTCACTACTGCAATATTTTTTTTTTTCTTTTTTCACCTTTTAACTAAGAAACCAATTTTTTTTTCTTTTTTTTTTCTTTTCTTCTGCTTTTTTTTTCTTTTTTTTTCTTCTTCTTTTTTCCATCACCTGATTTTACCCTTTTAATTACTACCTTCTTATTTTTAACCAGTATTATTACTGCTACCATTTTACCATTTTTTTTTTAAAGTGCCATTTTATTTTCTGTTTATTTTATTTTGGGATTAGTGTTCTCCATTCTATTTTCATCGTTATATTATTGGTTGTTTCTAGTTTGCATTCATCTCCAGGGAGCTGTTGCTGGAATTTGTTGGGATTAATGGCTGTTCTATAGGAGTATTCTCCTCATATAAAAAAGTCTCTTCCCCTCTTCCACTTCATTCTCTCTTTTCGCTCTTTTTTTTTTCTTTTCTTTTCTTTTCTCGCTTTTATTTTCCCCCGTCCTTTTTCCCAATTTCATTTTTGCACTCCTTTTTTTGGTCCCTAATTTTCTTTTCTTTTTTCTCTTTTCTCTTTTTCTCTTCCTTCTTCCTTATCCCCTAATTCTCTTAATTCAGGTGGTCACCTTTATTTGGGGTTATTCATATCGTGAATATATTTGTGTATAGTGCCTGGTACGTGGTGCCTTGTTGTGTTGTATTTTGTGCCTTTAAATCAACGCAGCAGATCCAAGCAACAGCAACCTCCTGAGCACCACACCCTCTGCTGAGGAACAGCAGCTGTACGTGAAACCTTGCCCCACCAGCCAGAAGAGCCACCACAGCTGTGACCAGCACCCACCAGAGGAGCTGCTGCCAACTGAAGAGCAGCTGCTACCGCAACCGCCAGAAGAGCAACCACAGACCAAGAAGTCACTGCCACCAAGGGAGCAGCCACTGAACGACTCAACATCTAGATATGTCAGTGAGATCAAACATGGGTAGACAAAGAAACCCCCAAAGAAAAGAGAAGGAGGACTCTCCAGAAAAGCAGCTAAGTAATACAGAGGCATGCAACATGACAGAAAAAGAATTCAGAATAAGGGTCCTAGAGTGCATAAACCGGATGGAGGAAAAAATCGACAACCTCTGAAGAAGCTAGAAGAAACAGATGAAAAAATCAACAACTTAAGTAAGACCCAAGAAGAAATGAAGAGTGATATAGCTGCAATGAAAAACTCCATTGAAAGTATCAACAGTAGACTAGGAGAAGCGGAGGACCGAATTAGTGATTTAGAAGACAAGGAAGCAAAACACACCCAAAACATACTGCAATTGGAGAAAAAAATGAAAAGACAGGAGGAAAGCCTAAGGGAGCTTTGGGACAACATGAAACGAAACAACATACGAATAATAGGGGTACCAGAACAACAGAAGGATGAACAAGGATTAGAAAACCTATTAGAAGAAATAATATCAGAAAACTTCCCTGAGGTGGGGAAGAAAAAAGTCACACAAGCCCAGAGAGTCCCAAACAAGTTGAACCCAAAAAGATCCACACCAAGACACATCATAATTACCATGGCAAATGTTCAGGACAAAGAGAGAATCTTACAGGCTGTAAGAGAGAGACGGAAAGTTACATACAAGGGATCTCCCATTAGATTGTCAAATGATTTCTCAACAGAAACACATCAGGCCAGAAAAGAATGGACGGAAATTTACAAAGTGATGCAAAGCAAAGGACTAAATCCAAGAATACTCTATCCAGCAAGGCTATCATTCAAACTTGAAGGGGAAATAAGAAGCTTCACAGACAAAAAAAGGCTAAGGGAGTTTATCACCACCAAGCCAGCAATGCAAGGAATGCTAAAGGGACTGGTATAAAAATAAGAAATAAAAAGCTCAGAAAGAAAACAGCCACACAAAAACAGAAATGGCTACAAACAAGTACCTTTCAATAATAACTTTAAACGTAAATGGACTAAATGCTCCAAACAAAAGACATCGAGTGGCTGAATGGATAAAAAAACATGACCCATACATCTGCTGTCTACAAGAAACCCACCTCATTAGAAGGGACTCACACAGACTGAAAGTGAAAGGATGGAAAAATATCTTTCAGGCAAATGGAAAGGAAAAGAAAGCTGGGGTAGCAATACTTATATCGGACAAAATAGACCTCAAAGTGAAGGCCATAACAAGAGATAAGGAAGGCCACTTCATAATACTAAAGGGATCAATACAACAAGAAGATATAACCCTGGTAAACATATATGCACCCAATGCAGGAGCACCCAAATTCATAAAAAAACTCCTGGAAGATATCAAAGGAGAGATCGACAACAATACAATCATAGTAGGGGACTTTAATACACCACTAACAGCACTGGATAAGTCCTATAGACAAACAATCAGCAAAGATACAGCAATCCTAAATGACTCACTAGACCAGATGGACTTAATAGACATCTTCAGAACACTTCACCCCAAAGCCAGGGAATATACGTTCTTCTCAAGTGCTCATGGGACATACTCAAAAATAGACCATATATTGGGTCACAAGCAAAGTATCCCCAAATTCAAGAAAATTGAAATCATAAAAAGCGTCTTCGCAGACCATGATGGCATAATATTAGAAATAAACTACAATAAAAACAACCCAAAATACTCAAACACTTGGAAGCTGAATAGCATGCTATTAAATATTGATTGGGTTACCAATGAAATCAAAGAAGAAATTAAAAACATCCTGGAAACTAATGACAATGAAAACACAACAATCCAAAACCTATGGGACACAATGAAAGCAGTCCTGAGAGGGAAGTTTATAGCTCTACAGGCCTATCTCAACAAACAAGAAAAAATGGTAGTAAATCATCTAACTCTACAACTCCAAGAATTAGAAAGAGGGCAACAAGAAAACCCTAGAGTGAGCAGAAGGAAGGAGATAATAAAGATTAGAGCAGAAATAAATGACATAGAGACCAAAAAAAACAATACAGAAAATCAATGAAACCAAGAGCTGGTTCTTTGAAAGGATAAACAAGATTGACAAACCTCTAGCCAGACTCACCAAGAAGCAAAGAGAGAGGACCCAAATAAACAAAATCAGAAACGATAGAGGCGAAATAACAACAGACCCCACAGAAATACAAATGATTGTTAAAAAATACTATGGACACCTCTACTCCAACAAACTAGACAACCTGGAGGAAATGGACAAATTCCTAGAAAAATACAACATTCCAAAACTCAATCAGGAAGAATCTAAAAATCTCAACAGGCCAATAACTATGGAAGAAATTGAAGCAGTCATCAAAAAGCTTCCAGCAAACAAAAGCCCAGGACCAGACGGCTTCACAGGGGAGTTTTACCAAACATTCAAGGAAGAACTAAAACCTATCCTCCTCAGACTACTACAAAAAATTCAAGAGGAAGGAACACTTCCAAGCTCATTCTATGAAGCCAGCATCACCCTAATACCAAAACCAGGTAAAGACAACACAATGAAAGAGAATTAAAGGCCAATATCCCTCATGAACATAGATGCCAAAATCCTCAACAAAATCTTAGCAAATCGGATCCAGCAGTACATCAGAAAGATCATACACCATGACCAAGTAGGATTTATCCCAGGGATGCAAGGATGGTACAATATCCGCAAATCAATAAACGTGATACATCACATAAACAAATTGAAAGAAAAAAACCACATGGTCATATCAATTGATGCAGAAAAAGCATTTGACAAAATTCAACACCCATTTTTGATAAAAGCTCTCAGCAAGGTGGGAGTAGAAGGATCATACCTCAACATAATAAAAGCCATATATGACAGGCCCACAGCAAACACCATACTCAATGGACAAAAACTAACACCATTTCCCCTAAGAACAGGAACAAGACAGGGATGCCCCCTCTCACCACTCCTGTTCAACATAGTACTGGAAGTGTTAGCCATTGCAATTCGGCAAGAAGAAGAAATAAAAGGCATCCAAATTGGAAAAGAGGAAGTAAAACTGTCCTTATTTGCAGACGACATGATATTATACATACAAAACCCTAGAGACTCCATCAAAAAGCTACTGGACTTAATACATGAATTTGGCAATGTAGCAGGATACAAAATTAACCCCAAGAAATCCGAGGCATTTCTATACACCAATAGTGAACTTTCAGAAAGAGAGATTATAAAAACAATCCCGTTTACCATCGCACCAAAAAAATTAAGCTACCTAGGAATAAACTTAACTAAAGAGGTAAAAGACCTCTACTCAGAAAACTACAGGACGTTGAAAAAAGATATAGAGGAAGACATAAACAGATGGAAGAACATACCGTGTTCATGGATTGGTAGAATCAACATCATTAAAATGTCCATACTACCCAAAGCAATCTATAAATTCAACGCACTTCCCATTAAAATACCAACGGCATACTTCAGAGATCTAGAACGAACTCTCCAAAAATTCATCTGGAATAAAAAAAGACCCCGAATAGCTGCAGCAATCCTGAAAAAGACCAAAGTAGGTGGGATCTCAATACCAGATATCAAGATGTATTACAAAGCCACTGTTCTCAAAACTGCCTGGTACTGGCACAAGAATAGGCATATAGATCAATGGAATAGAATAGAGAGCCCAGAAATCGGCCCGAACCAATATGCTCAATTAATATTTGACAAAGGAGGCAAGAACATACAATGGAGCCAAGATAGTCTCTTCAATAAATGGTGTTGGGAAAATTGGACAGATATATGCAATAAAATGAAACTAGACCACCAACTTACACCATACACAAAAATAAACGCAAAATGGATAAAGGACTTAAATGTACGACAGGAAACCATAAAAATTCTAGAAGAATCCAAAGGCAACAAAATCTCAGACATATGCCGAAGCAATTTCTTCACTGATACAGCTCCTAGGGCACTTGAAACTAAAGAGAAAATGAACAAATGGGACTACATCAAAATAAAAAGCTTCTGCACAGCAAAAGAAACCATCAACAAAACAACGAGAAAACCCACTGTGTGGGAAAACATATTTGCCAATGTCATATCTGATAAGGGCCTAATCTCCAAAATTTATAGGGAACTCATACAACTTAACAAAAGGAAGATAAACAATCCAATCAAAAAATGGGCAAAGGACCTAAATAGACACCTTTCAAAGGAGGACATTCAGAAAGCCAAGAGACATATGAAAACATGCTCAAAGTCACTAATCATCCGAGAGATGCAAATCAAAACAACAATGAGGTACCATCTCACACCTGTCAGACTGGCTATCATCAACAAATCAACAAACGACAAGTGCTGGAGAGGATGTGGAGAAAAAGGAACACTTGTGCACTGCTGGTGGGAATGCAGACTGGTGCAGCCACTATGGAAGACAGTATGGAGTTTCCTTAAAAAACTGAAAATGGAACTCCCATTTGACCCTGTGATCCCACTTCTAGGAATATATCCCAAGAAATCAGAAACACCAATCAGAAAGGATATATGCACCCCTATGTTCATAGCAGCACAATTCACCATAGCTAAGATCTGGAAACAACCTAAGTGCCCATCAGTAGATGAATGGATTAGAAAACTGTGGTACATCTACACGATGGAATACTATGCTGCTCTAAAAAGGAAGGAACTCTTACCATTTGCAACGTCATGGATGGAACTGGAGAGCATTATGCTAAGTGAAATAAGCCAGTCAATGAAGGAAAAATACCACATGATCTCACTCATTCATGGATAATAGAGACCATTATAAACTTTTGAACAATAATAGATACAGAGGCAGAGCTGCCTCAAACAGATTGTCAAACTGCAGCAGGAAGGCCGGGGAGGGTTGCGGGGCAGGAGGTAGGGGGGTAAGAGATCAACTAAAGGACTTGTATGCATGCATATAAGCATAACCAGTGGACATAAGACATTGGGGGGTAGGGGAGGCTAGGGGACTGTCTAGGGCGGGGGGATAAAATGGACACATATGTAATACCCTTTGTAATACTTTAAGCAATAAAAAAAAAAAAAAGAAAAATAATCTTAATTAATGATACTTTTATAGTACAGCAATAATCTTAGTATATTATACAAAAAATATTAAAGGAAATGTCAATTGGCATAAAATTACATAGTAGTGAGGAGGGTGGGAATAAGATAAAATTCAACATAGAAATTTAACAGTTTCAAAAATAAGAATATTCTCTATCTAAAATTTGGAGTTTTTGGCTGACATGGGTGGTTTATAAAAGAAAAATAAGTAGAATAAATTAAAGTCTTTCTTTGGCATCAGAAAGCCAACCCTCAAAGTAGATGTGAAAAATGTTTGTGTTAAATTGTCACCCAGACATTTCGTTTGATCTCTGGCTCCATCTCAGGGCAGACCTGGACCTATGCTTTCCCTGCCTTGCCCCTCTCTCTATTTCCTGGATCCAGCTGTACAGAGCCAACTTTTTTTTTCCATGACAAGACCCTAGCTCTAGATTGCCTACTCCTGAATCCATAAGAGGGGCAGAGGCTGGGCCTGTGGACATGGAGGGAGGAAGTATGCACAGAAGGTTTAGAAGACTGGATAACGGAAGCCTAGTCACCAATCCTGCCCTTTGTGGCACAGACACTGTCTCAGGTCCCCAAAACACAGCGGGAGAACTTTTGAAATGCATGCAGTTTCTTCAAAGTGCTCAACCTCTCTGTAATTGCTAAAATAATCATATCTCCATAACTTTTGAGCAAGAAGAGAAGTGGTTTCTTTACTTGTATTGCTTTTAGTCAGTCTAATAAATTATTTATTTAAATTGATCTCTTCTTATAATACCAAAAAAAACTTTAGGGGCATAAAGTTTCCCTTTCTATGGTTACCTGAAGAGCTCTTACATGAAAGGGGAATTGAATGTGATCTTAACTTGAAACCATAAAAATCTTAGAAAAAAACATAGGCAGTAAAATCTCGGACATTTCTTGTAGCAATATTTTTTTCTGATACATCACCTGGGGCAAGGAACACAAAAGAAAAAAATAAACAAATGTGATTACATCAAACTAAAAGCTTTTGCATAACAAAGGAAACCATCAACAAAATGAAAAGACAGCCCTGGCTGGCTTGGCTCAGTAGATAGAGCAGTCCCAGGTTGGATTCTGGCCAAGGGCACATGCCTGGGCGGTGGGATCAATCCCCAGTAGGGGGCGTGCAAGAAGCAGCCAATCAATGACTCTCTCTCATCATTGCTGTTTCTATCTCTCCGCCCCCCCTTCCTCTCTGAAATCAATAAAGAAATATATATATATATATATATTTATTATTATTATTTTAAAAATATATTTTATTGATTTTTTTACAGAGAGGAAGGGAGAGGGATAGAGAGTTAGAAACATCGATGAGAGAGCAACACCCACTGGGGATGTGCCTGCAACCAAGGTACATTCCCTTGACCGTAATCGAACCTGGGATCCTTGAGTCTACAGGCCGATATTCTATCTACTGAGTCAAACCCGTTAGGGCAAAAAATATATTTTTTAAAGGAAGAAAAGACAATCCACTGAATGGGAGAACATATTTGCTAATGATACATCTGATAAGGAATTAATATCTAAAACTTATGCAGAACTTATACAACTCAACACTAAAAAAATAAACAATCAAAAAAAAATGCAAAGGACCTGATTATACATTCCTCCAAAGAGGACATACAGATGGCCAGTAGATGAAAAAATGCTCAATCTCATAAACCACCAGAGAGATGCAAATTATAAACACAATGACATATTACTTTATACTTGTCAGAATGGTTATCATCAATAAATCAATAAACAAGTGTTGGCAAGGATGTGCAGAGAAGGGAACCCTAAAATACTGCTGGTGGGAATGCAGACTTATGCAGCCACTGTGGAAAACAGTACGGAGTTACCTCAAAAAATTAAAAATGGAACTGCTTTGACCCAGTGATCCCACTTCTGGGAATTTATCTAAAGAAACCCAAAACACTAATTTGAAAGATTATTTGTATCCCTATATTCATTGCAGCATTATTTACAATAGCCAGAATTTGGAAGCAGCTCAAGCAGCCCAGTAGATGAGTGGATAAAAAAGCTTTGGTACATTTGCACAATGGAATACTACTCTGTCATAAAAAGAAGGCCTTCTTATCTTTTGCGATAGCATGGATGGACCTGGAGCACACTATGCTAAGTGAAATAAGTCAGTCAGAGAAAGACAAATACCATATAATTTCAATCACATGTGGAATCTACGAAGATAAACTAACAAAGTAGAAACAGACTCATAAATACAAAGAACAGACTGATAGCTGTCAGAGGGGAGGGGTGTTGCAGGGCTGGGTGAAAAAGGTAAAGAAATTAAGCAAAAAAACACAACTCATAGACACAGACAATAGTATGGTGATTACCAGAAGGAAAAGGGGGGTGGAAGGGTAAAAGAGGGGATAAATGGTGATGGAAGGAGACTTAACTTGGGGTGGTAAATACACAATACAATATAGAGATAATGTATTATAGAATTGTACACCTAAAACCTATATAATTTTATTAACCAATGTCATCCCAATAAATTCAATAAAAAGTAAAATAAAAATTAAAAAATAAATGTGTTCTTAGGATCAATGAGTAGAAACTAAATTAAATACTGGAGAAATATTTATTGAGGGAACAAGTACAGGACAAAGTAAGGGAGAGGAGATAGTCCCCAAGGAGTCAAAGATGGGATGAGCTCCCCATGTGGTCCCTTTCTTTTTCCTGTAGGCGAAGCAATGCCTTGGTAGGAATTTTAAGTTAGAATGATGATTATAAAGACCCTTTTCTTTATCACCCAAAAAAACAAGATATAATGAACAGTTTGTTTTTTGTCATAATGCAGTGGAAAGTTCTAGCTCTTCTACTAACTAGATTTGAAATATTGTTATAGTCCCTTTCAGTGTTCTGGGCTCTGGTCATATCTACACTAATAAAAGACAAAGACGCTAATTGACCTACCTTCACTATGCCCTAAACCATGCCCATCAGCCAATCAGAGCAACTATATGCAAATTAACCCAACCAAGATGGCAGCTGGCAGCCACGGAGCTGGAGCAAGCAGGAGGCTTGGTTGCCCGGGCGATGGAGGAAGCCAAGCTTCCCGCCTGCTCTGAGCTGGCTGTGGCCTCCGCAAAAGGCAAAAAAGTTTCAATTATAGAAGACAAATAAATCCCAGATACCCTCTTCCAGCCAGCCTCCACTGGGAGATTGGGTGGCTGGGGGCTGTGGCCAGCATGCAAACAGCCATCAGCCCCTCACCCAGGCTGGCCAGGCACCCCAAGGGGGACCCTCACCCTGAAGGGGCTGTAGCCAGCCTGCAAACAGCCATCAGACCCTCAGCCAGGCTGGCCAGGCACCCCAGCGGGGATCCCCACCCTGAAGGGGCTGTGGCCAGCCTGAAAACAGCCATCAGCCACTCACCCAGGCTGGCCAGGCACCCCAGCGGGACCCCCACCCTGACCCGGGACACCCTAAAGGGCAAACCAGCCGGCCTCCACCCATGCACCAGGCCTCTATCCTATATGATAAAAGGGTAATATGCAAATTGACCCTAACAACAGAACAACTGGGAATGACTGGTCACTATGACACACACTGACCACCAGGGGGCAGACGCCCAATGCTGGAGCTGCCCCCTGGTGGTCAGTGTGCTCCCATAGGGGGAGCTCTGATTAGCCACAACCCAGGCTGCCAGCTGCCAGCACAGCAGTGGTGGCAGGAGTCTCTACCGCCTCCTCAGCATCGCTAAGGATGTCCAACTGCAGCTTAGGCCTGCTCCCCTCTGGCAAGTGGACATCCCCCGAGGGCTCCCGGGCTGCCAGAGGGATGTCTGACTGCCAGCTTAGGCCCAATCCCCTGGAGAGTGGGCCTAAGCCAGCAGGTGGTCATTCCCCGAGGGGTCCCAGACTGAGAGAGGGCACAGGCCAGGCTGAGGGACCCTTCTGAGTGCACAAATTTTTGTGCACCGGGCCTCTAGTCATCTATAAAATGCACTATCATCTCTTTTCCCTTAGATCTTTCTTTCCCCACTGTAAAACTTTGCCAGTTCTATTCATGGTGATCACCTTTACATTAACTAGTTAGTAAATCCAGAGCATTCCTAATTCCTGCTCTCAGAGAGACAACCTAGAATTATCCACACCAAATGCATTTGTTAACTTAGTTTGAGCCTCTTTGACCAAGAATGGGCACAGGCTTAGGTAGTAGAATGCTACTTGTTTAGCCCAAGACAGTTACTAAAACAGCTTTACCAATCTCTGATTAAAATTAAAGTTCTAACATTTATTAAGGCAGACTAGAAGATTGCCAAATGTATCTTCATCTCAAATTTGTGTCATCATTTACAAAGTTGTCCCTCCTGGAATATTTTTATTATTTCTGAACTGTGACTAGTATAAATAATGTGACTTTTCAAAATAGCACATAAATACTTTGTGATGAACACTAGTTCCACAGGTATTGTATAATAAACTAGAGGCCTGGTGCACAACATTTGTGCACTGCGGGCGGGGGTACCTCAGCCCGGCCCGCACCCTTTTGTAGTCCGGGACCCCTTGGGGGATGTCTGCCTGCTGGCTTAGGTGGGAGTAGGCCTAAGCCATCAGGCAGACATCCCCCTAGGAGTCCTTAGTGCTGCCACAGAGGTGGGAGAGGCTCCTGACACTACTGCTGCACTTGCCAGCCATGAGCCCGGCTTCTTGCTGAGCGGCGCTCCCCCAGTGGGAATGCACTGGCCAGCAGGGGGTCAGCTCCTGCACTGAGAGTCTTCCCTCTGGTGGTCAGTGTGCATCACAGTGACTGGTCATTCCACTGTTTAGTCTATTTGCATATTAGGGTTTTATTATATAGGACTAGAAGACTGGTTCACAAAATTCATACACAGAGAGGGGGTTCCCCTCAGCCCGGCCTGCGCCCTCTCACAATTCAGGACCCCTCAGGTAGGGTCCCTAGGCCTGGGTGGTGATCAGGGCCTATTGGGGCTTTCCTTTACCCAGCTGTTAGCAGCTGGTCCCAACCCCACCACTGCCACTGCTTGCCATCTGTGCAGCACTGCCCCCCCCCCCCCCCCCCCCCCCCCCCCCGCCCCGTCCCCTTCCACCAGTCACTTCCTTCTGCAGGCAACAGGCATGGGGTGAGATCACTTGGCTGGCTTGGGCCTTCCTCTGCCAGGCAATTGCTGGCCAGCCCCGCACACCCACCACAGCATTGTTAGCCAGTGGCCTGGGCCTCCCTCTGCAGGGAGATTGATCGTGAAACTCCTTGATTGATGGCTCCACAGAAGGAGGCCCCACCCACCTGCCGCAGTGCCGCCAGACTGGTAGCCTGGGCCTCCCTGTTTGGGGCGATCGATCGAGGGTCTCTGCTATCGATCGCCCAGCAGAAGGAGGCTTCGCCCACCTGGTCAGGACTCCACGATCAATTTCCATACAGAGGCTGGGCCTCCTTCTTTGGGTCAATAATGAGGGTCCCCTCAACCAATCACATTACACTCACCTTGGCTGGCCTGGCACCAGTGCGTGTCATAGTGTGGTCATCTGGAAGGTCGTCTGGAAGGTCATTCTGCTGTTCTGTCATTTGGTTGATTTGCATACTATGCTTTTATTATAGATCGGTCTATGTGATCAATGAGATTGATATATGTTGGGTTAAACCAAGTTACTCTAAATCAAGGTTTCATACCCCTGGAACTTCTCAGAGTCTGTAATATACTGACATAAATTGTGAATATTTATAATGGAACATTATCTGAAGCATTCCCAAATGAGTTGGGGGCAGAGGGAAGAAAACATATTTTCTCTTGAAGCATTTCTGGGGAACACATTTTAGGACCAGTCTCTCCCATTTCTGCTTCCTACTAAAAAAAAAAAAAAAAAAAAAAAAAATAGGATTAAGCACAACAGATTGGAGAGTGATGAAAAAAATAATAATATCATCTAGGTAATGTGCCATTACTAGAGGAAAAAGCAATCAGAATTAATTAAATATCTGAAATATGGAGTACTTTAAAAGTAATTCAACAATTTCAAGAACCTGCAATGTTTTAAATGTTTCCCCCAAAAGAATTCTCAAAGGGCTTGTTTTATTGTGCATTTGTAAGAAAGCATTTATTCGCCCACTAATGATTCAAGAACTAAAATTCTGAAAAACTGCCTTGTTCCTATCTTTCCCTGTGCCTTTACACTATCAATTCTCTTAATAAACTTTTATTAATAAAGTGCAATAAACTGTACTCTCTACATTAAGAGCATTCAAAGAAATTAGATTGTTTAAATGTAATGAGATGTTAAATTATTTTATAAATTCTGGATTTTAGTAGGGGAAAATTATCTCTCCTTATGGAATAATTAAAGTATGAAGGTATAGCATAACCTTTTCCCTCCTTTTGCCTACCTGTCTTGTTATTACAGCTGACACTAGTATTATCAAGGGGAACTTTTTATACCTTTCTCTAGCTGGTGTTCTGTTTAGAGAAGAGTGCATTTGGAAATGCTCCCTTATGCTAAATTTCATTTTATCCAACTTGACCATATTCCCTTTTTCTTTCTGTTAAACTTGCCATAACAATGTCTTGGGGTCAGGGCATACTTTAGATGGTAGGGTGGGGGTTATATGATTGCCTGATTGAGTTAAATCCAATTTCTAACCACAGAGCCATTTCAGCAAGGTGACCCCTTATGTGGTCATGTGATTAAACTTAGCAAGATGGTGCTCCTGGTCTTAGGCTACTGGCAATATTTATGGTCACTACTCTCCTTTTTTCTAAACACACTTTAAGGTCTGAATAAATCATGAGACCACCTAGATCATGAATCCCCCTCTTCTCTACATGAGCTTGTTTCTAACACAGGTAGTTAAAGTCTTCTTCTATACAAGAAAAAAATCATGTCAACTAAAGTTTAGGCCAATAACCAATGATTCTCTGAATATGTTGGTTTTTATAACCATTTTGCATGTTGTAAAATAGAAAAGCCCCTAGTTGATATTTGCAGTTATTTTATGTCCACAGATATATTTCTCATTATATAAATTATTCCCTATATTACAGATTGACTTTGGGTGCCAGGTTAATAAAACTACTAGTAGCCCAGTCATTGGCAGCTAATACACATGCCTTTTGATATAACAAAATTTTAAATAATTAAAAAGAATATTCTAAGCATGAATGCATCAGACTGTAAGGATGACTTACAGCAAATAGTTTGTTGCTTTCTATAAACATTATGGATTAAGGAAAACAAAATACATCTATGACATGATCAATTTTTCTCATGTGCATTTTATTCTAGTATCATAAATGCATTAGGCCCTTACCTAAAAGATTAATTTTTTTGGCTTTGGTTAACTTAGTGGTCTGTACTTAAGTAAACTGCCCAGAAGAGTGCAATTTTGACTTGGGTCAGTACCCACTGCCCAATCTTAAAATTCAGCTCACCCTTTCTTTCTCTACTGGTGTCACTAAAAGAAGAAACATCTAATCTGTATTACTGGACCCTTCCCCCCCCCCTCCCCAGAATTTCTTGCTTTCCACTTTTTCAGAAAAAAAAAAAGTGGTCATTTCAGGGTAAGAGACTTCTTCCCCACTCCAGAAGGAACCATCTTACCTACCTGATGCTGAAAGGGCTCTACTGTAATTACTGCACAGAAAAAAAAAATCAAAAATAAATATTTGCCAACTTATTTGCCAAATCCTGCAGCTCTGACTAGCCCACTACCTAGATCCCCACTGAATAATTAGTAATAAATTAGGAGGATTTTTTTAAGTCTTAAAATTAGCATATTAGATCCCATAGTCTAAAACAGAATTATTGCTTTATTTCCCTTTCCAAAGATTAAAAAGGAAACTTGAGGATCAAGATTTCAGGATGGTATAAGCCAGAGTCACTGCCTTTCCAGAGCTGGATGTTGCACCCTGGTGCTTCCACCATACCAATTAACAGGCCTTTCTGAACAAATTCAGCACTGCATGCTCATAGCACTAATCCAACTGCTGATCATTAAATTAGTTGGGCCATCAATGGAAATACTTAATGGATTTAGTGATTAAACACACACACACACACACACACAAACACACACACACATAGTGGTACATATAAATTGACTTCTTTAAATCCATTATTGACAATGGCTTTAATAGATTGAGTTTTGTTTGCAGTACTGGAGCAAGACCTACTGTCATTGCAACTAGTATTTTTCAGAATATCTGATTATGGTCATATTCTGAGTTAGTCATGTTCTGACTAACCCTAGGAGATAACAATAGCTAAATGTCCTGCACTACCTAAACTGTAGTTTGCTTTGAACTGAGTTGTATACATTTGGGCAAACACAACTGCTCCATTTAGCTTTCTATGTATTTGTCCCATTCCTTCTGCATTCCAACTTCACTTGGAAAGGGACCTCAAGCCCCCTCAACATTGCATAATTATTTCATCTAATGCTCCTGTTAGTTATCTTGTCCATTTTACAGGTGAGCAACTAAGGCTCACAAAAGTTAGTTAGTGACCTACCCAAGGCAGTGATCAGCAGCAGAGTGTGAGGACTCAGATCACAGTTGTCCCATTTTGGCTAATTGCCTGGTCAGGCAATGTGAACTCTTTGCCTTATTGTCCTCTTTGACACTTTATGGGAGGCCAAAGATGGTGATACTTTTTGATAGATCAAAGGTGCAGGAGTGGCTCCTGAGGACCCAGTTCTTCCTGCCCCAGCTCTCTTACTCCACGGGAACATGTTAAAAGAGACTCAGCTCATTACATATATATATATATATATTGAGTGGACAGATTATTATGACCACCTGACGTTTGTAGGCAAATTAGCTATAATTTCACACTGAAGTTGCTAGAGGGCTAGACCATTATAAATAGGGAAGCAGGTTGTTTACCACAACGGTAGAAGTTATTTTTTTCTGAAGATATGGGTAAACAACGTGATTTAACAGCCTTTGAACGTGGGATATATTTGAATGTGAGTGGCCAAATTATTATGACCACCCCATCAGTACTGCGTTGGGCCACCTTTTGCCTTCAATACTGCAGCAATTCTTCTTGGCATTGACTCCACAAGATGTTGAAAGGTGATGTGAGGAATCTGACACCATGCCTGATGAATAGCACTCTCCAGTTCTGTGAGATTTGATGGTTGTGGGACCAGCTGCCTGATGGACAAATGCTCAATTGGATTGAGATCTGGTGGTTGTGGGGGCCACCTAAGCAAGGTAAAGTCTCTCTCATGTTCTTGAAACCACTCCTGCACAATACGAGCACCGTGGCATGGCACATTGTCTTGTTGGAAGAAGCCATCTCCATTGGGATACACCATCAACATGATAGGATGAACTTAATCAGCAACGATACTTAGGTATGTTGTACTATTCAGGCATTGTTCCACATGAATTAAAGGGCCCAAATCATGCCAGGAAAACATTCCCCAAACCATAACACTGCCCCCACCAGCTTGAAGGGTTGTACTCATTCATGTGGGGTGCATGCTTTCATGCTGTTTTTGCCAAATTCTCACTTTACCATCTGCATGATGCAACTGGAAACGTGATTCATCGGACCACATGACTTTTTTCCAATGCTTGACTGTCCAATCCTTGTGTTCCTGTGCGAATTGGAGATGTTTTATCTTGGTAACTGCAGACAGCAAAGGTGTTCGAACAGGCTTTGGCTTCCATATCCCAAGGATGCAGTGTACGGCTAATTTGCCTACAAACGTCAGGTGGTCATAATAATCTGGCCACTCAGTATATATATATTTATAAAAGAGTAATATGCTAATTAGACCGGGAGACCTTCCAGGAGACCTTCTGGGGGGCAGTTGGAGGCAAGTAGGCCAGCGGGGTGGGGGGGCAGGTGGGGGTGATCAGGCCAGCATGGGGGGCAGTTGGGGGTGAGCAGGCTGGCATGCAGAGTGGTTAGGGGCAATCAGGCAGGCAGGCAGGTGAGTGTTTAGGAGCCAGAGGTCCCGAATTGTGAGAGGGATCCCAGATTGGAGAAGGTGCAGCTGGGCTGAGGGACACCCTCTCTCCCATGCATGAATTTCATGCACGGGGCCACTATATATATATTTCCTTTTGGAAGGCTGATAAGAGAGGAGCAGAGAGAAGAGAATATACTTTATAAGGAAAAGCACCTTAAAATAAAGATATAAGGATTTAAAGCAAACAAGAAAGTAAATATGTCCAAAATGTCTCCTCTGCCACTTCTTGATGTCTTTATATGCTATGTAAACCCATCTTAAGACAATTCATAAAGGTAATTATTTTTTTCCTGAGAACAGTGGAAAGTTGGCAAGAAGTAAAATTTTCTATGAAATAGGGAGGCAAACAAGTTGTAAATGATGTTAATATCTTCCAGATGGCACAGTTTTACTTAAGGACTGAAGTTATTGTAATTAAAGGCATGTGAATTTTTCTATAAATACTGAACTTTGCAAGTTTGACACTGGAAGACTCCATCACTTCTGGAGCTTATTTTTTTAAGGGAGGCATTCTTTCTCTTCAATTTAAAATGAAGCTTTGGATTTCATAATCTGAGTTAAATCATAGAAATATTTCCCCTCTGAAGGATTTTTTAATCTCCCATGCCAATAAATCTTAATTATGGAGTCAGATTACTCAGAAATGAAAAATTCAAACTCCAAACATTTTCTAAGAAAATTATACATTTGACCATTATTTTATACCATGTCTTGAATTCTTTAATATATTAATTTTGAATTAAGCTACTACCACTTTTCTGTCTCAAGACATACGTGTTGGACAATCTTAACATTTATGTTTTGCTTCAATCAGGAGAGTGTGGCTCACTCCAGAACCCTGCCTTCCCTTTCACTGAAAGCACCACCTGTGGCTCAAGGCTCCTAAACCAATAGCCAATATGACATGAGAACATTGAAATCATTTCAACCATTGCTTTGCATACCCAATCCTGTCCTTAGTCTTACCCTGGACCCTGCTAGTCTTTGCTCTATCAGGTGATATAAGTGGATGGTCTGGCTAGCAGTGGATGGTCTTTGCATTACAGTTTCTATTGTAGCTTCAGAGCTTCATGTGTTCTACCAGAGCTTCGTCTGTGTGGTGGGCAGAATTCGGAGAAGTGCCCCCAAGATCCTTGGTCCCTGGTGTACATACACCTTCTCCCAGTTATTCAGTCAACTATTAATCTTGGTGCTGCCTCAAAGGGATTTTGCAGAATTAAGTTGCCAAGTCAGTTGACCTCAAAAAAGAAACATTGCCCTGGGTGAGCCTGACCTAATTAGGTGAACCCTTAAATGGGACGGAGCTTTTCTTGAAGAGCTGTAAAGCATGAGAAGAATTCATTGTAAGAGAGCCCTGTTGATATCTTGACTTCAGCCTTAGGATACCCTGAGCAGAAAGTCTCAGCCATGCCATGCCAGACTTCATTTATAACCATCCTATATAAGAAAAAGCTAATATGCAAATAGACCAAATGGTGGAACAACCAAACAACTGAACAACCGGTCACTATGACATGCGCTGACCACCAGGGAGTGTGCGCAGAACATGGCAGGCATCAGCAGTAGGTGGCAGAGTGTGAAACATGGTGGGCGTTGGCATGTCGGGATGGTGGAGCAGGTGAGTGGGGACGCCAAACTAAGGCAGGGCACCAGTCACTATCATCAGGGCAAGCCTCTGGTGGTTACTGAAAATTCTTTGTTCGCATGCGCTGCAATCCCACCTGGCACTCACACCCGCTGCCAGCACCAGAGCCACCGCTCACACCCACTCCCGGCGTCTAGCGCCGGCCTTGATTGCTCCATGTCGTCAGCGGGTGTGAGTGGTAGCTGCCAGCCCCAATTGCCAGTCAGGGCTTCTTCATCTCCCCCTGCTCCTGAGGAGTGATCATGGCTGGTAGCCACCTCTCGTACCTTGCTGGCCACTACCCCACTCACACCCGCTGTCGGCACCAGAGCCACCACTCGCACACACTGCCAGCACCAGTCCTGCTTGCACCCACTGCTGGCGCCGGCCCCAATCGCTCTGCGCCGTCAGCAGGTGCTTGCAGGGCCAGCACCATCAGCACATGGAAGCGATGGTCATGGGACCGGGGCTGCTGGCAGACAGGGGACTGGGGACCATGGCAGGAAGGGCCTGGCAGGGGAGTGGAGGATGGGCTGAGAGCCGCCCCTGTGCCCACCACAGCCTCGTGGCCCATAATTCCTTTCAAGATGCACGAATTCATGCACTGGGCCCCTAGTGAGCTAATGAATGTGTATCATTTTAAGCTATTACATTTATCATAATTTGTTACACAGCAATAAGAAACTAAATGTCTAGTACACACTTGATGTTTACCATCTCAGTTTCTCCCCTTCTGAATTGGTCTTGACCAGCTATGACTCATTGCAGCTCTCATAATCCCCCACACAATAAATTATTATCTCTTTGCATTACTCCAATGAAAGCCATTTAATATCTCTTTTAATTTTACCCCAATACAACATTTTTTCTTAAACATTTTCTTTCTTCACTTTTCTAGTACCTTTTTTCTTGGGGCTGTGATCTCTTATACATATTATTGTGTTATTATCTAACCTATTAATCATCAGTTTTCTATAGCTACAATAAAATTGTTGATATTCATTATTATTGCCCTTATTATTGTAATTCAGCATTACAAAAACTTAAATATGAAAATTTTAATGTCATTTTTACTGTATTCTGATTATTTGAGACTGTGCTATCTAAAAAATGGTACATACAGAAATCTTTACTAAGCTTAATTAGAAGAGTCACATTCTGGGAAGATGTTAGTTGGACTAAGGTGTTTCAATTTACTGGAGGAAAATTACCTGGAAGCTTGTGGACAAACACAAGATTAATATTGTGTGGGTCTTTGTGGTTTACAATGACAAAAGACAGAAGTGTTTGCAAAAATTTTTGCAGTTTTTATGTCCCAAGAGTGGTAAGGATTTGGCATCCCATTTACAATCAGTGGGCTCAGTTGCACAAGAGATGATTTGGCTTAAATCCATCCAGCAGCCACTGAGCAAAGCTGCCTGGTCTTTTTAGCACTACACTCTCCCCAGCTGTGTGGCCTGTGCCCAACCAGCCAGGTGGTCATCTATGCATTCTGCAACCTGTGCTCATTTTGACACTAAGCAGACAGTGAAAACCTTGGACCCTCAGTTTACTCATAGGTGGAACCTGAGTTTGAGAGATAAGATCAGTACAGGAACTCAATGGTGAGGAAGTGGAAATGCTACTAAAATGCTACTCCCCTGCTGAAATGAATGGGGTTATCAATATGTCATAGGTAGCTACCCCAGCTGAAAAAATGTCACCTAGGCCCTGACAATGTCAGAGCACATGGTAAAAATATGCATAAACATATAACAAGTATAAATTTAGTCATACTATGGATTAGAAGTTAGGGGTGTATCAAAAGGTTTATTAGAAGAAAAACTGAATTTTAGAAAGTGTCCTAAGTGAAAATGAGCCCATTCTCAAAGAGTAATATACTACACTCCTGCTTCTAGTACACAGAGTGCATATAGAAAGAACAAAATATATATACACACATATACATATTGAAAAAATATATATTTAGGGAAAATATTTGATATTTTAATATAGAAAAATTGCTTTATAAACTTAGAAACACACTTTAAAGGGGGGTGTAACAGTATAATAAGCAAAGCAATATTCTGTTAACAGGAGAAATTTAAAAATTGTTTACAGATTTAGAATGGCTTTCATAGAAATTGGCATTTGATCAGAGGCTAGGAGCTGGAGGACAAGAGCCAGTTGATAGCCCGCTCTCTGTTCCTTTGAAAAAGTGGAGGGATTCTCTGGTGCAACCTCAGGCCCTCTCCCTGCTCTGAATCTCAGATGTGCCAATTTCATGCTAAGGGCATGCACCAGGCTAGTGCTAGCCCTTGTGTGGTCAGAGGGGCCTGCCCTTTCCACCTATGTATCCTGGGTAGTGGATGGAGCTATCTGTGTTCAGGCCCAGGGTGCTGGCACTAGGAAGAAAACAAAATTACAGTTACCATTTAGTGCTACTCCAGCATCTACCTGTTCCATCTCTTTGACACAGTCTGGGATTGGGTTCTTGTCATGTGGTCTTTGAACAGCCAGCTGGGCCAGGAGGACCAGTATAGCTTTAGGAGAAAGCCCATTCAATGGCCACCATCAATTCCACTGAAACTTTCAACTCACATGATTCCCTGGAGGTCAAGAGCACCCTCTCTGTCTCTGTAGCTCTCTCCCTCTTTCTCTCTTACACAGATGCAAGTATACCTTTGCACACCCAAGATGTTTGTTTATATAGCTGTAAGCACACTGTTAAGAAAAATGAATGAAGTTAGTTGATATGCCATTTTTCTAGCAACAACGACCAGTTTGAAAATTAATCAGGAGTTGTTAATGAATAGTTATAAAATAACTAGAGGCCTGGTGCATGAAATTCGTGCATGGGGAGTGGTCCCTTCAGCCCAGCCTGTACCTTGCCAATCCAGGACCCCTCAGGGGTGTCCGACTGCCAGTTTAGGCCTGATTTCTGGGATCGGGCCTAAACCGGCAGTCGGACACCACTCTTACAATCCTGGACTGCTGGCTCCTTACTGCTCACCTGCCTGACTGTCCCTAACTGCCCGCCTTGCCAGCCTAATCACCCCTAACCTCCTCTGCCTGCCGGCCTGGTCGCCCCTAACTGCCCGCCCTGCCAGCCTAATCACCCCTAACCACCTCTGCCTGCCTGCCTGGTCACCCCTAACTGCCCCTACCCTGCCAGCCTGGTCGCCCCCAACTGCCCCCCCCACCAGCCTAGTTGCCCCCAACTGCTCCCTCTGATGGCGTGGTCACCCCACGCAGCCTGCCGTTCAGTCATTTGGTCATCCCTCACTAACTCCCCTGCCAGCCTTGTGGCCCCACGCAGCCTGCTATTTCTCCCTCTGGTTGTTTCAGTTGTGAGGGCCCCTGGCTTTTTATATATGAGGATAGGGCCATATTCATTCCTCATCTGCCAAAAATATGTATCAAGGGAGTGACAGGAACAAATATTGGAATCAAATTTGCCTAAAGTAGGCAATGTTGAAAGGATACACATTATTTCCTGCATATGTGTCTCTGACCCAGTGCTCCCCAAGGTCTGGGCTTTTGGACTGGTACCACTTGATAACTGTCTTCCTGGATCCCTGTAAAACAAACATGTGAAACTCTCAGCCCATGGGCTGCATGCAGCCCACAATGAATATTTTTGTGGCCCAGCCAATATAAAGGTATATAAGAAACATTTTAATAAAAATGTCACAACAATTTTTACAATATCCTGTTATACATAACTAGAGGCTCAGTGCACAAAAATTTGTGCACTTGGAGGGGGTCCCTCAGCCTGGCCTGTGCCCTCTCACAGTCTGGGACCCCTCGGGGGATGTCCACCTGCTGGCTTAGGCCCACTCCCTGGGGGATCAGGCCTAAGTTGGCAGTCAGACATCCCTCTGGCAGCCCGGGAGCCCTCGGGGGATGTCCACTTGCCAGTGGGGAGCAGGCCTAAGCTGCAGTCAGACATCCTTAGCGCTGCTGAGGAGGCAGGAGAGGCTTCCACCACCACCACTGTGCTGGAAGCTGGCAGCCTGGCTTGTGGCTGAGCAGAGGTCCCCATGTGGGAGCGTACTGACCTTCAGGGGATAGCTCCTGCATTGAGCATCTTCTCCCTGGTGGTCAGTGTGTGTCATAGTGACCAGTCATTCCCTGTTGTTCTGTTGTTAGGGTCAATTTGCATATAACCCTTTTATTATATAGGATAGAGGCCTGGTGCACAGGTGGGGGCTGGCTGATTTGCCCCAAATGGTGTTCTGGATCAGGGTGGGGGTGCCGCTAAGGTGCCTGGCTAGCAGGGACCCTCACCCTATGTGGGTGTGGCCAGCCTGGGTGAGGGGCTGAGGGCCATTTTCAGGCTGGCCACACCCCCTTCAAGGTGGGAGTCCCCAATGGGGTGCTTGGGCAGCCTAGGTAAAAGGCTAATGGCTGTTTTCAGGCTGGCCAAGCCCCCCAGGATGGACCCTCACCCCATGGGGGTGTGGTCAGCCTGGGTGGGGGGCTGATGGCAGTTTTCAGGCTGGCCACACCCCTCAGCGGCCCAAGCTCCCAGCCTCTCCTTTTTTTCCTTTTTTTTCTGGGATTTATTTATCTTCTATAATTGAAACTTTGTAGCCTTGAGCAGAGCCCAGGGCCAGCCAGGGCACTCCTCTATTGCCGGGGGCAATGCAAGCCTCCTGCTCACTCCAGCTCTGTGGCAGCCACCTTAGTTGGGTTAATTTGCATACTTGCTCCTGATTGTTTTGTGGGTGTGGCTTGTGGGCATGGCTTGAGCCTAGCAGAGGGACTGTTAATTTGCATGTTTCTTTTTTATTATATAGGATTATTAATAACAAACTACAATGTTTGCTAATGACTGATTACAGCAGGGGTGGGCAAACTTTTTGACTCGAGGGCCACAATGGGTTCTTAAACTGGACCAGAGGGCTGGAACAAAAGCATGGATGGAGTGTTTGTGTGAACTAATATAAATTCAAAGTAAACATCATTACATAAAAGGGTACGGTCTTTTTTTTTTTAGTTTTATTCGTTTCAAATGGGCCGGATCCAGCCCGCGGGCTGTAGTTTGCCCACGGCTGGATTACAGTAATCATGTTGCATTCATTTCCCTTAAGTGCCTTATGTGCAGGCTCACCATTTCTCTCCACTAATACTAGCAGTGAATATTTTAGTAGCCGATTGCTACGTCATTAGTCTTGGGCTGACTTGTTTGGTGTATGCAACAGGAAATATTTTCGCTTTCGGAGAACAAGAAAAATAGGTTCATTTGTGTTACGCTCATTAATTTGTGTAGTTATTCAGTGTCTGATAAGTTAATGTTCAAGAAAAAATATTAATTTTTATTAAAATGTTCTATTATTTTATGTTAACAATTACTCATTTATTTCAGCCCTCTATTGAAATAAAGCTATGTTTCTATGAAAATTGAAGTTTTTTGGTTTTTTGCAGCCCACATAAACTTAAACCTTGTTTATTTGGCCCTTGTTAGCCTTTGAGTTTGACATCCTTGCTGTAAAGACTGTCAGATAATACAGCTGAGAGCACTTTGTAACATGAAAATTACTGAACAAATGGCAAGTATTATTATCAGCATTTCAGAAAGTATGAGATCAAATCTGTTTTATTTTAACTTTCCAGTACTTAAAAAAAAAAATTACACAATTTCATTGATTCAGTTGCTCAGAAAAAAGGCAAAGCCTTTTATTTACTTTACAAACAAAACATCATAAAAGATAGCGTTTTCTGACCAAGAAATATAAAATTCTTAGGTAGGTAATAGGTGCTGATTTTCTACTTTCTATATAGGTAGTTAGTGCTTTTCAAAATAACTTTTATCTGATTAAAAAGAAGCACTTGTCCATTATAAAAATTTTGAAAAATTCAGAAATAGCTGATGAAGATAATTTCATTACCCTGATATTATTAAAAGCTTATTAGCACTTACTAACAGCTGAGCATTTTCCCTTTCAGTTCTTTCTCTACACATGAATGAGTTGAGAATGTACTGCACATAGCATTTTATGTTCTGATTTTGAGAGAACATATGCATATGCATTTTTCCTGTTATAAAACATTTTTCATTGAGCATGCTTTTTAATGGCCGAACAATATTCCATGATTTGAATTTACATACATTTTCTTGTTTCCTTCCTGTTTGCCTTATTTCTATTTCCCCCATTATTAAAGCATCAAGCAAGTTTTTTGCATAAATATTTGACATTATTCCATATTATTTCCTTAGAATATATTTCTAAAAAATGCTTTTGCTGAACAAGAGGCTATGAACCTTTTAAGTCTTTTCATATATCTTGCTTAAAACATAAGCAAAACAGAACTGTTAGGGGTGAATCAGATATAAAATCACTCTAAAACACAGATGTAAACTAATTGGCTCCTCCTAGCTCCATCGACGTGTTTTTCTTTCTAAATCATTTTTCTAATAGTCTGAGAGAAAAATCTGTTCTTCTCTGGAAAATATGTAAGGTGATTCTTGGACAGTAGCATAGTAATCCTTACAGATTGTTCAATTGGGGTAGCTATTAATGCCTTGTGCAGAATAAACCAAACATCCAAAGAAACACATTTTTGCAGGTGAAAATTATGTTAGCCAACATTATTTCTCGCTCTGGTTTATGATGTCAGGGATCCAATTTCTCCATTATTAATGTATATATGCACATGGGGATAGAGTCTCTTGGAAGGAGATTAAAAAGATAACACCGCCTAAATTCCTCCTTCCTAATAATTCCAGGCCATTCAGAAGCTGTGAGGGGCCTGGTACAGTGGCTCACTACACAGACAACACCCTGCAGAGGACTAGCTTTCTTCCTATTAACAGGCTTCAGGGTGGAGAGTTCTGGGATCACTGACATCCAGAAGAGAAACTCCCACTTCAGTAAAGTGAGCTGTTTGTATATTCAACACTGCCTACCTAGAGAGCCTCAGAAACCACTCTTTGGTAACTGAATACATTTCTCATTTTCCATCACTTTTCCCTCTGCTATGCCATTTTCCTAATACCATATTCAAACTTTCCAAAAGAAAACATAATCTCTGGATAATCCTTTCAAGAATTCTTAGAAGGAAATCTTTACTCCTTTGTCATTCCTATGGGAAACCTAACTCGTGGTTACTCTTCGGATGCAGAGTGTTTTCATCACCCTCAAGTAAGGTGAGGGGGGGGGATATGTAAGCAAAAAGGCCTTTAGCTTCAGGAACTTGCACTCTAAAGCTAGGGATACTCCAGAGATAAGCCACCAGCGTTTCACATCCCAAGACAGAAAACATGGGAAAGTTGCTTTTAATTCATTGTAAAAGGGTTGGGTTGAGAGATCTTTTCATTACTCCCCAGTAAATATAGGCTGCTTTGCCATTATTAGTGCAGAAAGGAAAAACTTTAAGGTAGAAGGCTTAAGAAAAGAAATGGAAGGATGGCTAAAGAGGAGAGGAGCCTCTGAATATTTTAAAAATCCACATGATGTTTACATTCCAGTAATGGGGAGGATGAGGTATGAGGAAGGGCTTTTCTAGCTGGGACCCAGGATTAGGCTTACACTGAGAGCAGGGAGAGCCCTCGCAGAAGGGTAGTGCACTTGAGACAGACGCGGTTTCCTTGCCACCTAGTCAGTGGTCGGCAAACTGCGGCTCGAGAGCCACATGCAGCTCTTTGGCCCCTTGAGTGTGGCTCTTCCACAAAATACCATGTGCGGGCGCGCATGTACAGTGCAATTGAAACTTCGTGGCCCATGCGCAGAAGTCAGTATTTTGTGGAAGAGCCACACTCAAGGGGCCAAAGAGCGGCATGTGGCTCGTGAGCCGCAGTTTGCGGACCACTGACCTAGAGCATTCTTTAGGAGCAGAGCTCCAAAGGAAGAGACAAGTCAATTTTCCAAGCCCTCCTCTAGCTCTTAGTAATTACATGCCCAAGACACAATTTCCATTTCCCACTCCAGCTGCTAACGACGGCCTTAAAAGTGTCACCATTTTCACCTTTGTAGGTCTCTGTCTTTGCGAATGGGGAGCTTGATATTCCAAGAAATGCAGTGGTTGCCAAGGGACAGCAGTAATTGAGCCCTGTGCTGTGGCCAGGTTGGGGGCGAGGGAGGGGGATGGAGCAGGGGTCTGTGCAGGAGCAAAATTTGCAAACTCAGGATTGTGGGCCTCAGGCCAATGAAGACTTGGTGCGTTGCTGTGGTGACACATTTAGTCTCTCGGAGGGATCTTGGCACACTAGCTGCATTCCTGGCACCACGTTTGTCAGCAAGAAACTTAGGGAATAGAACTAGTATCAACTCCAGAGGGAGAGGCAAGCTGCTTTCCTAACTTCTTTGGCAACACTACCCTTTACAACTTGTGCGAATACACCCTCCTGAATAGTTACATGAACTGCTATTTGTGATACAGCTCTTAGGAGCCCTGTTGGATGGTTCTTTGAAGGGAAGTGCTAAAATGAGAGCACCGTCCCAGTTTATACATGTAACTATTGTATCCATGAATAATTCAATTCCTTAAAATTGGCGTTTAATAATGACATCTCTTGCCTGGAAGAGTATGTAGTCCCTTTCTCCCTTTTAAAAATAGTTTTTACTGTTGCCACGAGGAGAGCCTCCTATTTCCTATTAGAAGATATATATGTCAATTAAAGTGCTAGCTTTGTTCCCTCTTCAATTCCCTAGCACAGTGCTAGCAAGTCCTCTCACACCTGGCAGAAAGGTGTTCTCACAGAAAGGCCCTTAGTTCTGCCAAAAGCCTGCTCACCTTTCTTATTTGTGGCTGGAAGGCAAAATGCACTAGGATTTAGCCACTTAGTATTCAAATCATGTCAGGATTCAAGTAAAAAGCCTATAGTGCAGAGCTAGATGCACAGTCACCCAAACAAACACAATCAACAGTTCAAATCATAATTCAATTATACACAAGTATGGGCAAAACATGCAGACCTGTCTAGTCAATGAAGCAGTGGAGATAAAAGGCATTACAACATAAATGCCAACTTTGAGGCTTTACTGAATGCAGAGTTGCCGTTCTTTCCAGCTGCACCCCGACCCTTACCCTCATTGCTTTCTTCATCCTCCTCATTCTCCACTTTTACTTCTCCTTTTCCATCTTCTTTTAAAATGCACAGCATCTCCAAAAGTACTGAGAAAGGAACAATTGCTCTGTGTATTTTCCTAGTTTTGCAAAGGGACAGTGATGCGGGCAGGCCAGTAAGGGCTACTGGAAACACGGGATGCAGTAGAGGAAATGCAGTTAATGCAATAATTCACATGCTAATGTTTAGTTCCATCAATGTCAACTTGATTTTCTCCTGGGCAGACACAAAACTGGCACACAACTATAACTGATGCATAGTGTCATTTTTAATTTAGAGAGCATTCAACTGTCCACTTTAACTTGTGATATTATCTTTGCAGTTGTCTCCTAAGACTTTATATAAACACTAGAAGCCCAGTGTGCAAAATCGCGCTGCCCTGCTCACCTGCACACACCCCGCCCATCCGCCACCCCCCCCCCCCCCCCCCCCCCCGCACCCTGCCACACATAAAGCCCAGCCCACCCTCATCGGTCTTTGGTAGTTTCAGCATTAGGGCCAGAGGCCTTTTATAATATAGATAAGTAATGTGTCCTAGACAGTTTGAAAGGGATTGTTAAAGATGGCATTGATCTCTTTTAAATTTCCAGATACAGTTTATGCTACTGCCATATTTTAGCCATTACTGAAATTAATAGATCCCAAGACTTTTGAACCAAGTTAAACACAGAAATAAAGGTTTTAAATGAAAGAATTGTAATGTTTTCATGTCAGTTCTTAAAGAAAAATGGAAGACAAATCAGATTATTTCTTTCCTAGTGACTTGGTAAGTAATAAGAAAGAGCAAGACACTAAGAAATATAAAATTCCAAACAAATGAAAATCTTTCTGTTTTCCTGGGGACTCTTGCTTATTGGAGATAGTTTTTCAGACCTTTTAGAGAGAAAAATGTCCAAGTATATCTGTTACCTTAGTGCAATATTTAGAGTATAATATTTTATTGCCACTCCCTTTATCATTTGTCTCCTTAGTGTATCATTAAGCCTGAATTTTTAAACATCACATCATTTTGGTATTTCCAAATGTGTTATGTTTCCTTTTTAAACAACAATATTCTTTTAAATGCTCAGGCTGATGGGTATAAACAAAATTACTTGCTATTTTAAAATAGACTTTTTTTCTTTGGAGAAATTACATTCTGCAATTCAAGTGTAGTTTTGGAAGAAGATGATCTGTGTTTGAACCAGAGTTTTCCTAAGAAGTCTGGCATTTACTGGAATTGGGTTAAACAGTAAAGGATCTCTTTATTATTCTATGGCCATATGTTTAGAGGTTCGCTCACAGAAAGTATTGTTCATGAAAAGCTCCAGCTAAGGAGACATTTTGAATTCATAAAAGAACTACATAGTTTGAAAAGAATGCATAGCATTATGTATTGACACCACACCACCAGAGACAAAAGAACAGAATTTAATAAGAGAGAATGGTGCTCATGAGATTTCTCTTTTTCTTGTTAATTAGTTACTTTAACTACATTGTCTGCAAGT
Source organism: Myotis myotis (assembly GCF_014108235.1). Lineage (NCBI taxonomy): Eukaryota > Metazoa > Chordata > Mammalia > Chiroptera > Vespertilionidae > Myotis > Myotis myotis. Next base: position 123,286,718 of record NW_023416313.1, read on the forward strand.
ATAATGGACACCATTATTCTTAATAGTTCTTTATTGCCAGATGATGTATACAGACATCATGTAGTCCATTTTAATTATTTCATTTTGCTAGATTCTCCCCTCCCTGTAATACAGTGGTGAGTGCAGGTAGGACTTTTTGTCCTGACAGACTATGCTGGACAGTAGTGGTTTCTCAATTTTTGAAATTAAAAGGGTACTTCTTGCTAACCTAATGGTTCCTTCCATGTTTCTGTGCCAGGTATGACTATGTGGAAGTCATTGATGGAGAAAATGAAAATGGACGTTTATGGGGAAAGTTCTGTGGAAAGATTGCCCCTTCTCCTATAGTGTCTTCAGGGCCATTTCTTTTCATCAAATTTGTCTCTGACTATGAGACACATGGTGCAGGATTTTCCATACGTTATGAAATTTTCAAGAGAGGTGAGTAATGTAGAGTAAAAAAATACAACTAAATGTTTATTAAGATTGTTTGATTCATGAAAGACAAAGTGAAAAGAAAGACAAGGAGTAAATGCTATTATCCTTTTGAAAAAAAAATCATGTATTCTCATTATAGAAATGTTAGAAATATTTTAAACAAAGGAAAAGTATCCACTATATGGTGGAAGTATATTTAAATTTAAAAAAAAAATACTTCATTAATCAAAATTGCATGATTCTAATGTGTTTTATATGGCATTTATAAGGCATATACTCCATTAAACTCTTTTAAGGTCATTTCTTCTTAAAATATGTTTTATCTACTGTTGAAGTTTAATTCTTTCCCCCATTAAAAATGCAGTCCTGTTGCCTTAAAGTTATGTATAGCCTGTTTCTTTTATTTTATTCTAAAATTTAAACCTGGTGGTTCCCAGGAAAAGCAAAGCAGTCCACTAGCTTTAGAGTGTCTAAAGCTATTGGAGGATTTCTATTAATGGGGGAATTGTTGGGGAAAGACCTCTTGGAAAAAATAGAGCAGTAACACTTTCAATGGCATTCCCCTTAGGAATTGCATGCCAGTTTCCCCTCCAATATAATTACTTACTAATCTTCTGTTCCAATGCTATATATTGAGATGAGATAGGATCTGATAAATCCGGTCTCCCAGCCTTTAGGAATTAAAGACACATATCAGTCAATTTGTAAACAATATATCTTTACCTACATATCACTGTTTTTTCCAACAGCCTATAGAATCTTTTGATGCATTAAATTCATACTTCACTTATATTTATTGTACTTAATTATTCCCTTAACATTAATGTGTGGAGGACCTATCTAGGGACAGAAGTTCAAGATTTGAATATATTGTCCTAGAATATAGGCAAAAGAGCTTTTTAAAATAGAACAAATCTAGCCATACCAATGGCAAATGGCTAAGGTCTTCTGGGTCAGCAACAACTGAGAATAGTGAAAAGGAGTCATTAGGAGTTTCTGGGAACATTGATACAACTTCTTAAAATTTCAAAGATATCTGCACTGCCCCATAGAAATGTAGATAGATGAAGAGAACTTACTTCAGACATTTATTTAAGTACATACTTGGAAACTCTTTAGTATGAATATGACATCAGTATGTACAGATGATTACATATGTACATATTTCCTTGTATTGAAAGCCGTTTGTTGTGTTAAATCATTTTGTACACATATGCACACACATATCTACATTTGCTTACCTGCACATGGCACTACAAAGAAAAATGGTGCCACCAAAGGGGCTGAGAGAACAGCCATTTCAGTGTTCTCAAAGATCTGAAAATGGTTGAAAGAGAAAAGAGAGAGAGATCTATTACTATGTCATTAAGAATTATTCATCTTCTTCCAAAAGAATTCCATTCCCTTCGCTCTCTTAGTCTCAGATGTACCATTATTTCTCTGTCCTGCTCTCCAGCACCATCCTTAAAACAGGAAGCCTTTTTTGATTTTTTCTTCTTGCCTCCCTACATCCCATATAGCTTCTAGTTCTTTGGAGTTTTTACCCTAAGATGTCAGAGTCACACTTCCTTTCCATGCCCATTGCCACTAACTAAACAGGCCCAATCTGTGGTTCTCTCCACCCTCTCTTATTCTACATACATTTTCTCAAACAGTCCTCAAGCCATAGTCTTCAAAATGACTATGGCAGTTCCCATGGGTCATAGTCAAGCCTCATTGTCCTGTTGAGTCAAGTGCAAGGCTTAACATCACCTGTTCAGGACCTTCTCCAGCTCCTACTCTCACAGATCACAAGCTGGCTTTCTGCCTCAGAAGAGTGCACTGGGTAATGTCCAGCAGACCTGAATGTGAATTTTAATTCTGCCACTTACTATTTGAGAATGTTCAGAGCCTCCAATTCCTCATCTGAAAAATGGATAATAGTATCTAGCACAAGCTTGTTGTAAACATCAGTTGAAATGGAAAACATGCAGCCACTGCCTGGCACTAAAGATGTGTCTAATAAGAACTTATTGTTGCAATGATTATGGATTAACCTGATGCCTTCTGGATTCATAGTCCTGCTCTCTTCGGTTTATGTCCCTTAACTTATATAAGCAGCTAGCTTTGTCTAAATGAATTTTTCTTAGGAAGCTCTTCCTAATTAATATACTTTGTTTCCTATACATATACCCAACTTATCTCCTACATATAAATACATACATATATATACATAATGTATTCATACCACATAAATATGTTTCACTTACCATGTTTTTTCTTAATATTTTCAAATTTCTTCATGCATGCATGTTTCCTTTCCCAACTACATTGTTATTGCTGAAAAATGCAAGAAGACGTTGTCCCCCTCACTATGCCTCTTAGAACCATCCTGGAACCCAATGTCTCTCCCCAGGTACCCCCCGTTTCCCTTCTACATCTCTTCCCAGGTGCTGAAACCTTCAGCCACCAGCCCTAAAATCATTCCCATTCACCTAAAGAAATTTCTGTGGGAAATCCAAGCCAACCCACGTATCACTCTTTCCTTCCTTCCCTTGGCCTGGGTCATCCAGGCCCAAAGCAGGGAAAAAGCTGTAGTCATTTTCTATGGGTCTCAATGAAGGAGAGGGCCACATTTACTAAGAGGGGGATGAGTCACTGAAGTCATTTGATTAAAAGCTTCTATATTTAATAATTATTCCAAAGAGAGTATCTTAGCTATTATTATCATCCATTTTTATTGCCATTAACAATGAAATGTCACTCTTATAGCTACACAGAGTACTCTCAGTTTTACAGATAATGTCAGAAGCATGGTGTTCACTGGCTCCAGTGCTGGGCATGCACCTTGTATCAGCAGCTCATTTGCTCCTAGGCATAGGGTGCTGCTCGCCCTCCCTCCTGTTCCTTGCTTGTATACTCACTGCAGAATTCCTTAACCCACTCCTGCCACCTCCTTTCTGGGGGTGTATTTGCTCAACTGTGGCAAATTTATGCAATTGTGAATAAGGAAAATGTTAAAACAAATATGTATGATGGAGGAAGTAGGATATTATAGAATCTTTTAAGTTTAATGGGATTTTATTTTTTCAAATCCCAAAGTCTACCTCCCATTTGCAATGCAAAGATTCTGAGGAACAGAAAGGTTAGGAGACCACTGAGGCTACATGGCAGATTTGTGGTAAAAAGGCAGGACTGGAACTCAGACCTTCTGGTGCTCAATCAAGTTCTCTTCCATCACCACATGGAATTTTCCCAGCTTTTGTCAAATACTTTAGAAAACCTGAGCTAGCTTCCAAAGGTATCTGACAGACAAGGACACAGTGAAAGCATTGAAATATATTTTATTTTTAAAGTATGCCTTTATTTCTGTCATTTTTTTCTCTCTCTCACTTATCTTAATCTCAACTGGATAGTTTTATCTAAGAAGGAAGAAATATCAGTACCGGCATTAAACCCTGATTTTGCTTTGCCTTACAAGGACCTAGCCAACATATTGTTTGTCCCAGGGAGGAAGTTGGAGGTCTCCAGGGTCACTGTTCCTACATCTTGGAAATAAAATTTTAAAGGATTCCCAATATCATAGTCTCCCAAAATGTATACACACTTTAATAGCTGATAGCTCAATTTTGAAAATGAAATGCATTTTAGTGAACACTGCCTTTATAATTATTCAAAGTATGTGTATACATTTTTAAGACCACCCTATTTAGTGCTGGATGCCATGAATTGAAATTGTGTCATTTGTGTAGTCATAAGGTTAGCTTAATATATGTCTGAATATGCTTGATCAATTTAAATTATAAATCACCATAATCTGTAAAGTATTGATCAATGAATAGTCATTAAAATCACACATTAAAAATATGTACATTACACTCATATATATAATTTTAGAATGGCAGACAGTACTGTCTCTGATACTGTGGGGAAGGTTAGGATATCAACCTTGATATTAGGTGACTTCTAGCAGCATGGCCTGTAATCACAGTTATGGCGCTCTCACTAGCAGCCACACTTTACCAGCACACCTGTGTCAACATCGCTCAGAATGAGTCACTCACCCTGGGTACATGTACGAATTACCTCTCACAGCTAGTTTGTCAAAAAGGTAGAGGTCACATCTGGCAAAGTTACTGAGTCACTGGTGTAGGAATCTGAAACCCAAACTCTCTCCATTGAATTCTCCCTCTCGCCTTTGTAAATGTTCCATTTCACCAATAAAGGGCTGTCAGTTTCAAGATTTAAGGATTTAAGCTTGAAGGGGCTATAATTATTTCTCTAGGACTCTGTCAAGAGATTTCTGTACTTACTCATTCATTGTTCCCATGTGATTTTATATTTGTCATTTTTTTCTCTCTAAACAGCAGAAGTTTTTTAATTGCTCCACACAAATGGAAAACTAAGGTGAAGACAATAAATCTGAACTTGACTTTTCATACCTAGTAGTACTATGAAAAGGTTGAGTGATTTGGACAGTGATTGCAAAGATCGGCTTTTATTAGAAAGATATGTGGTCTTTGCCCAGGTTATTTCTTAATAAAGTCATTTAAAGGGATTTTCACTTTGCTCCTTTTTCTCTTTTGTTCATAGGTCCTGAGTGTTCCCAGAACTACACAAGCCCTAGTGGAGTGATAAAATCCCCTGGATTCCCTGAAAAATATCCCAACAGCCTTGAATGCACTTATATTATCTTCGCACCAAAGATGTCAGAGATTATCCTGGAATTTGAAAGCTTTGACCTAGAGCTTGACTCAAATCCTCCTGGGGGCATGTTCTGTCGCTATGACCGGCTAGAAATCTGGGATGGATTCCCTGATGGTAAGAAGGGCAAGAAGAATCCCCAAAAGGGAAAGACATTGAGGGGGGGCGGGGTAATGGGATCCTTTGACACATGTCATGATACATGCATCATTTTTTAAAAATAGCTCAGAAGGAGGAAGGAAATCAATAATTCTATGCAGAGCAGCTTTGAGATCAAACAGCCTTTGTAATTAGTTCAACTCCTTCGTTTTGTAGATAAGGAAACTGAGACCCTGAATGATCATGCAAGACCTCATACATTTTTTTGTGATAGAATTAAAAACCAATATATACTTTTCCTGACTAAAGTATTTTGTTCATTTTATTGACCTGTCTACTGGTCATTAATTCATAGACTGTTAGAGGAGAATATCTTAAGAGATAAATTAAATCAAACCACTCATTTTACCAATGATGAGCCTAAGAGAAGTTAAATAACTAGTAAAAGTTTAGGGGTGAAATAAGCATCCATTATGCTACTAAAAATTTAGAAGAGGAATGAGAATGTTTGGACATTTCTAATTTAGACAGACCTTGCCCACTCTCTAGTGAATTTTTATCTTTGGCAACTTGAATCACCTCAATATATTCTTCATATTCATTGTCCCTATCATCTAAATTCATTATACACTTTTAAAATATTGATTGAGCACCTGCCTTGTCCCAGGTACTATTCTAGCCACTTGGTAAATAAAACAATCAAAGATGACTATCCTTGTGGAGCTTAGATTTGAGGGGTGGGGGAATGAGACAACAAACAAGGCATAGTACAAATAAATGAATTATATGTATGGAATGTTAGAAGGTGAGAAGTTCTATAAACAAGAAAAAAGTGAAAGAAAGAAAAAATAGAACAGTATGAAGGTATGAAACGTGCTAGTGTTAGGGGAGAGGAATGTGTGGAATAATTTTTAAATAGGATGGTCAGACTAGGCCTTCTACAGAAAGTGATATTTGAACTAAGATTTGAGGGAGGTCAGAGAGGTAGCCCTGTGGACACCTAAAGAAAAGTTTTCCATTTAAATCCTTGTGAATTAGAAGAAGAATGGCAAAAATACACACCCAAATTCTAAACAGCGGGAGAGAACATCAAATAATTTGCTGCAGCTGCATTGTATGGCATAGCTTGTCTTGTGTTTAGTCTAGTTTAATATTAATATTTTTCTAGAGAATACACTATACAAATCAGAAAGGGCAGTTTGGAAGTTCTTACAAATCATGCAGTTAGACATATAAAACCATTTATAAAATATTATTTTATGATATTATCAATTTGGAGGAAACAGTATTTAAATAAATTATAGATGGAGAACAAGTATAATGTAAAAGAATTTGTCTTTGAAATGACATTAAAATTATCAGTGTAATTTAATTTAGTTATGTTCCTGTTCCTAGACAGTAAAGGAGAAAAACTGGGTTTAAAGAAAGCTTATATTGTCATTGGAATACATGGATAAGTTAACATTAGTTTAGCTGCTTCTTTAGTCTGTTACCATATAAATAGGGTTATGATGATCTTAAGGAAACTCCTTCATTAAGTAATGAGATTTTCCCAAACAGAGTACTGATTGATTTCCAAGTATTCAATCCAATAATTAGGAAAACAATATTATAATAGTATTGTAATAATAGTTGGAACATTTAATAAAGGGTTTATTTGTTCACAACCCAAATTTGCAGCCTTTCTTTCTAGAACTTACATTTAAATTAACATCTGAAAAAGAGGTCCAATCAACCACCTTATTTAGAATACTTTCAGAAAGAAACACATTGTTATTAGTGTCAAAGGTTTTTCAAAGTAGTAATTTTCTGGGTTTGGAAAATCACTGAGTTGAAGGGAAGAACAATTAACAATGAGAGTTGTTAGCCTTGCAATTCACCCATGTTTTGAACTATGGTGAGTTTGACTTGATCCCAGAAAAAACTGGCTTTGGAATGGAAAAAATTGTGTTTGTATATTTGTTAATGTTTACCTGGCCTTGTCCATCTTATCCCAACGTAGCAGCTCACTCTCTTAGCCAAAATGAGAGACTGCGTGCTCTCCTGAGTTTCTGTCAGTGGCACTAGAAACATTTTTTCATAGTAGTTCAATACATACAGTTTCTCTGCCAGCAAAATTGCTTTTAGTCTTTGATATTCTTTCCAAAAACAACAACCAGAAGGCGCTGAAGGCTTTTAACCACCAAGTAGTTTTTATGCTGCATTTTATCACAAACATTAAATTAGATGATTAAGTAATTCAAAGCTACCCATTGATTCAAATAGACTTTGAAGAAAAGCAGTTCACTCCAAAACTGGAAATCCAAGGCATGCATGTTGTGAACCACATATCTCCATCTATCATGCTCTCTGAAGCTCTGTGGATTCACAAGTAGCAACTCTGAAGTAATTGAGGAAGTTTAAACATATAGCTAAGCATGCTGCCTGGTTGATGCCACAAATGCTTGTGCTGAATCATGGAACCAAGTATGAATGCTTAACTCACACCACATGGATGCAGATGAAGTCAGCCCCCTTCGGGGAGGTGGGGGGGGGGGAAGCTGGGACTATCCTTGTTACCTATATCCTAAGCATTATTGATGATTTTAGGAATACCTTTCATAAAAGCTAAATTGAGTTCTGTTTTTAAAAATTTACTTTTAAATTAAAATTAACCTTCTAAACTATAAATATAAAATATAAATCACATAAATATAAACAGTCCAAAATATAAATGTAAGTGTTTTTCTGGGGAAAAGTTGCAAAGTCTAGATATTCTCCACCAAAAGGTTCATTATTGTAAGACTAATATACATAGCCTATCTTGCACTTCTCTGAAATGATTCCATTATTTATTTATTTATTCATTCATTCATTCAAAATACCTCATTTTAAAATGACCTCTTTAGATTAGATCATTGTCCTTTTTTTTAAAGTAAAAAGGTAGAAAAAAGCCAAAGTGTCTGACTCTGAAGTAGGGTGGTAATTATTGGAGAGATTAATGGGAAAATACAAAGAATGAGGTACTACCATTTCCAGTTCCAGGTATATCTTTTAAACTATACAAGTACTATATTGGTTTCACACCTGAGAAGATATCAATGATTTTAGGAATTGTAGCAGTTCTACTCTCCCTCAAGAGATAGTTTAGTCCATATTGCTCGCTTAAATTCTTCAACAATTCAATTTTTGAATGATACTTCTGTTTTTGTGACAATTTTCTTCTCCTTGGCATTGAGTCCAAAAGAATGGGAGAAGGAAATCTAGTCTCTGTGTTCATGTAAATACACAAATGCACACAAACCTGAGAAGGACAAGAGTACTTTACCCACTCTCCCTCAGATCAATATTGCATTAGTTTGCTAGGCTAAGGTCTCCCTGTTGTTCAGGAAAATTCAATACTTCTTTGTATTATAGTCGAAAAAGCCTTTCACTCTCATATCTTGAGGGTTCCTGTAGAGAGTTGTATTCTGCTGTCTGGGGCAATGTTCTAAAGGACAGAAGGCAGATTTACACAGCATGCCATACACATTATAAACCAGTGAGTCATGGAGACTCTAAATTATGAGTCTGCACTAGACAAGTTCTCTTCTGTTTGCTCCTTCAAAAAGACTCCCCTACCCCCACCCTCTCCAGAGGAACTGGGTGACAGTGGTGGGGGAGGATCAGCAGCCAGAGCTGAAGCGGGTGACTACAACTTCCCTTGTGCCCTATATTCTTGCTAAGGTCAGTGACCATGGTGATCAGAGAAGGACCCCAACAATTAAGGCTGTAAAAGTTTGCCCACAAACTAAAGAAAAAGAAAGTGATGAAACCACAATAATGCAATTTAAATGAGGGAGGATGAATGGACTCTAAGCTTCCCATTAAGACTAAAGACCAGAAATGGGATTCTTTTTAAGGAAAAAAAATACTTGAGTTTATATTCTAGCTAGATATTTTTATGCATATGTTATGGGCAACTTTACACTCCATACCAGCCATGGGCAAACTACGGCCCGCGGGCCAGATCCCATTTGAAATGAATAAGACTAAAAAAAAAATAAGACCGTACCCTTTTATGTAATGATGTTTACTTTGAATTTATATTAGTTCACACAAACACTCCATCCATGCTTTTGTTCCGGCCCTCCGGTCCAGTTTAAGAACCCACTGTGGCCCTCGAGTCAAAAAGTTTGCCCACCCCTGCTCCATACTAAAGGAAAAAAGTGTTGGATTGTGGTAGGGCCACTTTCGGAATGAGGAAAATCTGGCAAAGTACTAGCACTTACAGAAGAATCTGAGGCCAGGATTAAAGCTAGAAAAACAAACAAACAAATAAAAACAGCAAAAGTTTCACCTTCTGAGATGTTCTCTTCTGCCAACTTGGAATGCAACAAAATGTTCTTCCCATGATGCAAAGCCACTGCCTATGACCATGTGATACATTCTAGATAATCTTTATCAATTCCCCTAAATGGGTCAGCCTTCTTGTTTCCTTCATAATAAAGCAATATAAACATACACACAATGTTTGCTTGCTGAAGACTGAGGGATTACAATAGACCGAAAACTCTTGGTGTGTTCTTTATTGAACTTATTGGGATGAGATCCTATCTAATAAAAGAGAAAGATGGTAATTGGCGTATGACCGCTACCCTTCCCATTGGCTAATCAGGAAGATATGCAAATTAACTCCCAGCCAAGATGGCGGCCGGCAGCCAGGCAGCTGATGCGAACAGGGAGACTTGCTTGCTTCAGTGATGGAGGACTCCAACGTTCCCCGCCTGACTTGCCGGCCTCTCAGCTGCAACTCTAAGCAACTATGTTGCAAATATAGAAGCTAAAAAACCCCCAGAAACCTGCTTTACTCAGCCGGGCTTCAGCCAGCCGGACCGCAACATTGTATCAAATACAGACTGTAAACAAAGGCCAGAAACCTGTTTTCAGCAGCAAAAGCTGGCCCAGAATAAAAAAGAAAAAAAAAAGAAAAAAAGGAGTGGTTGGGAGCTTCAGTCACCCGTCAGCCTGAAAACGGCCCTCAGCCCCTCAGCCAGACTGGCCAGGCACCCCAGTGGGGACTCCCACCCTGATCCAGGACACCCATCAGGACAAACCAGCCAGCCCCACCCAGGCACCAGGCCACTATTCTATATAGTAAAAGGGTAATATGCCTCCCAGCATCGGGATCAGCAGAGCCGAGAGGCCTCCCGGCACTGGGATCAGTGTGACAGGGGGCAGCGCCCAAACCCCCTGATCGCCCTGCGGCTCTGTGTGTGACAGAGTGCAGTGCCCTAACCCCCTGATCGGCCCTGCTCTGTGTGTGACAGGGTGCAGCGCCTCAACCCCCTGATCAGCCCTGCTCTGTGGGTGATAGAGAGTGGCGCCCCAACCCCCCCACCACCACCACGGGCCCTGCTCTGTGTGTGACAGTGGTGGCACCCCAACCCCCTGATTGGCTCTGCTCTGTGGGTGATAGAGGGCGGCACCCCAACCCCCTAATCTGCCCTGCTCTGTGCGTGACAGGGGGTGCCGCCGCAACTTCCCTATCGACCCTGCCTTGAGTGTGACAGGGGGCGGTGCTCCAACCCCCCAATCGGCCCTGCTCTGAGCCCGACCAGGGGCTGCACCTAGGGATTGGGCCTGCCCTCTGCCACCCGGGAGCAGGCCTAAGCCAGCAGGTCGTTATCTCCTGAGGGGTCCCAGACTGCGAGAGGGCACAGGCCAGGCTGAGGGACCCCCTCTACCCCCCCCGAGTGCACAAATTTTTGTGCACCGGGCCTCTAGTTGGTAAATAAAATTATACAGGTTTCAGGCATACAATTCTACAATACATCATCTGTATATTATATTGTGTGTTTACCAACCCAAGTCAAGTCTCCTTCCATCACCATTTATCCCCTCTTTACCCTCATCTACCTCCTCCATCCCGCTTCCCTCTATAAATCACCATACTGTTGTCTATGTCCACATGAGTCTTTCTTTTTTTTTCTTTGCTTAATCCCTTCACCCTTCTCACCCAGCCCTCCATCCTCTCCCCTCTGACAGCTGATAGTCTGTTCTCTTTGAATCCTGTCAAATCAATTGCTTTGAATGAATAAAATAACCTTTTTGTACCAACTCAAATATGTAAACTACGTGGGGTTAGGTTTTGTTTTTCTTTTTCTTTGTGTTTTTTGTTCTCTTTTCAAGAGTATTGGCTAAGAACTAAAAACCTGTTAGCCAAGAATCTGAACACTCTAAAAAGAAGGGTTCTCAGATTAGTTGCCAACCTAAGAACTCAGCTGATATGTGGGACTCCAGGCTGATCACTTCTGTGGGGTTCGCTTTTTCAGTCACACTTGGAGTTTCTCTGAGCCCTCGTCCACAGCCTTCTGCATCCAAGCTGCACATACAGGACTTGGAACACCTCTTCCCTGTTGAAGGCTCATCCTGCCAGGGATAGGTCCACCTACTGTATTTTCTTGAACAAAGCAATAACTTTTAGTTGAAATGCACAAAATAATGGGTTTCTTGGAGGGTAAAATGGTCCCTGTCAGACTGTCTTTCTAAGTCCAAACCATCTGGTACATTTTTACCATATGTGCAAAGAAAAAAACCTAGAGAAAATGATACTTTTTTTTTTTTTTTGTCTTGCTATTGATCTGGACAGGGAAATGGAAAGATTCTCCAAACCCAGATGGCCCTGCACCATCCATAAGACAATTTATAATTATTAATTGCCAAGATTTGTCTAAAAGCACGTCAACAAGGGTGTGGCCAGTGTAAGCCAAATAGCAATTTAACTTTATCACAAATCAATCAGCATTCCCAAACTTGACTGCCTCAGGGACTACTTTCTTCCTGGTGCACACAGTCAAATAGCTGCTGGGTCAAGCTCTTGGCTGCTGGACACCAGTGCAACGCAGTCAGGGGAAAAACTAGGACCGAAGTCAGAAAGATGTATTTTCCTTTCATTTTGATTACAACTTGCTATTTTGCATAAATGATTGGTATCTACAGTTTCTAAATTTTTAAATTGTCACAATTGTAAATTAGTATTCAGATTAAGTTCTGAGTTGGACAGGATCCTTTATCAAAGTCACTGATATTTGTCATAATAGGGCTCCCCGATTAAAATATAGAATGAGGAAAGAAATCAGGGTTACACAGTGTTGGATCAGACCCTGATCCCAGCCAGGATCCCAGGACATAGGCCTTCCTTAGGATCTCCTTCTAGGGCAGGGCAGTGAGGACAGGCAACTCTAAGAGACCTTGTTCACCACAGCATCGAATTGGTCCTGGAGATGAATTCCAAGGTTCCACTTAACAGCCCAAATCTCATTCTTTGAAAGTGAAGAAAGCATTTTGATTCTGTTAATGAACACAACTTGCTTCCCAGGGAATGTGGTGATATCTGCTACTGCTCTTCTGAGTACACTTGGAAATTCTCTCCACAAACCTGATCGGATATGTTCAATGCAAAGCAATTAGCCAGGGAAGACGCTTTGTGTGGGAAAACACTGGGTTCCACTGGAACCCATGTTTGCAAATGGGGATTCTTGCATCTGCTTTAGAAGAAAATATATTTTAATGTTTTCTGCATTTCTCCCTTTCCAGTTGGCCCTCACATTGGACGTTACTGTGGACAGAAAACTCCAGGTCGAGTTCGTTCCTCATCTGGCATTTTATCGATGGTTTTTTATACTGACAGTGCGATAGCAAAAGAAGGCTTCTCAGCAAACTACAGCGTCCTGCAGAACAGCCTCTCTAAAGGTCAGTGTTCATTCACCTTGTAAAGCCTGTGGTAAATACTCCTTGTTATTCCTCCTCACACACCAGGGGTAGCAAGAAACAATAAAGAAATGTTTCATGAATTGGATTGCCAATTGTTTATTTTTCTCTTTTAAGTGGATTTTATGAATATCAATAGGAAGAATTATCTGGTGTGCTTTCTTAATAAAATTATACATGAGGTGGTTGCTTATAAGCCTCTGAAATTATGGGAGAAAGTGGGAAATCAAAAAACAGTGCTTTAAAACAATGAAATATGCCAGGCCACCTACCTGGCACCTTCAAATATGTATTGGGCTAAGATTCCTAAAAGGACAAACATGCATCATGGATGATAAGGACGAATCTGTGGAGTTCATTGACAGGGCAGCCATATAGAATGGATGGTGTGCCATGGTTTGGTCTGCGGAAACCGTTATGTTGTTCTTTCTTAAGTGAATGAAAGTGGATATTCATGTAAAAGAAGCATGTAATTTCTGTTACAATTTTTCATAAAAGAAAGAATAAGGAATATCTGTTTGTATCTTATTAAAATACTCAAATAACTCTGCCCTTCCTCAAAGTTTATGTGTTTTCCAGCTTTTAAGGGCCCAATGGGGGGAAAAACCTGAAGAACAATGAATAAATTGTTTCATCAGTTCTAGCTTCGGGTTGTAAAGTAAGATAAGGAGAAGACTAGGTGTTTGGAGACCTTTTATACCAGATCTTAATGGAAAATAAAAAGGCCAATTAAACTCCAAGAAATTTAATTGATTAATTAATCCATGTATTTTTGTGCTATAAATATTTTTATATTGCAAATAACAAACCTAACCTTAAAAGTATAAAACCAGTGAATGAAAACCTTTTATGCCTTAAAACCTTACCTATTGTGATAGAAAATTCAAAAAATGTAAAATTTTGGTTAGTTGAGATTTTCTGGATGGCTCATTTTTAAAGCTTTTTTTCCTTTAGTGCCTTAGATTCACATTTTCCTAAAATTAATGATTCATTTTCCAATATCATATGTCATATCAATTTCATATTTTATTTTTTCACTGAGTGTATGAGACCTAGTGGAATACATGGTCATCATTGTTAGCATTATTTTATGCTCTAAAACTCTTAAACTGTTGTGCCCTTTGGGATCATATGATACTGCATTTACCCCTGACAGATACTTTTGTGTTTTAATAAAATAAACTGGTGATTTTAATAATCATGACTAGGCCAGGAGCAGGTAGCATGAGAACTAAAAGATGCAGAAGAGGTGGCTTGGGTGCTAATTGCAAGGATTCTGAAAGACAGAGTTAAGGACTAGTGTCCACTGACTATGGATTATAAATGGACATAGAATTTTTTCACCTTTATTAAATACTGTAAGAAATAATTCAATAGTAAAATTTTATTGAAACACAATTTTTGGTGTGTGCCCATGTGACATGTCTACATACATTAAACTTTGAAAAGAAATCGGAATTTCCATATTTCCTACCAATTTCTAATAGTATTCCTGTCAACCTAGGTCCAGTTGGAAAAATATTTAATCACTATGAGGTCATCATAGCATTGCTTTAAGTGATTATTGTCATGGTCTGGCTTGGTGGCTCAGTTGGTTGGACTGTCATCCCATACACCAAAAGGTTGTGGGTTCGATTCTGGGTCAGGGCACATTTTGGTTTTGATCCCCAGACATGGTGCATATAGGAGGCAACCAATCTATGTTTCTCTCTCTCCTCTCTCACATCGATGATTTTCTCTCTCTCTCCCCCTTACTCTCTCTTTCTTTTTTTAAAAAAGAAATATATATCCTCAGGTGAGGATTAAAAAAAAATTATTTCCATGAACCTGAGTGTCCATCAATAGATAAATCAAAGAGAACATGTGAAAAATGTAATATTATTCAGCCATAACACGAATGAAATCTTACCATTGATGACAAAATGGATGGACCTAGAAGATATTATACTAAGTGAAATAAATCAGACAGAGAAAGACAAACACCGTGTGACTCCACTTATATGTAGAATCTATAAAACAAAATAAATGGGCAAACAAAACAGAAAAAAAAATTATTGCCACGAAAATGCATACATGAGTCCTAGCTTCTAATAAGTTCTTTACTGTCATCTTTTGTAAAACTTTGTTTGAACACAATATGAAATTTTTAGTCTTTCAGATTAAAAAGAAGAAGAAGAAACACAGGTGCCCTATGTTTTGATGACTTTGGGCCATTTTTTTCCCTCCTTTCAGATTTCAAATGTATGGAAGCTCTGGGCATGGAATCGGGAGAGATTCATTCTGACCAAATCACAGCTTCTTCCCAGTATAGCACCAACTGGTCTTCAGAACGCTCCCGCCTGAATTACCCTGAGAATGGATGGACACCTGGAGAAGATTCCTACAGAGAGTGGATACAGGTAGGTCGCTTAAGACCTGGCACATTTAGGGTTGAAGATGATTTGGGTCATTTAGAAAGATTGTTGAAAAACACAGTGCCTGACAAGTGCCTTCAGATGAGAAGAAAAGGTTAATGGGCACTAAGTCACTGTGGAACCACGTCACAAAGGCACACCATCAAAAAAAAAAAAAAAAAAAAAAAAGCATATCCTGATGACATCTCTGAAAATCCATGCATCTTCTCAAATACCTACATAGGACTCTTCACAGAATTTAAGCAAAGATGTCTCACTTTGGTAACACTGAAAGATCTGATTTTTCCCCAAAACTACACATTTTTTATTAATATGCTTCCTACTTCAACGGATGTTTATTTTCTGGATGAAATATATTAAACCTACTTGTAGACTTGAGTGAAATACTTGTTCCCAATTATAGGGTTTTTAATTTATTTGTTCAGGTAGACAAAGGGAAGAAGCAGATTGAGGTTCACTTTTACATGTAGGGTAATATAGCACAGGCGGTTTATTTGAGGGCACTGGTCTCTGTGGATTATGTTTACACATCCATGTATGAAATGCACATATTCATATTCTCATTAGTGAAATTGTTTATGCTTTCCTCACTTTGCTCTGGCATTCCCTTCTCTCCCATAACCCTTGTATTCCCCACAAACCCTCCTCCCGTCAGTAGTATCCCCTCCCCTCACTCATCTCTGGTCTTGATCCTAACACCATATCCATTCCTCAACTTGCCCAACCTTGATATCTGGATACTCCCAGACAAAGCCTGATGTTCACATTCTTGACTTTTTCACCCATTGTAAAATGAAACACACATATCTGACTGAGTGGGTTAACCTGTGGGCAAATTATACAAAGTGAATTGCTGAAGGATCCAGGCTCCCTTTTGAGGAGAGTAGGCAGCACCTTGCATTCATTGCTAGATATATAAAAACTAGGGGCCCGGTACACGAAATTCGTGCACTGGGTGGTGGGGGGGGGGGGGAGTGTCCCTCAGCTCAGCCTGCCCCCTCTCACATACTGGGAGCCCTCAGGAGTTGACCCCTATCACCCTCCAATCGCAGGATCGGCCCCTTGCCCAGGCCTGATGCCTCTGACAGAGGCGTCAGGCCTGGGCAGGGGACCCTCATTTCCCCCCATCACTGGTTCTGCCCCCAGCCCAGGCCTGATGCCTCTGGCCCAGGCATCAGGCCTGGGCAGGGGACCCCCAGACCCCTCCAATTGCTGGCTCTGCCCCTTGCCCAGGCCTGATGCCTCGGCCAGAGGCGTAGACCCCCATCACCCTCCGATCTCCTGATCGGCCCCTTGCCCAGGCCTGACGCCTCCGCCAGAGGTGTCAGGCTTGGACAGGGAACCCCCATCTCCCCCCGATCACTGGCTCCATCCCCCGCCCAGGCCTGATGCCTTGGCCAGAGGAGTTGACCCTCATCACCCTCCGATCACCAATCACCGGATCGGCCCCTTGACCAGGCCTGAGGCCTCCGGCAGAGGTGTCAGGCCTGGGCAGGGGACCCCCAGCTCCCCGCAATTGCAGGCTCCGCCCCTTCCCAGGCCTAAGGCCTCTGGCCTAGGCCTCCGGCCGGGGCAGCTGGGACCCGCAGTGGCAGCGGCCCTGCAATCGTGGGCTCCGCTTTAGGCCCAGGCAAGGGACCCCTAGCTCCCGGGACCGCCAGCTTCGACTGTGCCCAGCTCCCATCGCTGGCTCCACCCCTACTTCCTGCTATCACTGGCCAGGGCGGCAAGGGCACCTGATTCTCCCATCATGGCTGGGGGGCAGGGCAAAGGCGGCCCCAGGGCCGCCTTTGCCCTGCCCCCCAGCTCTTAGCTCCCCCCTGGGTTTCCGATCACTGTCAGTGGCAGGGGGCTTCTTCCTGCTTTCCCTTTCACCTCCCTGCATTGTGCCTACATATGCAAATTAGCCGCCATCTTTGTTGGCAGTTAACTGCCATCTCAGTTGGCAGTTAATTTGCATATAGCCCTGATTAGCCAATGAAAAGGGTAGTGCCGTACGCCAATTACCATTTTTCTCTTTTATTAGAGTAGATGACTAATTCCCAGAGGGACAGTTTCTCAGTAAGAAAAAAACCAAGGTTATTAACCCTCTATTTTCAACATCTAATGCTGTTTCAGTCTTTTGAGAACAAAATACTAGATTTTGTTTTACTTTGGGAAGGTCAATATTATTTTAACATACATTTAATGTGAAATGGCCTATTATAGGAGACAAACTCATCCTAAACTCTTACAGGAGACTGAACTAATGCTGAGAAATATCTAAAGGGTGAGAAAAGATGAGACTTTTACCTTGAGACTACTGAATCCAGTTTTATATTAAGTCAGAATTGAAATGAATTTGCCTATGTCAAAAAAGCTCTTGGTAACTTTAACTTGTTTTTCCACATTCCCAAACCAACAAGCAATTATGTATGATTGACAGATGTGCCTCTAGAGGAAAGCTTACATTTTGCAGTGCTAAGCGTGTTTGCATGGTAATGTAGTCCCATTCTTGGCAATGTGGAAAGCTCTCAATAATTTAGGGGAAGAGGTCTTGCAAGAGGTCTGAAATTGCAACTGCAGCAATTCTTCTGTGCAAGGCAAGTCAGTAGAAACACGGAAACAAAATAGGTCCTCAAAGTAATTTCCAACAGGACAGGATTTACATCGTTCTCAGGAGTTAGACACAATTTGAGATTGCCCTAGAAGAAAAAAAATATCTCAAATGTTCCAACTCTTTCTATCAAAGCATGTTCAGGAAAAGCAAAGTAACCAAAACAAGAAGGTTTATTTCTTTCTTGTGCTACTTTCCTTCTCTGATTTGCTGAAGGGCTGCTCAACATTTTCTCAACCAGGGCCCACAAGGAGGGGGAGCAGCTGTCATCTGAAATGGTGCCTGTCACCAAGGCAGAGGGAGAAAGAGAGTGTGGTAGAACATGCTGGCTCTTTAATTCCCTCAAAAAAAGCACTTCCACCCACTTTTTTTTTTTTTTTTTTTTTTGCCAAAGCAAATCCCACAGCCACAGTAAACGTCTGAGAGGCAGTAATTCAACATGTGCTAACAGGAAGAGAGCTAGAAATAGTTGACAATTGTGCCATTCATAAAATAGTTACCATTTATTGAGTACTTACTATGTGGCCTGACCTCGCTGAATCCCTGACATAATTTTAATTCTCTGAGCAATCCTGTGGAAGAGGTACAATTATCCTCATTTTAAAACACTGAGGTTCGAAAAAATTAGTAAATGCCCTAGGTCACAGTTAGTGACTGAGTTTGGCAACCGGGGTCTGTGGGACCCCAACACCTGCTTCTTTACACAGTGTGCTGCATCTTTATCATTCATTACCACCCCTAGAAATTCAATCACTTACCTCCCGTTAGACTTTCCTCCCACTGGGAAGGCTCACACCAAGATGACTTGGGTGCTAACTGCTTCTAAGCCTGGCATGCAGGGCCCTAGCTCCTCAGCCCTCTCTATAAGATGAATGTCAGAAAAGCTTAGAGTCTGCTCGCCTTGAGGTAAAATGAGCTTTTTCTTCTTGGGGAGCTTAGTGGGCTCATTTACATGTTAGTTGTGTCTGTATACATGGTGGGAGTGCCTAACATCCACCCAAAACCTAATTACGAATAATTTCATGTGTTTCCAGCTTTTCAGAAACTACCTGGAGGTGGTTAGCTCCTTGTTTTTATTAGCTAAATGCTTTACAAATTACCGAAATACAGCATCATTGGACTGAGGGGCAAGAGTCACTTACCCCATCACGTCAATATGCAGATGGTATTTGTTTTCTTTTTCAGCTTTTACACATTTTGCATCAAATATACCCTACAAACATGTTGCTGTAGCAACAAGGACAAACACTTGCATGTGTTAAATTAATAAAACAATATTGGAAGCTGACTTTCCTTCAAGATAGGAACACTCTTAAGTTCCCATTGTTTTCTCTGGGAAATTACTGAGTGACATAAAAAAAAAAAAAAAAAAACAATGCACCATTAACCATCCACATGAACATTCACAATGGTGCTTCCTGTGAGATCTGTTGTCTGCCAGAAAGCTTAAAAACAAGAGGCAGCTTAGTGAGAAGGAGCACGAAGGGAAGTCTCAACTCAGAGGTCTGCACATGGTCATATCCTGCTCAAAAGGCTACTCATATCCTGAGCAACTAAAACCTCTTATGGTCAATGGCAGAGTTAAATCACAACGTGAAATTCTCCTATTTTTTTTTTCAAAGTATTTCATTCTGTTCTGTGTCCTAGAGCTGCTTATCTTATTATTAATTTAATTGTCTCTTGCTTTTGTTTCTGGCTAAACAATCAAAGATTCAAAGTGTAGACACAGGGTATCAATGGTGCTATTTAAAAAAAACCCACTTAATTTTCAAGCACATCATTAGAGCCCAAGCCATTAACCTTACTGAAACTGATTTCTTTTTCCTTTAAAATTGAGGTAATGTATGTGACTGTCTCCATTCAAGCTCTAGCAGGTTGTGATACTATGAATCTCAGAGAAATGCATTCTCAGTTTTTTTTCTTCATTTCTGCAAACTAAGTGCATAACAGACCTGTCTGTTCAGAAGACATGCTCTCATAGATCCTAAGTATAGCCATTTACACAAAGCAGAATTTAATTCACTAATTATTTTAATGTTTTATTGATGATAGTGTCCTCCACACTGTAAACAGATTTATTCTTCTAGCTTTAATTAAAGCTCTTGGGAGTGCTTTCCTCAAAAAAACTGTGACTTTTCCATGACTAAAATGCCAGAAAACAAGAAGAAAGAAAGGCAAGAGAAATCATGCCTGGAAGGAATATGAGCTTTGTTATTCCAAAGAAATAAAAATGGCACTGGGGACTAATGAATTACCACACCCTCCAGTGACTTTAGACATAATTACTTGACAAGCCACTTCAAGCTGGGTTCTACTCTTCTACAAATTTGAGGGCATTGTATTTTGTCGGGAAAATTTTTGTGTTAGATTATTTATACCTTCAATTATTCCAGAAAAGCAGACAGCAGTTGGCTTCTAAGCTACATCCTGCTTCCTTTGAGAAGTCAGCCCCATTATGAATTAATCACACAGAAAGAGGAGCCCTCAAAGATGGCAGTCTGTAACTATCAGCATCCATCAGCCCCTGAAGCAAGGCAACCGTGCAAATGTTCATTCTGAGGTGTGAGGAGAAGAAAGGTTCCAGAAGACAGGCACTAGTGCTAACCTTGTCAGGAAGCTTGTTTCCAGGTTTTACTTTTGCCTCACATGTATTTCTCTTGCATAATATTTCTATATTTTCTAACTGAAGGACCTCTGAAAGCAGACACCAGTAACAAAGGCCTTAGTGTGATAAGGAGGTAGGCTAAGCTGAATCAAAACACATCCACAACAACACATACGTACACACTTAGTTCTGATCACTCACTGAAGTTTCAAAGAGAGTAGGTGACTTCATTAAAGTTCAACATGCACAACTGGTCAAATCCAAGGTTTTAGTTTTTGGTGGATTTTCAAATTCATTGTAAGACATGTTCTAATGACAAAACCTAATTTTTTATAGCACTTCCTTGTAGAGCATCTTTGCATATACTTCTTATTTTAGTTTTAGAATATAAATTAAGTAGATAAGAGGTTTTTATTTGCAATTTCATGAGGCCCAGAGAGGTCAAATGGTTCACAGAATCCCAGTTTGGGAAAAGGTGCAACTTGTGGGAATGATCAGTCTTACACAATTAAAGTGGACGTCTTTCTGCAGACTTGGGAAGAGAGGCAGGCAGTAGGCACTGTGACACCTGACGACAGACAGCAACTGGTGATCGCCCCTTGTGGTTAGTCTGACATAGGCTCAGGGTGCAACTGGAGTTTGCACAGCTCTTTGGCCTCTCAAATTGAGTTTTTTCACCTCATGCTATATCATGTGAAGTAAACTGTGTAGATATTCTCATGCCAACTATACAGAGAAAAGCGACAAAGCCAGGTGAGGTCTTTGGGCCTCTCAGGTCACAGAGGACACTGTCCAAACCGCCAGATTCGTAACCTCCAATGCAGGGTCGTTCCTTTAGTCCAGGAGGTCCCTCAGAATCCATTTAGGGCTGTGAGTTGTTACTACCAACTTCTAAGTGGCTTCCTCATGATTCAGAAATGAATTGTCAGTTGTTACTTGCTGAGAACGGAGACAAAAGATAATTTAAAGGCATTGGTTTGATTTCAGGAACTAAAAAAGGGCTAACTGGATGTCCTTTAAGTGCCAAATGGAATGAAATAATTCATGAATTCATGGAAATATTCCCTCTGACAAAGAGTATAAATACACATTTTTAGCAAATTTTAGTTGGCGAATTGAGTGCTGCTTATTCAATTAGAAGAATTTCTTTCAAACACTTGTTTTTATCTTTAAAGTGAGTTGTCCTCTAAAATTGAAAGAAAGTGAAGTAATTTATCTTAAAGCTTTAGAATGTCATTCATTTTAATAAGTTTCATATATAATTTTCTCTTCTTTTAAACCTTGTGGACAAAACTTTCATTCTCTTATATTAATGTGTTGTGTGTAGAACAGTTATCTCCTATAAAGTGGTTTTTGGTTTTTCATACAATTTCTACTTCCCAGCAGGTTTATAATCTGTAATGCTGTATTCAAAATTGGTTCCTCCTGTTAAATTGACTAATCCAGAACGTATATTGAGCCAGGTCTTCCTAATTGTAAACTCTCTATGCTTGTAAGCTAGTCACTGTAGTGCATGTATTATCTCATTCCCAGCATTAGTAAATTGCTGAAATTGCAATAAAATGATAATTTATAAATGTGTGACTAGAGAACTGACAAAAATAGTGCATTGGTTTATCCAAATTTGGAATGATGCATGTAAAATATAATGTTGGACGGGGAGTGGGGGGGTGCTAGATAAAAAAGGTAAAGGGATTAAGAAAAAAAACCTCATAAACAGACAACTTCCTGATGAGTACCACAGGAAAATGGATGGGGGAGATAGAAGACACTAAAGGGGGAAATAAATGGTGAAGGAAGGAGTCTTGACTTGGGATGATGAACACACAATACAGTATACAGATGATGTTTATAGAACTGAACATCTGAAACCTATATAATTAGTAAAAATATATAATGTTGGCAGACTTAGGGACAATATAGGTGTTCAATTGAATGTTTACCCAGGTATTCTATGCATGTGAGTGTGTGTGTGTGTACAGGGGTGTTTATTGCAACTAATACTAACATGCTGTTTTAGCTAAAACATTGATCCGGAAGAGAGATGATTTACTTTAAAAAATTCTTTCAGGTGAGCCTTTGGTTCTCTTGCTTTTATTCTAAACTGACTTCTACTTTCTGCATACAATGAATGCTTTATATCCTACCTTTCATACATCACAGGTTTCTTTTCTATGACTAGCTTTCCAACCAGGAAGTCCATGTTCCCAAAATTATTGCCTCCTGAAGAGCTTTTCTTAGTGCTTTCTCTGGTACCTTGGTTTTTCATGTTATAGTAAGTGATTCAAAGGAAATGTATATATAAGAAATATATATAGGAACAGGTTAAATTCAGAGGAATTTTTTTTAAAGGAAGGTATGATTTCAGGAAAACAATGTGCATGTCACATAATCATTTAAATATTTATAACTGGTTATTTTCTCATACCAAGAAAATACCAAGATGATTTTAAATATTTTGGTCAATTTGACCACTTAGTTAAGTTTTGTAAATCAGTCAAGTGGTTTTACTAATTAATATTTTATGTCAGTACACCCTAAAGAAAATGTATGATATTCAAAGAAACCTCTCAATTTTTTATGATGAAGCATTACTGGAAAAAGAATATTAAAATAACCACATTTTAGGAAGAATTACACTTAAAAATAAATTAATTTGCATGGCATGCACATTCCATTTTGAGTTTCTTAATGTTGTATGCCAGGATCTATTTGTAGCTACCATTCATAGTTATAATAATTAGAATAATTTTATCTAAGATATCTCAACTTTAAGTGTAAGACTAAAAGCAAATATAAACATCATTTTGCTCAAATTCCTTATTTTGTATATATTAGAGGTCAAGTGATGTGCAAGTTTACATAGTAAGTTAGTGACAGAACCTGGATTAGTGTCTTAGTGTCCTTTCTCCTACTTCTTTGCTGGTATTTAATTGCAACAAGATGTGCAAATGAATTTGGATCCTTTTTGAAGATGATGCCCTGAAGACCAAGCAAGCATATCTAAACCCAGCACAGTTATATTTAGTTGCTTATTGTAAATGATGTCTATTAAATTGAACAGTCACTGCAGAAGATTTAAACAAATGATTGGACTATGCCCAAAGCAGGGTTTCTCAGCCTGGACAATACTGATAACTGACACTTTGGATTATAATTATTGTGGGGGGGATCTTCCTGTGCATTGTAGGATATTTAGTAGTGTCCTGGCCTGTACTAGGAGCCAGTTTCTTCTCTCTCTCTCTCTCTCTCTCTCTCTCTCTCTCTCTCTCTCTCTCTCCACACACACACACACACACACACACACACACACACACCCACACACACACAGGTCTCCATCATGAGAACCAAAGACTTCTCCAGACTCTGGAGAAGTTTTTCATTGTCGTGATGGGGGGAGAAATTGGTTGTCCTGTTGAGGGTAAAATTACCCCCTAATCAAAACCAGGGATGTAAATTCCCAAATCCTAATCAAGTCATTTTAAAAAATAATCAGTTTAGTCAGCATTTTGAAAGAAAAAGTAACTGATTGTTTGGCTGGTTTTTCTCCCTTTTCAACTGCTTATCATAGATATGTTTTTAACAAAACCATAGGTCTTTTGTTTTCCAAAAATACAGATTCATCTGTTTACCTTATGCAAGAAAATAGCCTCATAACCTCATTGCTTATTTATCTTAAGGTTCAATATTTTTAGCTTTTAAAAGTGAACTGTTTTTAGCTAAATAAATACAGATGTTATTTTAGAATACTGCACACTCAGGTCTCAAAATGCACTGATAAGGATAGGATTAAGAAAAGGAAACACAAGGACAAAAATCACAAGTCATTATTGACAAGATTTAGAAAATATATGACTGAAAGGAGCTCCTCCTCACCTGGACATTGTGTGTCACTGGACTTTGCCTATTTTAGCTTTCTTAAAGTAAGTGAATCAAAGTGATATATATATTTTTAATTTTTTTAGCTTCAAGTATTGTCAAGAGTAAGGAACTGTGTTTGAAAAGCTTATTGCTTATTAACTTATTATTTCATGGGAAAATACTATTAAGTTTCTAATTCTGACTTCTAAACACACATTAAGGGCTATCAATTACTAACCAGTCTCATATCCATGGACCAATAAAAGGGCAAGTTTGATGGTTTCACATCTGCTTTGGGTGAAAGGCTGTTCCTGTCTATGGTATTTAAAATTTAAAGAACTTTTGTTATTGTACAATTGGGCATCCCTGAGGAGTAAAATGTTAATGAAATCCATAACATGCACAGATTTTATGATAGCAGTTTTCAGAAATTCTTTTGGTGAAGTTTGTTGATTTCTGTCAGGGCGGTTATAATTGTACCTTTACAGAGTGCATTAATGTTCACATTTAGGAGCAATGGCTACATTTATGTAGCATGTAATGTAACAAAAACTCCTAAGCTTTAAATAACTTTCATATCATAATTTAAAAGCCCCAGAGCAAAAAATGCTTGTTCTACAGGATTGGCAGAAAACACAATTTGAAACTTTTCTAGCATCCACAGCAACCTCTCCAAAGGTGAAAAAGGCGCCCCCCCCTGGAAATTCTGAAGCCCAGATATGTTCGGTATTTCATGCCCTTATATATTCCTCACTTAATGCACCATTTGAAAGCCCCACATCAAAATGGCAATTTTTATCTGCATCAAAATAGCAATTTTGGATGCTGACCTGAAACACACACACACACACACACACACACACACACACACACACACACACACACTTCCTTTTTCCATCTCACCCCCCAGCCTTCAAATTTCATTCCATTCTATGTTCAGATAGAGGAAAGTAGATTAAATTAAAAATGCTCTGTAAATTCCAATAGTAATAAAATGCATCATGCTTTTATATTTCCAACTATTGAACAGAGTAAGCACTTGAGACTAATTACACGTTATGAGTCAGAATAATCACTGACGTACTTGTATAAGTGACTTGTGCAGGTTTTTTTTTCAGCTCTCCCTCAAGCGGTTAAAAATGCATTTATGGCATTCTTCTAATTGCCTTCTTTCAGAAAAAATGAAGTCTTGATTTTACCAAAGTTTTCTTTTTCTTACAACTAATGCTTTAAACTTCTAACTATATATTTTCTGGGTTTAGCAAAGAATTAAATAAGCTCCTTCATTCTTTTAGCAAGCCTGAGAGGCCTATAGAGAGAATCCCTCGGGGGACAGGTGATTAGCCCAGATAGTTCTGAAGTCCTTCCAAACATTTAAGATTCTGTGATTCTATTAAAAATGATTTTACTTTATCAGGTGGTATCCTGGGCTTGCCTACATGAAAATATAAATTTATGGAGTATAGCTGGAATTTATTTTTTTAATTGATTTCTGAGGGGAAAGGAGAGGGACTGAGAGATAGAAACATCAATGGTGAGAATCATTGATCAGCTGCCTCCTGCACGCCCCCTACTGGGGATCTAGCTTGCAACCTGGGAATGTGCCTTTGACCAGAATCAACCAGGGACACTCTGTTCACTGAGCCAAACTGGCTAGGGTTAGCTGGAATTCATTTTAAATACTACTGATAATCATGTGAGGCAGCACATAGCAAAAAAAAATAATAATAATTGAAAAGATTTTCTTAGATCAAGTAATTGTTTAGGTCACCATGAAGCTTGTCTGAGAATGTCACACAGAAGCTTCACTGGTGAGCCTGTTTCCCTTGGTTCCTTTGTCCTGGTGACTGGGAAGTGCAGTCCATGAGGGGAGATAAGGTGAGGCCTAGACCATTCATCTTTCAAGTCTCTCCAGTCTTTGAAGGAAATATCTGTAAGGCGTGGGCATAGCCACTATTACAGACTTGGCATATTAAAGTCCCTCCAACACCTGCTCTTTTTTCTTTCTTTAGGAATAAAAATGTTTAATTCTGAGCATGTTATAGGCCATATACTAATTCAAAAAAGTGGGCAGGGGGAAGCAGCCCCAGGGAGCCAGCTGTATGAAGGAAGTCATCACAGCTGTCTTTCACCTCGAAGACTTGGTATGTTTATTTAGGACTAAAGCTGATACAGCCAGAGCTCATCTCAAAAGAGAAAGACTAAGATCACAATCCAGGTGGTGGCACAGGCTAATGGCTATACAGGTCCAAGAAATTTGACATAGTCTTCAGATTGAGGATCTTGAAATGAAGTATAAACTTTCCAGGGGGAAATACTCATGGTAAAGAAAAGACATTAGCAAATCATGTAAAATACTGAAAAAAATGTTTTTGATATTTCAAGAAGTACAAAGAGCTCAGATGGAGAAAAGAACTTTAAGTTCTCAATCTTAAAAAAATGAAGATATGACATGCAGAATTTTACTTGCTTTTAAAAAAAAACATTTTTTAAAAAATTCAGATTAGTCATTACGACTGTCAATCAAAATATTCTATAGCACATACATTATACTATTTCTGTAGCTTTAACTTATGTTTCTAAATAATACTGCATTCATGCCCTACCAGTGGTTGGAAAACTGTGGCTCTCGAGCCACATGCGGCTCTTTGGCCCCTTGAGTATGGCTCTTCCACAAAATACCGACTTCTGTGCATGGGCCATGAAGTTTCAATAGCACTGTACGTGCGCGCCTGCACGTGGTAATTTGTGGAAGAGCCACACTCAAGGGGCCAAAGAGCCGCATGTGGCTCGTGAGCCGCAGTTTGCCGACCACTGCCCTAACCGGTTTGGCTCACTGGATAGAGCGTCAGCCTGCAGACTGAAGGGTCCCAGGTTCGATTTTGGTCAAAGGCATGTACCTTGGTTGCGGGCATATCCCCAGTGGGGGGTGTGCAGGAGGCAGCTGATCAATGTTTCTCTGTCATCAATCGATGTTTCTAACTCTCTATCCCTCTCCCTTCCTCTCTGTAAAAAAATCAATAAAATATATTTAAATAAATAAATAAATAAATAATACTGCATTCATTTATAAGAATGCTATTATTTATTTAGAAAGCTCCTATACCAAAATGGCAAGAATTCATTATTTTAGCAACCATTTACCATGTGAAGAAATATCATGACACTTCCTCTAAATCAATCATTAATATGTAAATGAATTTCATTTATTGTGACAAATGAAAGCATCTAACCTTATCTCTATCTGGACATTCCTGTACCTTTGGGGGAGTAGAACAAAAAAGAAAAGAGGTAATTTGGGGTTCGACCTGTATATGCTGAAATGTATCTCTGATTATCAACTTCTATAATACAATAATTTAGTTCCCTTAGTTGAAGAACTTTGCTGTTTTCCAGAAGAGTTTATATGAACATCTATTTATTCATTTATCTACATTTAGGGTATTTGTGGATTTCATATAAAATTCATCTCAATTAAAATCTTTTTATCAGCCAAAACCGGTTTGGTTCAGTGAATAGAGCGTCTGCCTGCAGACTGAAAGGTCCCAGGTTCGATTCCGGTCAAGGGCATGTACCTGGGTTGCGGGCACATCCCCGGTGGGGGATGTGCAGGAGGCGGCTGATCAATGTTTCTCTCTCATCGATGTTTCTGACTCTCTATCTCTCTCCCTTCCTCTCTGTAAAAAATCAATAAAATATATAAAAAAAAAATCTTTTTATCAAAAGTAATTTTAAAAGATTAAGAATCAGTTCACTCCCATTTCTTTTTAAATACTGGCAGTTTTATTGAAACCATACCAAATGTTGTGTTCTCATTCTTAACTTTGCATCTAAAATTACAGTGACAATGTGATAGGACTCTTACTATCTGAAAAGCTTACAGCTTTGGTTGTTTGAAAAGAATGCTTCTGTCAGCATTCCTAAATATGTACCTTAGCCCTATTTTTTTCTGTGGATACTCTCACCTCCTCCCTCACTTCGCCCCCCCCCCCCGAAAAAATAACAACAAAAAACCACACGCCCAGGTGTGCCATGTTAGCCAGGAAAACGTTTCACCTCTTCCCACTTCCAAGTATGTGGTTGAAATAGATGTGTCCAACCATGTGTTAAGAATGGTTCCAGTGGAGAAATGCAAGTCATAGCTTCCATTATGTTAGGGACTTTGGGAAGTGCTGGGGACAGAAAACGCTATGTATTCAGTGTAACATCTGTGCTTGTTCTGCTGTAGTTTAAAGTGGTCATGCAGATCTATTTTCCCCATTGTGCAATCCAGGCTGAAGTGCATGAAATTAATGTAGCTGGATTCTTTTTTCAGGACATGAGAAGAATTTGCAGTTCTGACCACTGACTGCATTTGGATGGCAAAGCAACATGTCCTCAGAGCACCTGCCTGTCTCTTTCTTCTTGGAGCAGTGTGGGGGTCACTGACCATTGCAGGATATCTTACCTCCTCTTTCCATGTTTTATCCACAGCCATGGCGTTCCCAACTTTCTAGCTCTTCTCATGCCACAGGCTGGCCTTTGCTCAGTCCAAAACTATAGAATATCCGTTGTGAATTGAAGTTACCAATGATTCTCTTAGAGAGCAATACTTGCAAATGCTTTATTTCAAGGCTGTCCCTGTCTCCTTTATAAGTAAGTGATCCTTTAAAAAGAATCAGTGTACACTTTCTGGTTGAATAGGTTAGCTTTCAACAAGCAAAATGCAGTTGACCAAATATTAAATCTCGAAGTTTATTTCATCTGTTCTCAGCAATGATTGGCATCCCTTCAGAGACGTACAATTTTTTATTGTTTACATACAATTTCTGATGAGCAGCTGTACCAAAGGTAGCCTGTTTTTTCTCTCCATTCTGTCTCCTGGACAGCAGCCTTTATAACATTAGGTGAGTTATAACCTAAAGTTAGATTATAACTTTAATCTCAGTAATACCATCAGCTCCTTGCAGGCTTTTTTTGCCCCACATAGAAGAGTTTTCTTGGACACCTGTACTTCCAGACTCTCCACTAGCCCATGAAACTCTCATTAGCATGAGAGGCCCACCTAGATCATTGAGAAATACTACATGGAAAATCGGTGTGAAGGATGCTGTCAGAATTTATAGTCCAAGAGACTCTTTGAGACCATCACCCCATCTGCAAGTCTTCAGTTTACAGAAATTCATCCTTGTGTTTGTTTTTGAAAATAAGTTTTCAGAAAAAGAAGGAAAATTAAAGACATGACTTACTACAAAGCTAATAATAAACAAATCATTTTCTTTGTGCTGGAATAGACAAATCCTGTTTGAGTACACATCTGTGTTTATTTTGAATCATTTAGGAATTTCCCTAATAATACAGATAAAACTTTATGGGGTAGCATAGAACCACAACTTTTGCAACAGAAATGTACCGTACCTGAAATGCTTTTTAATATGTTCTTGGTCTTTTCAGTATGAAAACCTCTTTAAACTGCTGATAGACTGGAAATATGTGTGTCCATAGCTGAGGTCACTGCCTCTCAGTACAGAGCTAGCTCCAGGGCTCCTTGTGAGGCTCCTTCTCAGAGACCAGGAGACAGAAAAACACAAAGATCACAAAGGGACTGAAATCTGCATTCATTTCCTAGCCACACAAAGCTATCATTCCAACATCTAATAGAGATCACATGTGAATTAAGTAAGACCATGGAAATCTATAGTTACACAATGAAATTTTGATGTTGCAACTTTTTTCAGAAGTACAGGAATGGTATGGAAACAGACTAAGATACCAGATATGTAAACATCCAATACATAAACACCCTGAGGACAGACATCACACTTGCAAGTTATTTAGCTTTAAAATAAAAAGGTTGAAAGAGGTTTGAGTGAGATATTTAAAAGTATGATGTATAGTGAAAAATGACTTAATCCCTGCTACCCTTTGGGGTGACTTCTGGGAGGAGGTACACTTACTAAGTTAATAAGAGGTCATTTGAGAAATAGAAAAGTGTTTCACATGGCATAGACTTAGCCAGTGAAGATCATCATTTTGCTGACTTGAGCTCTAAGCAATGAACGTTTCAAAGGACTGGGAATTTTATGAGTAGTTATAATATTTGCAGTTATAAACACTAAGATAAGAATAATTACATTCCTAGCATTAGACTATGTTATTTATCCAAATACTTTAACATCGACTTTAATGATGGGTATTTGGCTTTTGTTCGGAAGAAAGAAGTTTCAGATCTTGCCAGCAATGCTGGACTGACCCAGCATTAAATTTAAATGCAACAAACATTGAGCATCTGCTAAGAATTATAGACTAGTATGTGGGGCTAGGTAAATTGAAAATTAAAAAAAGACTGTCTCTCTTCCAAAGGAATTGTAATCTAGGAACTACAGACAGAAACACACACACATGCACACACATAGGCATGCACACATGCGCGCGCGCACACACACACACACACACACACACACACACACACACACCAATTACCCAAAATGACTAAGGGAAAAAATATTACGGTCACATTCTTATAGTGAATTTGTGTACAAATGCCTCATTATAATCATCATAATAACCGTGAGAAGTAACAAATCGTTTAGGCATTGGTATTTTGTTGGAGAGTGGAGGAGCCTAAAGCTTGGAGTGGCTAAATTAACTTGTTTAACATTGTCCAGGTCACTTTTTAATGTCAAAGGTTCAGAGGTAGTCCTGGGGATTTTGTTTTTTTGTCATCACATGCAGTCTACATCACCCCAATATCCCCCTGTAGTCCTAGAATTCACAGAGTATTTTTATGCAGTCTGTACTGACATTTATTGTTGACTTGACTTATTCCTTCACTTACTTGAGGGCAGGGATCTGGTACCTTCGCTTTCTTTCACCCAAGTATCTGGCACTTTTTGTGTTATAAATGAATAATTGCCAATCACCAACTTCCCTTCACAGTGCAATGGATATTAGAAACAAAAATACCCACCATTCTAAGCTCATGTTCTAAACCCATTGACCTCTCATTAAATGTTTGACGAGCAAATGGTATGATTTCAACACCAGTGTGAATTCCTAAAGAAAACATCACCCAGTTTTTATGCCATTTCACTGAAAATTTTTTAAAATGAGGATATAAACTTGGGGTGGGACTGTAGAGTGTGACATTAGGTTCAAGAGAGAAGTCTCTGACTCATGCAGAATGAGGTTTAGGTCTCATTCCCAGGAAAGCTTGATTCCAGAGTCAGCAAAAGCACATGGTTCAGCAGAATTATCTCAGCAGTGCAGTGCAGAGTCATGAGCTTCAAGTTTAATTAAGAGTGTGATTCCATTGTCTCTGTCACCAACCAAGCAGTTCCTGGACTGGACTTGTGGACCACATGAAGGCCCACATAAAGGATGATGTGTGTTGGGGGTGGGTGCCTCGACCTGCACAGCTGGGGTTCAGAATCTGTAGGAAGGGCTGATGCACAAATGAAAATGCTATACAAGAAATATGAATTTAGAAGGCATTGGGAGCCAGGTGGAGCCTCTTTCATGAAGAGCACATTGACCTCTGGCCAGTCCACTTTTTATTTACTTGAATACACATTTGCCCTTTGGCAATGCAGACAGGCATATCAAAGGTAAAGTTTGGTAAACAGTAAAATAATTATTAGGTTAGGGAATTGCCTTGAGCCATTGAGCCCACAGCAGGGAAATATTATGCTGATTTTCAGTCCTACTGAATATCAAAGTCCATTGGCCTTCCAATGATTTTTTTTGCATTAATATGCTAACTGCTGTTGGCTTTAGCCTCTGGCAGGTGGGGGTGCAGAGGACACTTATCCTTGTTCTCTAAGGGAATTCTACCAATAGATATTAGAAGGAAACTATTTGTTATATCACTTATTTTGAAATGTAGGCAGTTGTGTTGGGTGGTTTTTTTCCTTGTTCCATCTGCCTTTAGTTCATCAACCCTGGTCCTTTCCCCAGCAAAGTCTTATCTTATCCTATGACATCCAGTTTGAATTATTCAAATGATGTCTTCCATAGAGTCTTTTCTTTCCTTTCCACAAGTAGTTGTTCCTTCTTCTGAATCCCAAAATGCCTCACTTATTGGCATGGTGGCACTTTTTACTTTCAGTCTCATATTATCATTATTTCACATAGGCCTACTTGCTGCCAGAGGCTGGCATACAATAAATGTGTGTTGAATTTAATGGATTAAATGTTTTTTTATCTAAACACTTATCATCCTCCAGTTTAATTTCACACTCTCAGTTTAAGCACCTACAATTTGTGAAGCAACATATGGACTTTAAGACACATCAGTGTGAGAATGCACCCTGACTCAGTATATTAGTTTACAGTTTGCCCCCAAATGTTTTTAATAACTACAACAATGATAATAAATCCTTTATGTACGTATTACTGTCCTACTGAAATTATGTACAGAGATAATACATTCTGCTATTAGGTTTAAAGTGGATGTAATCCAGACCATCCATTCTTCTATTATTCTTTATCCATTCTTCTATTATTAGACCCTCTTTGTTTTGCCAGAGATAAAAGTCAGGAGCCAGAGATCTGTATACACATCTGCTTGCTTTTATAGGATGTCTGGAATCACATCCCTACAGTCAACTGGGACACTATCACTTTACCGATCAGCTTGCACATGCCCACATACTCCATATAATTCCTAACCTTTAGGTCCTAGACTCAGAGAACACTTTTCTAGTTTTCATGGGTATTGTGCATAAACAAGTAATGGATGGAAGCAAAAGCTATGGCAAGCCAGCCTGTGCCAGCCTATACCCTCCATGGAGGAGAAGCTCACCAAGTCTTTGCTGAGAAAACCCATCTCACAAAAGCACATGCTAACTCTTTCGTATGAGGCATTTGATGAGGAGATCTATTATATTTAAGGTGGTTACAAATTCTTTTAAAACTGTAGCATACTTATTTTTCTCTCTTAAGAACTTCCAATTAAGCAATATTTACTGTAGGGTTTTTAAGTTAAATTCTTAACCAAGGTTCTAGGGATTAAGTTTGGTCTGTTCTGAGTACTTGTTCTCTTTCCAGATCAAAGAATTGGGCTCAGGTTTTAAATGTAATGCACCTTAGAAAAAAGAATTCAAAAAATGTTAAATAGAAGTATTGAGTCCCTGCCCTGGCTGGTTAGCTCAATGGTCAGAACATCGGCCCACAGACTGAAGGGTCTCAGGTTTGATTCTGGTCAAAGCACATACCTCAGTTGTAGGCTCCATCCCTAG
The DNA here is from genome assembly GCF_014108235.1 of Myotis myotis. NCBI lineage: Eukaryota > Metazoa > Chordata > Mammalia > Chiroptera > Vespertilionidae > Myotis > Myotis myotis. The sequence goes on from NW_023416313.1 coordinate 123,320,342, forward strand.
CCCTGGTCAGGGCATGTGCAGGAGGCAACCAATCGATGTGTCTCTCTCACATTGATGTTTCTCTCTCTCTGTCCCAGTTTCTTTCACTCTCTCTAAAAATTAATGGAAAAAATACCCTCTGGTGAGGATTAAAAAGAAAAAAAAAGTTTTAAGCCCTGAGTCTTTTAATGCCCAGCAATAGCTCCTGAATATTCTAAATGGAAGAAGGGGCCATTCAAATGTCATCTTCTTGACCAAGCTATTAAAGGTTCTGAGGTACCCATATGCACATTAATGTGGTATTGAAGCAAAAGACTTCATTTTACAGAAAAAAAATGAATTCACAGTTCAGTGTATATTTTAAAGATGTAAAACAATATCTTCTAAAGAACAGGGATTTAATCAGCCTTTCCCTTTAACTCCACATAGCACTTTTAAATTGCCTGAGATACTGATTTCCTGTTTCCCAGAGTTTATAGGAATTTCAATACAATTTCATTTTTTTCCCCTTTTGTTATCAGAATATTGTGTGTCTTGAGGTCTAGATTTTACAAGTTTCTTATAAGAGAGGAATTGAACTGGAATATTTATCTAATTTTTCTTAGCACAATTATATCTGATCTAGAGAATATGGAAGGAAAAAACCCTCGGTTTTGCATAGAATATGTGAAGGCACTCTGCTCACGTTTATCTTAAATATATTTCATAAATTAAGCTGAGCATTTTCAGGGGATATCACAGCGCCATGCACTGTTCTGAAGCCTAATTCTGTGTGTGTCACACCAAGCCAATGGAGACCAGAGATGGTGTCTCCACCCTAGAGCAGCGTTCTCCTTCACTTTCGATCTTTATGGTTTCTATATTGGAGTGATTGAGTAGCTTAGATTCTGGAAATGTCTTTAGTTGAAATGCTGTAGTATTAACCTGCTATATAGAAGTCCCTTTTGTTTCTTTCTACCAATGCCACCTACCAATTTTAATGATTACAGCAGATTTTGCTTTTCAAACAGCACCAGATGGAACTCACGTTCAAAGAACATATCAGAATTAAATATTTCTTTGGTAATTAGTTGCTTCTGATTTATGCAAGAAAATAAATAAATAACATGAGAGTGAGAAAATGTGCTATACATCCAGACACAGATAAGCCCACACAAACAGCATCTCCATTTATTAGCCAAAAAGACAAAGGTCAGCCCTCATTTGGGGACTTCATTTTCCTTACCCCTTTCCTTGTGGTTCTTTTGCTATAAGTATAGTGGCAGTCAGGGAAGCCAGCCTTTCAACTGCATTTGTTACAACCTTATCTGATGTTATTCAGGCTGGTTGGCTCACATCTAGATGATAGGAAAATTCATCTGTTCATTCACTTGGAATTGTTTTACTATCAGCATAGACTGTGTTGCAACCAGGAGTTTGTTTCCACCCAGGAAAATGCTTTTCTTTCATTGAAATATGGAAAAATATATTAAATCAGGCAATTAAGACTAGAAAAGAAAATGAGTGATGTTCTTTCTACATTGCACTTTTTTTGTACTTGAATATTTTAATTATTTATCAGCATTGTAAATGTTTCCTCACTATCTTTTGCTAAATATGCTTTATCACTACCATCTTGTTTTTCTATAGCATAACTGAATCATTTGTAAAGTTTTGCTTTCCAGTAGCCAGTGTAAATTTTAAGCAAATAACCAAAGTAATCATAAATGGTTTCATATTCTGTATAATTATGCAAAATATTTAATTTCCACATAGGGTAACTATAAGATTTAATTATTAATTACTAAGAAATCCTAAATTATTTTTCTATAATTATGGTTTTTGCAATATGAATTGGGGAACAGTATGGGTTGTAGAGGCTTACCCACAAATCTGATCTGGGGTAAGTACTGATAAGTTCTGTGACTAAGAGAGGTATACACATCACTTTCTTCCTAATTGCTTATCCATAAAACCTTCCCTGTATGATTATTGTGAGAATTGAAAGAGATAGTGTATGTAAATTTAGCCCTTAATAAAATGCCTGACACAGAAATGTTGCTTCATGAATTTTCTATTAATAAGAGTAGTTTTAGCCAACAGTATTTTTCTATGTAATACAGTAATGGTGAAAAAAAAACATAAAAAGATAGAGAATTATGTCACTGAATATAAAGTGGGTATATTTTGATTGGTAACTATAAAAAGTTTAAGATCAAAATGCATACAAAATAATATTGAATGTAAACTATAAGTGAAAAATAAAATTGAAGAAAAGAAGTTCAACATCTAAGTAACATAATGATCAGGTACTGTGAATTAAGCCCACAGACGCTATAACAGCACTGATGTTTAAATGCTCAGGCTCTACACATGTGTTATCTAAGGAAATGAGCAATTGCTCAAACATATTTTCTTTAGCTTGTAGAGTCTAGTGATTAATAAACAGCTCTTTGAGTCATCAGAGATGCTCTAAAAAAATCTGACACAAACTGCCTACCGACAAGTGCTCTTCCTGTTTTTAAATCAGACTTTAATTCTTTGTTCTTTATTTTTTCAGGCTTTTGCATTGACCTGCCTTGGGAATGTTAAAAGCTGGCAAACACTCCCTTGCCAATCTAGATCAATGGGCAGTATTTTATTGAGCAAGACAGATTTTCATTTTAGAAATTAGGCTAGGCTTTCATACATTATGACATTACCAATAGCTGGTTATATATTATTATTATTATAGGAAGCAAGGATATTCATTTCATGGGTCAGAAACTGCATGCTGGTGTTTAACCAACAGTTTGCAAAGGTTTGCTATGTGATTTACTACATAATGCTGAAATGAGTTCTTTGTCCTCAAGTGGTTTCCAGTAAAATGTGTGCCTCTCCTGACTTCTCTTTATCTGGGGAATGTGTTTCCTGTCATTACTAAGACAATACCATGGCCATAAAGCACATGTGGATTATACCTGTAGATATTTTACAACAAAGGGTGAGTCAGAAACGTGGTTAGAACCCACACCTTGGGGCCCCTCACTCCAAGAAGCTGCTGGGACACCATCTCCTGCACCCAGAAGTGGATGCGGACAGCTGTTTTCTTTTATTAGTCCACTCCCCCCAAATAAAAGTTGGGTCTTTCTCTTCTTTATTTGTTGTCTAGCAATATCTTCATTTGTGTGTGGACCACAGTGAAAGTAAGATGTGGTTAGAGATTCTACGAGAAGTATTGGAATTTTATATTTATATCCATACTAATAAAAGGGTAATATGCTATTTAGACTGGGAGACCTTCCAGACAAAGCCATGGTGACGGGGCTGAGACAGAGGCAGTTAGGGGTGATCAGGCCAGAAGGGAAGGGCAGTTGGGGGCGAGCAGGCCAGCAGGTAGAGTGGTTAGGGGCAATCAGGCAAGCAGGCAGGTGAGCAGTTAGGAGCCTGTAGTCCTGGATTGTGAGAGGGATGCCCGATTGCCAGTTTAGGCCCAATCCCTGTGGACATCCCCTGAAGGGCCCCAGATTGGAGAGGGTGCAGCCTGGGCTGAGGGACAACCCCTAACCCATGCATAAATTTCATGCACCAGGCCACTAGTTGGAAATAAGATGCCAGATTGAGTCACTTCTGATGATGATGCTACATAAGCTAACTCAAAGGGTGGCCACTAGAACTCAAAAGGATTTTGAGCCTAGCTAGCATGGCTCAGTGGTTGAGCATCGACCTATGAACTAAGAGGTCACAGTTTGATTCCCGGTCAGGGCATATGCCCAAGTTGTGGGCTCAATTCCCAGTATGGGGTGTGCAGTATGCAGTTGATCGATGACTCTCTCTCATCATTGATCTTTCTATCTCTATTTCTCCCTTCCTCTCTGAAATCAATAGAAATATATACTTTTTAAAAAAGGATTTTGATGAATTTCTATAAAATAATTTACATACCATCATATAAGTACCAGATGTTTGTCACACACAGGGAGTGACACATTAAACAATTTCAGCGAATGTATTTGATGTTCAGCTGTGTACATACCCCCTCTGAACTTCACATCCCCTCACCAGCATCCTTAATATTAAACGTAAGTAGAGTAAACTCAAATGTGAAATCAAATCCATCTTCTAATGAAAAATAAGGCAGCTGTGAAATAATGATATTTTTTAAAATAATAAAATAGTGATTGGACCACAGCTGATTGGATTAAAGAAAAGCACGTTATTTAATTATGGTTATTGTCTGTGTGAATTTTTATGGAAAGAAAGGAACTATTGTTAGGACAATGAACTTTGAAACCCAGAGGGGTGGCTATATTTAGAACTTCTCTGGGTTATATCTCTGTCTTTCCAGCTGCCTTTCTTGAATCATCAATCTTATCTATTAGAATGTGAGGTTGCTAAGAGTTCATCATAATTCAGAAAGCTAAATCACCAAGAGGATGGTCATGGCTAATTTTGAATGGTTTTCATGACAATTGATTATTTTGGCTTTAAGATGACCAGATATCAATATATTTCTTGACAAATGTCTATAGAGGTAGGGAAACCTGGTGTTGTAGATGGGCAGGAATGGCACCAGGTGTTAGATTCATGGGGTCAGACTGGACCTGGGTTCAGCAACCTCAGTACTTGAGTTCTGGGTAGGGAAGAATTAGAGCCAAGACTTCAACCATAAGAGAACATTTATTTATAAAGTCATAGAGGTGGAAGAAGTAATTCACAGAAGAAATAGGCTTAGGAAACAAGTTATAGAGGTAAAGAAAAGACCCTTAGAGCTTGGGAGTGAGGAAGGCAATAGTAATATGGAATTGGGGGAGGGGGTCTAGGGAAAGGGAAGCAAAAGGCTTGGACATGTTTCTACGAGGGAGAGCACACTGGATCCATGTCCTAAGGGTTTAAGGGTGGAGATTTTAGGGGAAGTCCCACGGGAAAATCTTAATAGGATATTCAGCAGCTTTCCAGGTGTGTCCTTTCAAGATTGTAGTCTCCACTGATTGATTGGTTGGTGACAGGGCAGGAGATCCTGAGGTCAGTCTTGGGGTCACTGGTCTGATTTTGTTGCTTTTCTGGGCCTGGAGCTGAAATATAACTGAGGCCTAGATATCTCTAGGGAGGAAAGGTCAGGGGTCCAAACTTCATGTCCATGGATATGCTAGGGGTTGAAAGGTCACCCTGGGGGTGAGGTCTCACCTTACAATTGTCTTTTGCTAGGCACCTGGGGCTTTCTGCCCTGGTGACCTTCTGTACCTGGCTCATTGTCCTAGCTCTGCTCATGTCTGTTTAACTGCCTACCACAGTGGTAGGTTGTTTAGTGTCTATCATTTCATTCATTCATTTCCTTCTCCTTGCCTCTGCACTTCCTGCTCCTCCTTCTCCCTGGAACACTTTTTCCCTTTGTGTCCACTTACATGCTTCTATTGTGTATTTTTCATATATAGACATCATAGTCATCTGTGAAATGTCTATAGTCCTTCCAGCTCCAATTCTCTGGTAAAGCACTTATTCCTTCCTCTGTGCTGCATCACGCTTTCTGCACATTGCCCCATTCTATAGTCATGTGTTTGTGCTTCCCACACTCTTACTGCTCTTGATATCCTCACCACTTAATGCAGAACTTAACAGATGAGCAGTATTAAGTGTCCACTGAATGAATGTCCAATAGGTTGAATAACAGTGTTCACAGGTAGCATGCTAATTAAATAGATTATGCTATAACCTTACCATGGAATATCATAAAGCCACTGAAAATGATGTGGGTAGAAAAATATCTTGACTTGGAAATATAGCCATAGAACTAAACAAAAAGAAGCTCATCAAACATAGAAGTAATATGACCACATTTTTATAATAACAAAACACGCACACCATATTCACATACATTTAGAATAAGAAAAAAAAAAAAACTCTGGGAGGCTATTAGTGGTTATTTCCTAATGGTGGTCTTATGGAGATTTTATTTTCTTCTCTAACCTTTTCTGCATCTTATGAATTTTCAATAGGCATCTATTACTTTTATATATAGAAACACAGATACTCCCTAAAAGAAATCATAAAAGTCTTGATGGAGATAGAGCAAAAACACAACTGGATGGATTCAGCGGTGGCGACATTAACTACACACTTAATATTCTAGGGTGATAAGTGACTTACTCTGCCTACCAGACCAGAAAGTAAAATAAAAGTCACTAGTATATAAAAAAAGAGGAAATGATTAAATCAAGAGAAATTTACACATTGAGGCATGCAGGCAGAAAAGGCTTCTCTTGTGTTCAGAGTAACAAATATTTTAATGGGTCTGGAAGATAGATACAGCAGGTGAGACTAAAAAGATAGATCAATGAAAATGTCATTACTAACTGAGCAGGCCTCACCCATAAGAAAGGTGTACTTACAGACTTGAAGTCCTTCTGAGTCTCCTGACACAGACACCAGCAGAGTGAGCAGTGATGCTTCTGAGACAGAAGGCTATGTATCTCCTTCCAATCATCAGGTATGGGAAGGTCTCTGTTAGGGCATTCCCCATAGATACTAAGGGAGAAAGTACTTCCCCAACATTGGCAGTCAGAGTTCTCATAGTGCAGGGGAGGCTGTTTTATCAGAGTTCTGGGTACCTTCTGATTTTAATTTCAATGAGTCCCAGTTCTAATCATTTTGTGAGGCTGTCACTCATCCGTACTAAACCCGGTAGCAGTAATGTTAGAAAGAAAAATTAAATGAAATGTCAAGTATCCCAGTGTGGTAAATAAGAGAATCTGCAGCTTTATAGCACAGCAGGAAGTGTTATGCAATTACATGGGGAGGTTGCTAATGCATTTCATTGTCATTGAAAAAAAAAACTTTTTTTATGACAGATCATGCATATGCCTTTGGGGCCTTTCTATGTGAGACCTTGGATGCTTCCTGTGTTGGGTACCTAAATTCTAATCAATTGCTCCTTCCTTTAAGTCAGTTGTTATTAATACTTAGGATTCTTCTAGCTAACCACCAGTTAACTTCTTTTCTACCTGGCAACTAAATTGTATCCTAGAAACAAAATTTGAAAAGCAGGAATATGGCAGTCAGAGAATAAAGTTCTAGAGTTATTTCAAATCTGCCTATGCACTCTTGGAATGTTTAATCATTTCCAAACTGAAGAGCCATTTGTAAGTTTGACAGGAAGAGTTTATTTAAATAGCTCTGCTTCATGCACCTTTGGACATCAAGATCTGAAGGGCCCTTCAGCTTTAAAGTGGATGTGGCATTGGACATGACTCAATGGATAATGAGTAAAACATTAAGTATCCTTAGAGTATTTGAAACTGTTTAGTGCAACCATTGTCCAGAGTACCCATTAACTTTCAGATTGCAACATTAGGAAATCAGAGAGTTTTTACAGCAACTTAAAATCACCTGATTATTTGTCTGGAATTTAGTTAGATTTAGCATTCCCAGATAACACCCACTTAAATTTGTATTTCAAGCAAGCCATGACCTAGTTGTAGTATGTCCCAAATATTACATGGGACATATTTATATTAAAAATATTTGTTGTTTATCTGAAATTCAAATCTAAGAAACAAAAATCCTTACTCTGCACTCCTCATCTCTACTCCATTCCAGATTATAAATCTAGGGCCCATTTCCCTAACCACAACACTCACAGTGCTTTCAAAGTCAGTATTGTTCTGATCTGCATTCTATTTGAAGGAGATAGAATGCTAAATAGTGATGGAAAATAGGACCATGTTAGACTTGAGTTCTAGTCCAGGCCTCTCAAGTCTCCAATATGTGAGATTATCTTGTTTACCTTGATTTTCTATTTGTAAAATGGCATATATTGATGTGCTGTTTGGAAAAAGTTTTTAAACTCTCAGAAAATACAGCAACATGAACCCTGTTTTGTCTTTTGCACCAGGGATTAAACAATCATGGTTGCAGCAATGAGAAAGTTCTTTCCCGGCAATTGCCTACCTAGAGCAATTGCTGTCTTCTCCCATTTGTGCCTTTTGTTAGAGGAATGGTAGGGGGATCTTGGGGTTGTTGATGCCAGAGGAATTAGGGTCTATTGATCCCAGGTTGGTAGAAACTGCACTGTGGAGCCCACAGGGGAAGATGCTCCAGGTGATGGCAGTGCAGGGATGGGCAGCTGACCTCATGTGTATTGTCTTGCAGGTGGACTTGGGCCTTCTGCGCTTTGTCACTGCTGTTGGGACACAGGGAGCTATTTCAAAGGAAACCAAGAAGAAATACTACGTCAACACTTACAGAATAGACATTAGCTCCAATGGGGAAGACTGGATCACCATAAAAGAAGGAAACAAGCCTGTTGTAAGTTTGGCTGCCATCCCTTCAACCAATTTAGTCTTTGAAATGGACGATCAATTTTACTTGTTTGGGAGCTTTCGGTCTGGTCTGGTTAATTTTTTAATTGATTTAAAATGAAAAGAGCAATTAGAGGTTTAAAGCTGACCAAAGGGGTCTCATGTTCCCAGATCTAGAAGCCCAAAGCAAATTATATGAATGTGTCCAAGAAAAGTCAATACCAGCCAAATTAAGTGTCAGACTCAAGAATCACTTTATACATCCCACAAGGACAAGGACTATGCATAAGATGAATACTGTCCTCTTAGGATCATAGGAGTTGTTTTGTTTTCCCTGTGTTTCTACATTCTCTTTCATGGATTTATTCTTTCTTCCTCTCTGTAACAGGCTGGTTTTAGAAAAGTCCTTTTCATCTATCCTCTGTGGCTCACAAACTAATTTGCAAGTGTGTTTGGCTGCTTCTGTGAGAATACACTGTAAATAGAACCAAGTTAGTCCATCATGTTCCCTAAGATCACATACATGCCACCTCTTCACTGCTTAACCAAGGAGGAAAACCCCTGTTCCTGGGAGCTCTACCCTAAATCATTTGGAACTGAGGTGATTTTTTCTCAGCCTGCCTGTTTACTTAAAGTTATGCTAGCTCTGATTCAGCAATCAAAAGATTTCTGAGAACTCACACTTGCTGTTTCTCCAAAAGTAAAAGCTTGCTGAAGCTGAGTAAAATGTATAGAATTGATAAGGATAGTAGCAAAGATCCAGGTACAGTGACTTGAAATCCTGGATTTGAGAAGAGGTCAGTTAACATGTCCTTGTCTCTCTCTGGAGCATTCATGGCCTTGACTTCCTCCTGGCCTTAAACTGAGAAAAGCCTCCAGGTGTGAAGTGAGAGAACTATTAATTCCTTTTGATTAACTGCAAATCCTCACTCTTGTTTAGGGGAGATAAGATTGAAGTGGATGTAGATATGTAGCTGCTATATGGGAGGAAAGTTTTGTGGTCAGGCAAGTTCAAGGCCACTATCTAGCTGGTGAGGACACGAAATCAATCCTCCATCTGAGAAAGAAAAATGCTCATAGTCAACATTCGTGGCAGTTAAGCAAGTAAATACGACCCTGAGTTTCATGGCTTATTCTTGTTTTGGAGTAGTTTTTTTTGCAGACATGCTTTAATTTCAAACAAATAGATTGGGGGTCAGGGGTGGGGAACATACTAATGCCAAGGACACACCACAAACAAGAGAATCCAGAAAGCCCAATCAGTACGACTCAGTGGTTGAGTGTTGACCCATGAACCAGGAGGTTGAGATTTGAATATTTCTCTCTCTCTCTCTCTCTCTCTCTCTCTCTCTCTCTCTCTCTCTCTCTCTCTCTCCCTCTCTTTGAAATCAATAAAAACATATTTTAAAAAGAGAGAGAGAGAGAGTGGGAGAACTGACCTCTGACCTTCAGGCCATTTCTTTAAAAAAAAAATGAGTGCTACCCTAGCTCGTTTTGCTCAGTGGATAGAGCATCAGCCTGCAGACTGAATGGTCCAAGGTTCAATTCTGGTCAAGGACACATGCTCGGGTTGAGGGCTTGATTCCCAGTAGAGGGCATGCAAGAGGCAGCTGATCAATGATTCTCTCCCATCATTGATGTTTATATCTCTCTCTCCCTCTCCTTTCCTCTCTGAAATCATTTATACACACACACACACACACACACACACACACACACACACACACACACACACTAGGGGCCTGGTGCACAAAATTCGTGCTCTGAGGGGAGGTGTCCCTCAGCCCAGCCTGCCCCCTCTCACATACTGGGAACCCTCAGGGGATGTCCTAGTGGCGGCTTAGGCCTGCTCCCTGCTCCCCTTGGGGATAGGGCCTAAGCCGCAGTCTGGACCCCTTTGTGGGAGTCGACAGGGGTGCTCAGGGGAAGGCACCAGCCCCATCACCCTGCTGCTGCAGCCACTGCCAGTCACTGCAGCCAGCAAGGTTTTTTCATCAGCACACACTCCAATCCCTTCACTATGAAAAAATAACAACTTTCTTTAGGCATTTTCAAGATGTGTCTTTCATATAATAATAATTTCTTTATTATTTTTTTTTATCCTCACCTGAGGATATGTTTCCACTGAATTTTAGAGAATGTGGAAGAGAAAGAGAAAGACAGAGAGAAACATCAAAGTGAGAGGAACACTTTGATTGGTTGCCTCCTGCATGAGTCCTGACCCGGGCCCCGGCCAGGGAGGAGCCTGCAACCTAGGTACATGCCCTTGGTCAGAATTGAACCCAGACCCTGCGTTCAGCAGGCTGAGACATTATCTACTGAGCCAAACCGGCTAGGGCAGGATATGATATTCTTAGCCCTCCAGCAGTGGACCTTCGTTTTTTTCACCAGGAGTGTGGTGAAAAACCCTAGATCACCTTTTTGGATTCTTATTACCCAAGTTACTAAGAATATTACCAGTGGCATACAGGGAGGTTAACCAACGAGCGGTCAGAAAAGGTGTTTCCTCTGTAGTTCACACCAATAGCCGGCTTGACCCCCCGCCCCTCTCCCCCCCCACCCCCCGCAGGCCTGACACCTCTGGCCCAGGCTTCAGGCCTGGGCAGGGGACCCCCAACTCCCCCTGATCACCGGATCTGCCCTCGCCCAGGCCTGACACCTCGGCCAGAGGCTTTGACCCCCATCACCCTCCAATCGCAGGATCGGCCCCTCGCCCAGGCCTGACGCCTCCACCAGAGGTGTCAAGCCTGGGCAGGGGACCCCCATCTTCCCCCGATCACAGGCTCCACCCCCCACCCAGGCCTGATGCCTCTGGCCCAGGCATCAGGCCTAGGCAGGGGACCCCCAGACCCCTCCGATTGCCAGCTACGCGCCCAGACCCCTCCGATTGCCGGCTAGCCCCCAGCCCAGGCCTGACGCCTCCACCAGAGGTATCAGGCCTGAGCAGGGGACACCCATCTCCCCCCCATCACCAGCTTCTGGGCGGCTTCTGGGGCTTCTGGGGCCGGCCTGCGGCCCAGGATGGCAGCTTGCACTGGCAGCTGCGCTGTCCTGCCCTGCCTGCAGTATGCAAATTAGCCACCATCTTTGTTGGTGGTTAATTTGCATATCGCACTGATTAGCCAATGGGAGGTGTAGCGAAGGTATGCTAATTAACATGTTTGTCTATTATTAGGTAGGATAATAAAATAAATTAAAATAGTGCTACATCTTCAAGACCTTCTCTGCAGCTATTGTCCATTCGGCTGTCTACAGGGCTCAGAGGGGTGTCAGGAAGCACACACAAGTCCTCAGGGAGTATCTGGCAATGCACACAGTTCTGTTTAGATGTCCACTATCAGAACACCCTGGCACACATAAGAGCTTTCAGAGTGGGAGGCAAAAAGAATATATAGGGTGTCCCAAAATTCATGGAAGAAGTAATTTTGACAGAAAACACAGGTTTATAATTAAAAATTGTAAATTTTTTTATTGATTAATAAAGTATACAGTATAGGGTTATGTATGGAATAGCACATCAGGTAAATGGCTTCCATGGCTTTGCTGGCACATATGCAAAGCCGTGGTCTTCATTGGTCTTCATTGTCCCTGCTCCTGGGCCATAATTGGTACTTGGTAATACTTATCAAATTGAAGGGATTGAAATCAAAGGGCAACAGATATTAGAATCTGATTCAATAAACCAAGTAAAATTAGGCTTTTATTTTTTGTTGTTGTTAATGCTCATGCAAAATTCAAATCTTGTGTGAATTTTGGGACACCCTGTAGAAAGGTTCAGTAAAGATAAAGACCTGGCATCTGTCTGAGCACTTTTAATGAACCTAATAAAATCTGAGCTTCCACTTGAGTCTAGTTATTGTTGGCCACTTGCCTTTCTCCATATGTTGGGGCCTTTCAGCCACTGCCCTCTACCATCTTTCCTACTTTCCTTGGGAAGACCTGCCTGTACCTCAGCTGGAACAGCCTGGGACCATCACAACCTCAGCAGTCCTCCTCATGTTGAATAGAATGCATGTCCTTAGGTTGTTTTCAGGAAAAAAAAAATTCCCTCAGTGTGAGCCGAGAGTTGGCTCATGCAGTGCTCCTAACAGACTGCTGGGCTTCCCTGAAGTGGACTTGTTGACACGTTAAGCACCATAGTTTGGGACTCTACTCTTTCTGGCAGCTACCTATTATTCTTTGTCACACAAAAATGCTCCCACACAGATTGTTTCCCAGAGAGAGATGCTGAAGTAGGATAGGCATCTGAAGTCCATCACAGGCTGGGATAAATTATCATATTAAATTTTCTCCAGAGAGGGATCAGGCTAACAGCCAACTTTGGAAAGCATTGACCCCCTTCAATTGTGCAGGCCACTTAAGCTAAATGAAGTAAAAACACCATCTTGACTTTTACAAGCCCTTTCTCCCAGGAGAAGAGCAAACCTTGGGAAACTGTGGTTCTCCTCTACAAAGTTATTTGGGAAGGTAGCGAGGAATCTCATGCTTCGAATGAGCCCAGTAAACTCGAGTTACACCACCTGAGAAGAGGAGTCTGGCTTGGCTGTGCTCGTCACCCATGGCATGTAACTGAGACAGCCACTTTCATACAGGCCATCCCCAATCCAGGGCCAAGTAAAATCCAGGAAAATGGAAGCTTTCTGTTTCATCTGAGCTGGGTCTACTGCCAGAATGTTCCACGAAGGCAAATAGCCTCCACTGCTTGGACATCTTGCCAGAGAACATGGCTGTGGCACCTGGCCTGGCACCATGGCCCTGACAAATACTTGTGGGAAACTGGTTTGTGATGGGCAATCGTTACACCTGTGGTTAGAATAAAATGACACCTTTTAAAACTAGAAGCAGAAGCTCTGGAAAAGCTGAGTTTTAATTACACATTATTTATAACTAAGTTTTTATTTTGACCACTAAAACAAAATTTTGCCAATAACTAAGAAAGATTAAAGTCATTAATGAATGTCAGAGAAAAGATCTTCCATCAAGAAATGGGAGTTGAAAGAGAGAAAGTCACTTGACCTTGTGCTATAGCTGGGAACAGAGAATTTAAAAAACAGACCTTCTGGGAGTTCCTGGGAAAGTAAAATAAGGAGAGTTCCCATCAAATGTCCTTAGCATTTTGTAGGTCCATATGATAAAGTTAATAATTTCCCACTTTGTAATATAATAGTGTGCATTTTTAAATAAATATTACCCTTGTAACAGTGTTTCTGGAGGCTGTAGCCACTCTGAAAATTGAATGGATGGTTAGGACAATATTCTACATTAGACATGATTCTTTCTGATTGCCATCATTTGAAAAAAAACCCACAACAAACACATGGTAAATTATTAAACACTACCTCAACCTGGATAGACAATGTTGAAATTGTAAATTTCAAGCATTTGTGAAAACATATTTTGGATTTGTTTTCAATCCCAAAAGCCTATTATTAAAGGGCCCTTTCTTTTTCCATATAGATCTTTCAGGGAAACACCAACCCCACAGATGTTGTGTTTGGAGTTTTCCCCAAACCACTGATAACTCGATTTGTCCGGATTAAACCTCTGACTTGGGAAAATGGCATATCTATGAGGTTTGAAGTATACGGCTGCAAGATAACAGGTAAGGTCTGGCTTAAAGATTGCCTAGTGTAAATATGTCTCTCTTCTCCCCATCCAGCCCAGCTAGAGAGCGGTCGCGTTCCTGAGTAGGGGTAGCTGGGGATTGAGAAAATGAAAGAAAGAGACAGACACAGAGATAGAAGAAAAAAGCTGGGGCCCGGTGGGACCACTGTCCTCTGATGATGAGACAGGGACAGAAACAGTGACCCAGAGCTGATACAGTGTACTTATTTTATACAGAAAAAAACAGGAAGTTTTACTAAAAGTCAAGACAAAGGAGATTATTTGCATTCTTGGGTGGGCCTGAGTCATATTCATTCCTGGATTTAAATAACAAAACCCACCCCCGGCACCTGGGCTGAAGGTCAAGCCTACAACACTCCTGCCTTTTGGCAAAATGTGTTTCCAGGATGTGACTTTGCCAACACCACTGGCTTCAGCTGATAATAATTAAATAAAGGCCCATGTGCCTTCCCAGGCACTCTCTATAGCCTAGTTATCTACACTAATAAAAGACAAACATGCAAATTAACTGTATCTTTGCTAGACCTTAAGCCACACCCACCAGCAAATCAGAGCGACTGTATGCAAATTAACCCAAACAAGATGGTGGCCAGCAGCCACGGAGCTGAAGCGAGCAGGAGGCTTGGTTGCTCCAGTGATGGAGGAAGCCAAGCTTCGCACCTGCTGCGGCCAGCTCTGAGCACCACTCAAGGCAACAAAGTTTCAATTATAGAAGATAAATAAACCCAAATTTTGAGATCAATCACTTGTTTCTCAGAAGGCATGGATAAAACTGCAATTCATTCATTCACTCATTCATTCAAAAATCAGCACGTGGAACACATTATGTTTTAGGCATATAAGACACAATAACCACGGGCCTAAATAGACACCTTTCAAAAGAGGACATTCAGAAAGCCAAGAGACATATGAAAACATGCTCAAAGTCACTAATCATCCGAGAGATGCAAATCAAAACAACAATGACGTACCATCTCACACCTGTTCAGAATGGCTATCATCAACAAATCAACAAACGACAAGTGCTGGAGAGGATGTGGAGAAAAAGGAACACTCGTGCACTGCTGGTGGGAATGCAGACTGGTGCAGCCACTATGGAAGACAGTACGGAATTTCCTCAAAAAGTTAAAAATGGAACTCCCATTTGATCCTGTGATCCCACTTCTAGGACTATATCCCAAGAAACCAGAAACACCAATCAAAAAGGATATATGCACCCCTATGTTCATAGCAGCACAATTCACCATAGCTAAGATCTGGAAACAGCCTAAGTGCCCATCAGTAGATGAATGGATTAGAAAACTGTGGCACACCTACACCATGGAATACTATGCTGCTGTAAAAAAGAAGGAACTCTTACCATTTGCAATGGCATGGTGGAACTCGAGAGCATTATGCTAAGTGAAATAAGCCAGTCAATGAAGGAAAAATACCACATGATCTCACTCATTCATGGATAATAAAGACCATTATAAACTTATGAACAAAAGTAGATACAGAGGCAGAGCTGCCTCAAACAAACTGTCAAACTACAGTGGGAAGGCCAGGGAGGGTTGGGGGCAGAAGGGGGTGGTAAGAGATCAACAGAATGACTTGTATGCATGCATATAAGCATAACCGATGGACATAAGACACTGGGGAGTAGGGGAGGCCAGGGGATTGTTAAGGACGGGGGAAAAAAAGGAGACATATGTAATAATCTTTGTAATACTTTAAGCAATAAAACAATTAAAAAAAATTGACACAATAAAAAATAAGTCCACCAGGGACACTTCTAATTTCTTCAGTTTTCACTATAAGGGGAACATGGCCTCTAAAATAAAATTTTCTCACTGGAGTGTCTGCTTGCCGGGCTTATTGTAAGTTCAATTTATTGTCTAACATGCACTGTCTAGTTATTGGATACCATTTAGTAAGCACTTACTCTAAACGAGGTATGTTACATATATTCTTTCGCTGAATCCTTATTATGGCTGAATTAAGTTTAATCTTTTAAAAATATGTATTTTTATTGATTTCAGAGAGGAAAGGAGGAGAGAGAAAGATGGAAACACCAATGATCAGAGAGACTCAATGATGGGCTGCCTCCTGCACTCCCCACATTAGGGATCAAGACTACAACCCAGGCATGTGCCCTGACCAGAATAGAACCATGACCTACTGGTTCATGGGATGCCACTCAACCACAGGGGCACACTGGCCAGACTGAAATAAGGTTAATCTTACTGACCAAGAAATGAAGGTCAGAGGGACTAAATGTCTTGCTTATGGTCACGTGTTCACTAATGGATCGTTCAGAGCCAAGCTTGGATGTCTGTGTACCTTCTATTCATGTGACCATCATTATAACATGATAGCTTCTTTAAGAGAGCCCGCCTCGATAATTATTTGGATTTTGTAGCTGTCTTACTAAAGAGAAAATATCTAAAATAAAGTAGGGGTCACAAATAACAAACTAGCCCTATGAGCCTAAAAGCAGTATCTTACTTGGAAAAACAAAACAAAACCGCAGGCTATATAGAATAGTTGTAAAATAGAATTTGCTATTTCAGATATCTGCTTAAGTAAGTCATTTAATCATTTTAAAAAATACAATATATTATTTGCCTCTTTACATGTGAAGACTCACACATTCTTATAATTAACTCTCAGGAAAATCCTTATGAAAATGAAAACAGCATTCAGGGCTAAATAAGTATTTTATTTAACTAAAAGGAGAGCCTGGAAATTCAGAGTTCAGACTAACACATTTAGAGTTTTTATAAAGTTTACCTCTTTTTTTTGTACAGTGACATGAGATTAAGTTGGAGTAATAGGACAGAAATTTCCACCTTGACTTTAAATGGTCTTGTTTCTGCAAATTTACAGGGATCTCTTAAATTTGTAATGCTCTGAAAATGACCTAGAACTTTCCCTTATATAACTTCTGAGAAAAAAATAAAGCCAAGGTTATATCTTACTTTTCAATGTTCTTTCCTCCTCCAAACCCTCCCACCCAATTCCTGCCTCCAAGGCCTTGACCTTTCTAAGTCTTAGGTCCTAAAACAATAAACATGCCTGTCTCTATGTTGGAAATAAATAACATTTTGGTAAGAAATCAGATGTCAGTTTTTACTTTCTAAAATGGGCTCTACTGTAAACAGTATAGTTTTATTTTTTCCCCCACTTAGTTTGTTCTTTTCTAAATTGCTTACAATTTCATGGAAAATTGCCTGGGTCACTTTTTTTTTTCCCCCTTCAAAAAAATCAGTATTTCCTTATATAAAAATAAAAACAATAGAGTTGGCCTTCATGAAATGAGAAATTAAATACCCTAAATAAGTATACTAATATAATGTTAAAAGATAGTTCATAGGCTTTTAAAAATTGTTTACTTTTCATTACTTTTAGTGAATCAGTTATTGATTCTGTTTTGAATTTTTAAACTTACTCTAAAGGTTACATTTTACTGCTCTTTTAGAAATGAAAACATTGCATTGTATTTATTTAAATGAAAGGGAACTCTGTCATGACTGCTATTTTCTTCAGAATGCCCCATGGACAAATCATAACAGTACTGATAGCCATACCAATACAGTGAGAATAACAGCAGGATCATTCTTTTCCTTCAAGGTCTGCCCTGACCTGGCCACTTTTTTTTTAGCTACTTAGTCTCTTAGAACTACACCTTCTTTATCTCTTAATTGGGTATAACCCACCTACTTGTAACAAATTTAACAGACTTTAAAGTCTTATAAATGCCAGAATAAGCAAATTAAAAAACTAGAAGTATTGCCCAATTAATTTTTAAAATTAGTATATTCATTCAACAAAAGATAGCTATTGAGACAACAGCTAAGAGAAAGTTGCCAAGGTAGTTAGTGAGTAAAAGGAGAAATTCTTGCAATTTAAACTCCTTAACTATAGTTCATGAGGTCACCTCTAGAATTCAACATTAAAAAGATAAAGCAGGAGGAGAACATTCCATACAATATGCAAATAGACCGAATGGCGGAACAACCAAACAACCGAACAACTGGTCGCTATGATGTGCGCTGACCACTAGGGGGTGCACGCGGAACATGGCGGCAGAGCACAGAACATGGCAGGCATCTGCTGTGGTGGGATGGTGGAGCAGGTGAGTTGGGGCACCAGACCAAGGTGTGGCGCTGGTCCCTGTCATCAGGGTGAGCCTTTGGTGGTTACTGAAAATTCTTTGCTCCTGTGCACCATGATGCCGTCAGGCACTCACACCTGCTGCCAGCACTGGCCCCTGCTCACACCCACTGCCAGCACCAGAGCCGCTGCTTGCACCCACTGCTGGCGCCCAGCCCTGATCGCTTAGGTGTTGTCAGTGGGTGTGAGTGGCAGCTGCCGGCCCAGATTTGCCCTAAGGGCTTCTCCACTTCCCCCTGCTCCTGAGGGCCAATCAGGGCAGCAGCCACTGCTCACACCCACTGCTGGTGCCAGCCTCAATTGCTCCGTGCCATCAGTGGATGCCAGCAGGGCCAGCGCCATCAGTGTGTGGGAGCGGCAGCGAGAGCAAGGCTGCAGGCAGACAGGGGACCTGGAGCCGTGGTGGGAGGGGCCAGATGGGAGCATAGAGGATGGGCTGAGACCTGCCCCTCTGCCCACCACAGCCTTGCCACCCACAGATTCTTTCAAGGTGCACAGATTTGTGCACTGGGCCCCTAGTTTACTATAAATCTACTAAGTACCTTTCAATGTGCCCAGCACTCAGGAGACAGGGATAAAAGGCAAGTCACTTGCCTTCATGGAGCTTACCATTTAGTGCAGTGGTCGTCAAACTGCGGCTCGTGAACCACATGCGGCTCTTTGGCCCCTTGAGTGTGGCCACGAAGTTTCAATCACACTGTACGTGCGCGCCCGCATGTGGTATTTTGTGGAAGAGCCACACTCAAGGGGCCACAGTTTGCCGACCACTGGTTTAGTGGAAAGCCGCCAGTTCACAAATACATACCACATACCAGCTGTGTTAAGTGCTTTGTATCCACGAGCTAATCCATTATCAGAACAGCCGTGAATGGTTATGTGAGAATGACATACACCATTTTCCAGAGAGAACTAAGGTTTTGAAAGGTACTAAATTGCTCAAAGAAATAAGCTAGTGCCATGGTTGGCAAACTGCGGCTCACGAGCCACATGTGGCTCTTTGGCCCCTTGAGTGTGGCTCTTCCTAAGCCTTAGGAGTACCCTAATTAAGTTAATAACAATGTACCTACCTATATATTTTAAGTTTAAAAAATTTAGCTCTCAAAAGAAATTTCAATCATTGTACTGTTGATATTTTGCTCTGTTGACTAATGAGTTTGCCGACCACTGAACAGCAAGTAGAATTTAAACTCAGGTTTGTCTAAATCAGTGGTTCTCAACCTTGGCTGCACATTAGAATCACCTGGGAATCTTTTTAAAATCCTGATTTCTGGGCCTCATCATCCGGAAATTCTGTTTCTTTGTTACTAATGTTGTGGCCCCACCCCATAACAAAGAAACAGAATTTCTGGAGGACGAGGCCCAGAAATCAGGATTTTAAAAAGATTTCCAGGTGATAGTAATGTGCAGCCAAGGTTGAGAACCACTGGTCTAAATTCAAATAAAAATGACCACATATATGCAAAATGACTTTCCCTGAATTTAAAAGTTTATATAAATCACTAGAGGCCCGGTGCACAAAAGTTTGTGCACTTGAGGGGTTCCCTCAGCCCAGCCTGTGCCCTCTTGCTGTCTGGGACCCCTCCAAGGATGTCCACCTGCTGGCTTAGGCCTGCTCCCTGGGGGATTGGGCCCAAGCTGTCAGTCAGACATCCCTATGGCAGCCCAGCAGCCCTCAGGGGATGTCCACTTACCAGCGGGGAGTAGACCTAAGCTGCAGTCGGACATCCTTAGTGCTGCAGAGGAGGCGGGAGAGGCTCCCGCCACCACCGCTGTGCTGGCAGCCATCAGCCTGGCTTGTGGCTGAGCAGAGCTCCCCCTGTGGGAGTGCACTGACCACCAGGGGGCAGCTCTGGCATTGAGCATCTGCCCCCTGGTGGTCAGTGTGTGTCATAGTGACCAGTCATTCCCAGACATTCTGCTTTTAGGGTCAATTTGCATATTACCCTTTTATTATACAGGATAGAGGCCTGGTGCATGGGTGGGGGCCGGCTGGTTTGCCCTGAAGGGTGTCCCAGGTCAGGGTAGGAGTCCCACTGGGGTGCCTGGCCAGCCTGGGTAAGGGGCTGCTGGATGTTTGCAGGCTGGTCACACCCCCTTCAGGGTGGGGGTCCCCACTAGGGTGGCTGGTCAGCCTGGGTGAGGGGCTGATGGCTGTTTTCAGGTTGGCCACAACCCCTTTAGGGTGTGGGGGTCCCCACTGGAGTGCCTGGCCAGTCTGGGTGAGGGGCTGATGGCCTTTTTCATTTTCATAAGGATTTTCCTGAGAGTTAATTATAAGAATGTGTGAGTCTTCACATGTAAAGAGGCAAATAATATATTGTATTTTTTTAAATGATTAAATGACTTACTTAAGCAGATATCTGAAATAGCAAATTCTATTTTACAACTATTCTATATAGCCTGCGGTTTTGTTTTGTTTTTCCAAGTAAGATACTGCTTTTAGGCTCATAGGGCTAGTTTGTTATTTGTGACCCCTACTTTATTTTAGATATTTTCTCTTTAGTAAGACAGCTACAAAATCCAAATAATTATCAAGGCGGGCTTTCTTAAAGAGGCTATCATGTTATAATGATGGTCACATGAATAGAAGGTACACAGACATCCAAGCTTGGCTCTGAACGATCCATTAGTGAACACGTGACCATAAGCAAGACATTTAGTCCCTCTGACCTTCATTTCTTGGTCAGTAAGATTAACCTTATTTCAGTCTGGCCAGTGTGCCCCTGTGGTTGAGTGGCATCCCATGAACCAGTAGGTCATGGTTCTATTCTGGTCAGGGCACATGCCTGGGTTGTAGTCTTGATCCCTAATGCGGGGAGTGCAGGAGGCAGCCCATCATTGAGTCTCTCTGATCATTGGTGTTTCCATCTTTCTCTCTCCTCCTTCCCTCTCTGAAATCAATAAAAATACATATTTTTAAAAGATTAAACTTAATTCAGCCATAATAAGGATTCAGTGAAAGAATATATGTAACATACCTTGTTTAGAGTAAGTGCTTACTAAATGGTATCCAATAACTAGACAGTGCATGTTAGACAATAAATTGAACTTACAATAAGCCCGGCAAGCAGACACTCCAGTGAGAAAATTTTATTTTAGAGGCCATGTTCCTCTCATAGTGGAATCTGATGAAAATAGAAGTGTCCCTGGTGGACTTATTTTTTATTCTGTTTTATATGCCTGGAACATAATGTGTTCCACGTGCTGATTTTTGAATGAATGAGTGAATGAATGAATTGCAGTTTTATCCATGCCTTCTGAGAAACAAGTGATCTCAAAAATTGACCCTTGAATTAAAAGTTACTATGTGAATTCAGCACTTGACTTCCAAACTCTCCAGAGCACAAGTTTTAATCTAATTTTTATAGATTTAAAGTATTCAAAAAATGCTTTTTTGAAATTTTTAATCCTGGGTAATCCAGTGTATACAATGATGTGTCATCCTATAGAGATACAAACAAGAATGTAGCAAACCATTCTACTTTATAGGTTATTGACAGATCAGGTTTTATCTTTTTGGCAAAGATGAAAATTGGTAAAATTAATCTTGTAGGGTAACTGCTTAATGTATGAGAACACACTACAACCTTGTATTTGTTATCCAGGCATGTATTAACTAGTGCTTCTGCACACATTAGTGTGTTCCTATGTTAATCAGAACTTCTCAGTGATGATCTCAGGCACCACAGCATCCAAAGATACTTTCTGAGTCATCAGGGGAAGAGTTAATTATGCTCATTCAGGTTCTTCCATCAACTGAAGTTATTACCTTCACATTCTTTGAAAATTGGTTAACTGAGTATTTGACTTATCAGTATATCTCAGTTTTCCCATTAAAGTACAAAGATTTTATTGTAAAATAATGTTAGTGAAAACAACCACCTCAATTCACCATCACAGAACTCATCTCTTCTTTTCATCTAGGACTGGTTTTAAGCTTTGCAAACAGTGTTACCAGGTAAAATATAAAATGTCCATTTAAGTCTTATGCAGATAAATGACAGATAATTTTTTAGGATAAGTATGCTCCATGCTATATTTGGGACATGCTTATACTAAAACATCATTCCTTATTTGTTTGAAATTCTAATTTAGCTTGGCATCATGTTTCTTGTTTTCTGTTTGTTTGTTTGTTTTGTTTTGTCTTTTTATCTGATTGCTTGTTTGCTAAATCTGGCAATACTTTTTGCAAAGGATTTGACATGTAGCCAGGCTGAAGTACATCTGACCCAGCCTACTACTATGGAAAATGAAATTAAATCCCTCTATCTCATTTACACCTTGAATTGTGGTTTGTTTGTTTGTTTTTTTCTCCCAAGAATTGCTGAAAGACTCTCAAAGTTTTCGGTCAAAGGTCAATCAAGGTTCCCTTTTACTGTTCTTTGTTGTTTTTGGATGAGACAGACAGACAGAAGGAATGGCAGTCTGTCCTCCATGTATTCGTTGGCCAAATAGAAGTTGGACATGCTAGGTTTGTGGGTTGTAAACTGCACCCTAGCCAGCTCTGCATTAGAGAAAGGACATTAATCTGGTAAAGGTTCTGCTATTGTTAAAATATTCAAGTTGTGTTTTTCTCCAAATGGTAACATCTGGTTTTGAATCAAGCAGGTGTGACCACACTGACTAAAAATGTGATTTCTATTTTTAACACTATAATTTTATATCCCCCCCACCCCCCGTAAAATAGTTTTTGTAAATCTTTTCATAAGCCCCATTGAATTTACAGTATTGTTAGTTTCCAGATCCCATCTAGGAAAAGGTGCTTTGAAAATGGACAGCTGCCTTTTATTGTGTTAATCATTTGATTCATTCACTGAATATTTGTTGAGCAAATACTATTTATAAAGCAAGGCACAAGGAATCGTAGAAAATTTTTAAATAGGATGTGGTTCTTCCATCAAGAGAACTTAAAATGTGGGGAGGCAAATAGCAGTCATCCAAGAAACTAAATGTGGCCATTGATATACGAGAAGACCTCCAGAAAAGGAAACTACCCCAGTTGGAGAGATGAGAATAACTGACATGGCATTTGAAAATGGGTCAAGATTTTAACTGGTCAGATAGCAGGAAGGGCAAGATGGAGGGAACAGAATGAAAGAAAGCCTCCCCATACCCCACACCCCTGGTGAAGGAGTTCTTCATTTCAGTTGCCTCTGTCTAAAGGGGTAAATGAGAAGAGGCTTTGCAAGGACATCTTATGGAAGGCCTGGCATCCTTGATTTAAAGTGCATGCATAAATATCACATAATCTTACTCATTTGTGGAATATAATGAACAACATAAACTGATTAACAAAAACAGATCCAGAGACAGAGGAGCATCGATCAGACCTCAGAGGGAAGGTAGGGGAGGGCAGGGATAAGGGGAAGAGATATACCAAAGGACTTGTATGCATGCATATAAGCCTAACCAATGGACACAGACTCTAGGAGGGTGAGGACATGAGTGGGGGGTTTGGAGGGCAAGGGGGGGATAAGGACACATATGTAATACCTTAATCAATAAAGAAAAAAAAGAAAGTGCATGCATAATTGCTATGTGAGTAGGCACAAAGTGTGTGAAAAGAAATGACATAATCTATACTGTATATCAATCCATGATCTGGAAAGTACCTCAATAATTAATTCTTAAGTTTCAACATATAACATGGACATAGTTTAACTGTATTAGATATATGCCTCTTTAGATGCTTATATCTTGAGACTAACTTTTGATTATATTATGCAGAATTGAGTTGTTTCAAAGAAAAATAGGTTATTATTCCTGTGCATGTCTTTGTTTGAGATGTATAATTTAGAAAGGAGAATAATTGAAGTATTGACCATTTTTTTTTTTGTGTGTGTAGTCATAATAATCTGGCCACTCAGTGTATATACAGGTATATATACATATATATATATATATATATACACACAGATATATATATATACACTAAAGGCCCAATGCACAAAAATTTGTGCACTCGGGGGGGACCCTCAGCCCAGCCTGTGTCCTCTCACAGTCTGGGACCCCTTGGGAGATGACCACCTGCTGGCTTAGGCCCGGGGGATTGGGCCTAAGCTGGCACTCAGACATCCCTCTCGCAGCCCAGGAGCCTTCAGGGGATGGCCACTTGCCAGCAGAGAGCAGGCCTAAGCTGCAGTCAGACATCCTTAGCACTGCTGAGGAGGTGGGAGAGGCTCCCACCACCACTGTACTGGAAGCCATCAGCCTGGATTGTGGCTAAGCAGAGCTCCCCTGTGGGAGTGCACTGACCATCAGGGGGAAGCTCCTGCATTGAATGTCTGTCCCCTGGTGGTCAGTGTGTGTCATAGTGACCAGTCATTCCCTGTTGTTCTGTTGTTAGGGTCAATTTGCATATTACCCTTTTATTATATAGGATAGAGGCCTGATGCACAGGTGGGGGCCGGCTAGTTTGCCCTGAAGGGTGTCCCGGATCAGGGTGGGGGTCCCACTGTGGTGCCTGGCCAGCCTGGGTGAGGGGCTGATGGCTGTTTGCAGGCTGGTCACACCCCCTTCAGGGTGGGGGTCCGCTGGGGTGGCTGGCCAGCCTGGGTGAGGGGCTGATGGGTGTTTGCAGGCTGGTCACACCCCCTTCAGGGTGGGAGGTCCCCACTAGGGTACCTGGCCAGTCTGGGTGAGGGGCTGAGGGCCTTGTTCAGGCTGTCCAAGCCGTCCAGCAATGGAAGCTCCCAGCCTCTCCTTTTTTTCTTTTCTTTTTTTTTTTTTATTTTGGGATTTATTTACCTTCTATAATTGAAACTTTGTAGCCTTGAGTGGAGCTCAGAACCGGCCAGGGTGGGTGGGAGAGAAGCTTGGCTTCCTCCATTACCAGGGGCAAAACCAAGCCTCCCGCTCGCTCCAGCTCCATGGCCACAGCTGGCTGAAAGCAGGTATCTGAGGTTTATTTATCTTTTATAATTGAAACTTTGTTGCTTTGAGTGGAGCTCAGAGCCAGCCGCAGCAGGCGGGAAGCTTGGCTTCCTCCATCATTGGGGCAACCAAGCCTCCTGCTTGCTCCAGCTCCATGGCTGTCCACCATTTTGTTTTTAAGCTCCCAATCAATTACTCAATGATTGATACCCTCATTATTCTCAGAAGCTACATGGGTTGCTATAGAAGATATAAAAAGATCTATGATGTTATTAATTGTCTTGGAAAAACTCAGAAAGGAGGGAAATGTATGTTCTTATTGAAATTTTTCTTTATTGAAATGTAGTATAAATGATACAAAGACTTAAACACTTATAGGCATGGATACAGAAAATGTTTTTACTTAATATGTCATATTCTTTCTAAGCATAAAATCATTTTACATTATCTATTTCATTTCACCCTCTAGATTATCCTTGCTCTGGAATGCTGGGCATGGTGTCTGGTCTTATTTCTGACTCCCAGATTACAGCCTCAAACCAAGGGGACAGGAACTGGATGCCTGAAAACATTCGCCTTGTGACTAGTCGCTCTGGCTGGGTACTGCCACCTGCACCTCATCCATACATAAATGAGTGGCTCCAAGTGGACTTAGGGGAAGAGAAGATTGTGAGGGGCATCATCATTCAGGGGGGAAAGCACCGGGAGAACAAAGTGTCCATGAGGAAGTTCAAGATTGGGTACAGCAACAATGGCTCAGACTGGAAAATGATCATGGATGACAGCAAACGCAAGGCTAAGGTAAGATTCAGGGACAGGGAGTAAATGGACTGCCAGGAGGAAGTCCTTCCTCACATCCTTGACTTTGCTCAAGGACCTTCGCCCTTTCCTGCGGAAGAAAGACTTCTTATTTCCTTTCATTCCTGAGATCAGTGACCCCCAATTCTAGGACAGACAGGATTGAGGTACAGAAAGTGATGTCCTAGATAAACATAGAAAAGAATTGCAATGCTGGTCACCTTTCCCTCCCTTAGGGTAGGCAAGTAGTTGAACACAGACAGGAGATAGAGTAACTATCCCTATGAGAATGGGGATCACGGAGTTGCCAGCAGCAACTGGGAAAAGACTTAAAATCTCTCAGTAGACTCTAATTTATCAGTTAACCCTCCCCTTCCTGTTCGATCTTCTTTCCTCCTTTAAATATATTTTTAAAATGTTTTAATTATGATAAAATATACATAACATAAAATTTACCTTCTTAACCTTTGTAGGTGTGTAGTTCAGTAATGTTAAGTATATTTATATTGTTCAGCAACCAATCTCCAGAACTTCCCCATCTTGCGAAACTGAAAGTTTGTGTCCATTAAGCAATAGCTACCATTTCCCATCTCCCCCAGTCCCTGGAAACCACTTTTCTACTTTCAGTCTCTATGGATTTGACAACTCCAACTACTTCATACAAGTGCAATCATATAATACAAGGTAGGGAAAAAGTAGGTTTACAGTTGTTAATATGCAAAACAGTTTATTTTTGTATTATCATTTATTGATTATTGTATTATTTTCCATATGAGCAACTATAAACCTACTTTTGCCTCACCCTGCATTTGTCACTTAGCATAATGTCTTCAAGATGATCCGTGTCAGAATTTCCTCTTGTTAAGGCTGAATAATATGCCATTGTATGTACATACCACATTTTGTTTATCCTTTCATCCATTGATGGACACTTAGATTGTTTCTACCTTTGACTATTGTAAGTAATGCTTAAGTATTTTTTTATGCATTGGAACCTTTTAAAATGCAGCTTGCTTTTGATCCAGTGAAAAGAGAAGTGAATCCCAATATGTAAAAAGCCAGGGGCCATCACGACTGAAACAACTGGATGGACGACCAAAAAACAGGCTGTGTGGGGTGACCAGGCTGGCAAGGGGATTAGTGAGGGATGACCAAGCAATTGAACACCAGGCTGCATGGGGCGACCAGGCCAGCAGGAGGGTTAGTGAGGGATGACCAAACAACTGAACAGCAGGCTGCGTGAGGTGACCAGGGAGGAAGTGGGGGGCAGTTGGGGGTGACAAGGCCCATGGGAGGGTAAGTTGGGATTGACCAGGCTGGCAGGGAGGGTAGTTAGGTGCAATCAGGCAGGCAGGCAGAGGCAGTTAGGGGCCATCAGGCAGTCAGGCAGGTGAGCAGTTAGGAGCCAGTGGTCCCAGATTGTGAGAGGGATGTCCGACTGCCGGTTTAGGCCCGTTTCTGACAGAAACGGGCCTAAACCGGCAGTCGGACATCCCCCAAGAAGTCCCGGATTGGAGAGGGTGCAGGCTGGGCTGAGGGGACCCCCCCTGTGCACAGGGCCTCTAGTCTCAATATAAAAACATTCCAATGTTCAACAGAACATGTGGTGTGATATTTTTTAACCAAACAGATGTTCTTTAGTGATTAGGTTTTTCTTAGGGTGATTATTAAATTTATTTGAATTTCCTGAGTACACAATGCCAACTAGGAAAGGAGTATGTTGGGTGACCCAGAAGCTGGTTTGAGACTAAAATAAGTAACAAACCATAGACATTCAATGCTATATGCGGTGAAGGATTTGTATTCAGCTAATGAAACTTCTCACACCCCAAACAACTGGCTTTTTGTTCCATCCTTCCCAGCCCCACTTTGTCCAGGACCTACCCCTTTTGTGAAAAGAAGATTCTAGCTAATTGGAGGGAATATTGTCTTTGGTCCCATTCTAGGCAAGTGTGGGAATGTGGCTTAATATATGACTCAAGCAAAGGTATGGCAGGCAGGAAATCAAAAGTTGGGCAGTGTAGTCAGCTCCACTCTGTCAGACACAGAGCTCTGCAGAGACTTCCCTCTCCCCAACTGGCTGCAGGTCAGCCACTGACAGGGATGATGCTGTCAGAAGTGAAAGAAGTTCACTTCCATCTCACTCTCATTAACTTGTGATTTCTAAAACATTGTCAGAGTTATTGTCATCTGTGTGTAGATATTTTCTTTCTTGTGTCCATTTCATTTTCCATTTTATGTCTGCCCCTCTTGTTTTGGTGAGAGAAAAAGTAAAATAAACAGAAAACTGCAATTCTCCCTAAGAGTCAATCTCTGAAGGAGTCATGAGCCTTGTGACTTTATCACAAAGTGTGCTGGAAATCAACAACTTCCTGGAGCTGCTGTCATATGGCAGTGTGTGCTGTAGTGACATGTTCTTCAATACTAGGGTTCTCAGACAGAAAGATAACAAAGTACCGTAACCTCTGAAAAGATGCACCATATGCTTCCCTGTGTTGTCCAATGCACATATCTGCTATCAAGTCTAAAGCTATCACTCTTTTGTAATACATTGCATATAGAATTCCATAAGAAGGCAACACACAGTTTTCAATTTTAACAAAAAAGTTCCATTCAAGATTGGTTGAATGTGTTTAATTTTATTCCTAAAATATTATTATTTTTTTATCATCATTCTATGGTATTTAAAACCATGAAACTTCTAAGTTGTTTAGATAGAGCTTAATAAGTTACCCCTAAATGTCCTTTCCCAGAAATAAAATAATTTTATGAGAAAAGATACTGGTAAAACCTTCAACTTAGAAGCAGTACATATTTATAAATGGTATAAAGATATTTAAAACAAACTATATTTAAACTTATAAATGAAGGTTACCTCCTTAGGATGCCATGTCCCTTATATGTAACAGTAAAATGAGTACTATTTTGTGAAATGAAATAGCACTTCAATGGACTTAAAATCTTCTATGCCCTCTCCTTGCTTCCTACTCAAATGATGGACAAGATATATCAGTCTTTGTATTAACTAGACTTTTCAGGAGCACATAAAAGATCTAAATACACAAAGCCCTTTTCTAAAACATGATTAGTAAAAGGACACAGATTTTTTTATAAATGATCTCATGCTAATAAAATTAACCCAGCTCTGCCCAGCCAGTGTGCTTAGTGGTTGAGCGTCGACCCATGCACCAAGAGGTCACTGGTTCCATTTCTAGTCAGGGCACATGCCCAGGTTGCAGGCTCAATCCCCAGTGGGAGCCATGCAGGAGGCAGTTGATGTGTTTATCTCTCTTTTCCTTTCTATCTCTCTAAAATCAATAAAAACATATTTTTAAAAACAATTAGCACTGTTGTATATGGCTCTACATTGCTAATATTCTTCCCAGTTCATCTCTGACAGCTTTTATAATGTATTTACATTGTGCCAATTTTTTGCTCAAGTTAAAATTAGGAGAAGAGTCTGGGACATAAGAAAGAAAATATCTACACACATATGATAAAAACTCTGAAAATATTTTAGAAACCACAAGTTAAAAGAGTGCTTTTCTTCTATGATTGTTGAAGCTATGTTATTAGTATATTAGAGGCCCGATAGACAAAATTCATGCAAGAGTAGGCCTTTCTTCCCCCAGCTGCCGTCAACAGCTTCCCTCTGGCACCTGAGACCCAGGTTTCCCTCCCTCCAGCTGCTGGCAGGCACCTAGGACCCGGGCTTCCCTCGCAGCCCCGGCTTTGTCCAGAAGGACGGAAGGACGTCTGGTCTAATTAGCATATTATGCTTTTATTGTTATAGATTACTCTTAATTGATGATACTTAATAGAGCTTAACAATAATATATGTCAGATTCTCAATTACTGGCAACAACTGTAATTCTATCAAGAATGTAGAACCCCAGCCAATAGGGAATTTACTCTTGAAAATAATAGAAGGAAACCTTAATTGAGAGAAGTGGGTCTATGTTAGTCATGTACTTTGAAATTCCTGGAGGCTTTTCTGAGTCAGAAAGGACCAATTAATTTACTTCTAGAACTCAGAAAAGCCCTGGTTATGTCACAACCTACTCAATCTGTCTATCTCCTCTTACATGTGTCTCCTGTTTTGCCATGATGTTTCCACCACTGAAAGATAGCTTCTTTGGCTGCTTTATGACAACTGTTAGGTATGGTTCCCACTCCTGCTGACAAGCCTGGGACTGGCCATCCACTCGGTCTGATCTACCAAGCTTAGTAGCCTAGAATGAGATAATTTAAAGAAAACAATGAAACTAAGTGTGTGGACATGGGCAAAGAACTCAATTCCCTGATCCTCAATGTTTTCATTTATTGAAATGATGACATTTGACTAGATTATTTCTAAGGGCTGAGGCATCATGGCATTGTAAGAGTGAAGGGCACCAGTTCAGACTGCCCACATTTGAATCTTAGCTCTATCACTTACCATATGGCCATGAGAAGGTTGCTTGACCTCTCTGTGGTTCACCTGTAAAACAGGGGTAATAATAGAACCTACCTTGTGGAGTTGTCTAGAGGATTAAATGAATTAATATATTTTAAGCACTTTAAACAATACCTTTCACCAGTAAACATCTTAGGTTATTTGACATATAAAAGGCCACTCCTAATGTTAAAGCAATTTGATTTTTCTAAACTTGCCTCTCCCCGCTTCTCCCATTCTGGACTGGATTAAAAATGGTGTAGGGAGAAGAGGATATATAGTGAGGCTTATCCATTTCTAAAAAAAGAAAAGAAGCCTAGTCATTGCTCCATTTGCTTATGATTCCACTCAAAGATTTTGACCTTCCTGTCAATGTGAAAAAGGAAAATAAAATAATTTAGCAGCAGCACTGGCAATGAATAGCCTAGCTCCTGAAAATATGTCACTGACTTCAACTTAGAAATGCGCTTGACAAAGAGGTGCAATTCAACCCATTCATCAGAACATCACTTAACAGACAGGGCTCTTGTTCTCTTTCTGAGAAAAGGAGGTCTTTTATCTACAGATACTACCAAGTGCTGGAACACCTTATGTAAACAGAATTTTAAGGCATTGGAATAACACAAGTTCTTGAGTAAACAGCATTTGCACTGCATTAAATTTACTATTTCCTTCTTCAGCAATTTAATTCATCCCTCTTCTAAAGGACCCACTGATTGAAGAGAATGTAACAGGAGTAGTTATTGAAAATATGGTGTCTATTATAAGCTCTGAAAAGTGGCAAGTTCTCTTCCTGAATTATAGTTCTCCAACCTCAAGGAAGTGGTTAAAGTGTCGCTTCTCCGAGGCATGTAAACATATCATTTAAAAACATGTCTCATGATTGCTTCTGGTATAGCCTCAGGGCATACTCTAGTTTCTGAGAAATGACATCTATCACTTCTTAAAGAAGTCGAATTGTTTTTTCCTTTCTCATTTATGAAATGAATGTCAGGCATTTACAAAGTGGTAGAATGATCCCTATTTCTCTGCTCTATTAAGAGACCAAAGGAGAGACTCTTCTGCTGAATAGGTGGTTTTATTAATAACTGGTATTTTTCATACTTCACAGTCTTTTGAAGGCAACAGCAATTATGATACGCCTGAGCTACGAACTTTTCAACCTCTTTCCACACGATTCATCAGGATCTACCCTGAGAGAGCCACTCATGGTGGACTAGGGCTAAGAATGGAGCTACTGGGCTGTGAAGTGGAAGGTAATTACAATTTCCAAAGTCCCTTTAACTTTCCCAGTTTTGTTTTGTTTGGTTTTGTTTTTTATTGATTAAGGTATTACATATGTGTGCTTACCCCCCTCTACTTCTCCCCCTCCCACTGCTCATGCCCTCACCCCCTGGTGTCTGTGTCCATTGGTTATGCTTATATGCATGCATACAAGTCCTCTGGTTGATCTCTCCCCCTTCCTCCCACCCTCCCCTATCTTCCCTCTGAGGTTTGAGCATATGATCAATGCTTCTCAGTCTCTGGATCTATTTTTGTTCATCAGTTTATGTTGTTCATTATAATCCACAAATGAGTCAGATCATGTGATAGTTATCTTTCTCTGACTGACTTATTTTGCTTAGCATAATGCTCTCCAGCTCCAAGGACATATGAAAACATGCTCAAAGTCACTAATCATTCAAGAGATGCAAATCAAAACAACAATGAGGTACCATCTCACACCTGTCAACAAACAACAAGTGCTGGCAAGGATGCAGAGAAAAAGGAACCCTCTTGCACTGCTGGTGGGAGTGCAGACTGGTGCAGCCACTGTGGAAAACAGTATGGAATTTCCTCAAAAAACTAAAAATGGAACTCCCATTTGACCCAGTAATCCCATTTCTAGGAATATATCCCAAAAAACTAGAAACACCAATCAGAAATGATATATGCACCCCTATGTTCATAGCAGCACAATTTACCATAGCTAAGATTTGGAAACAGCCTAAGTGCCCATCAACAGATAAGTGGATTAAAAAATGGTGGTACATCTACACAATGGAATACTATGCTGCTGTTAAAAGGAAGAATCTCCTACCATTTATAACTTTCCCAGTTTTAAAAAAATTTCCTTTTTTCATGCTATATGCCCCCAAAGACTTAAAAATTGCAGTATTTTCACCTAGGTGGTCCTCTCTGTGCCTGCTAAGCTCAACATTTTAGCACACTCTCTGGAACATTCTAATCTTCAAACTAGTGCCTCCAGAATCCTACTTTTGTCTTGGTCACTTACATAACTTCCTCAGATTCAGTGGGGTTGTCTCCTTTGACTTCTTAAAAAAATAATTTATTGAAATAAAATTTACATAACATAAAATACACCATTTAACAATAAACAATTTAGTACATTCACAATTATTTGTGCTACCACTACCTCCATCTAGTTCTAAAACATTTCCATCACTCTAAATAAAACTCCTTATCCATTAAACAGTTTTGCCCTACCTTCATCTCCCCCAACCCCTGGCAACCACCAATCCCTTTGATGCGTTTAGTATTGTTTAGAAGTCTGTGTCTAATCTAGGTTTCTGTATGCGGTGTTGACTATCATTGCATACCAGCAGGAAGCAGCATTTGGTAGACTGCAACATCAACACATTCTCTTCAATGAATTTCTTAGGCTGCTGCAGGGACACAAAACTTTACATGAGCTAATGAATGTGAATATACAGTGAGGTCTATTTAAGGATGTTACTGCATAAATTTATGTTATCATATGAAGGACATATCAAGGACAAATTCAGTCCCCACATGGATCTCAGAACAGTTCTCTCCTCTGCATTTTTATCACATTATACTAATAAAAGGGTAATATGCTAATTAGACTGGGAGACTGACCATCTTCCGACCATCCAACTTCCTTCTG
Source organism: Myotis myotis (assembly GCF_014108235.1). Lineage (NCBI taxonomy): Eukaryota > Metazoa > Chordata > Mammalia > Chiroptera > Vespertilionidae > Myotis > Myotis myotis. The sequence goes on from NW_023416313.1 coordinate 123,353,370, forward strand.
GACAAAGCCACAGTGGTGGGGGCCGAGGCAGAGGTGGCTAGGGGCGATCAGGCCTGCAGGGGAGGGAAGTTGGGGGCCATGAGGCTGGCAGGGGAGGGCAGTTGGGGGCCATCGGGCCAGCAGAGGAGCAGTTAGGTGGTGACCAAGCCAGTAGGCAGGCAAGCGATTAGGAGCCAGTGGTCCCGGCTGGAGGGATGTCTGACTGCTGGTTTAGGCCACATCTAGGCCTAAACCAGCAGTTGAACATTCTCTGAGGGGTCCCAGATTGCAGAGGGTACATGCCAGGATAAGGGACCCCCCTATGCACGAATTTCGTGCACTGGGCCTCTAGTAATATATGAAATCAGTGTTTGAAAATTTGATATGATAGTTGCTTATTATACCACTTAATGATTTTTTGTACATTAAAATGTCCACTGCCTTACATTTAGGCATCAATGAGTAATCTTATACCAACTTCTTCATCTCTGTAAAGGTCTTTCTCCAAGTTAGCTCAAAGAATGGCTATTGCTAATACCCAGATCTTAATCAATTCAGCATGTGCTCACAATTGTTTGAAGAATTCTTTTTTACTATCACCTTCTATAGTTTCAAAATTATGTGTGTTTTCAGCTACCCAAATGTAATTACATTTCTGAGCACATTAAATATGCACTATAAATCTTAAGCTATGAATCACCATACTAGTGAATAATTCATAGCTACTTTTCTATGTGTTTATTTTAAAACAAGCTATCATCTGTCATTCTTTATTGTGTAGATGTTTCCACATCTGTAATCAGACCTCTGAATTATCTACTCACTATCAACACAGCCCAAAAAAGACCATGTGCCAGGTCTCTGGCAAAGATGCCAAGAAAAAGAAGGATGGGCACATTGAGTGAACTGCAGACTCATTCATTCAATTTACTGAGAAAATGTGGTCATCTGAAAAAGGGAGTCTGCTGCTTTGAGACAGGTCTTTAGCTTGGATTCTGATCCAAGGAATTACACTGATTTAGGAGGTAGAATGAATGGATGGTTAAAAAGACTGAACCTAGTGGCAGTTTGCCAGTGTCAACTCTATAGTGAGGTAGAAGCTGTTGAAAGGATTTGCTGCAGATATTTCCAAGCTCTCACAAAAGTGTGCAAGTTATCCTGAGCCATGTGAGAAACCAATATTAGGGAAAGTAATGTCAAAGCTTTAAACACGATTTATGAAAGGGAGTGCCTTTTTTCTTCTTTAAATTGATTATCAGATATTTTATTAAATATCTACTTTGTGCCTTTTTCTACTGGAGATATTTAGAGATATACAGAAAGAGGATATGATCCATCCCAGCGTTCCCTGAATATCCATCCTATTTGGACTAGCACTTATATTTCAGAAAAATTAGAGAACCACAGAAGATAAATTATTTTAAAGTATTAAAATTAGGGCATGGAAATCATTTGCTTTCTCCTTTTTTTTTCAGTTTAATCTTGGTACTATTCTGGACCACCGCCAATGTAGAACACCTCCTTTGTAAAAACTGTAAGGAATGCAACAAAACAAAACAAAACAAAAAACCAACAAACTGAAAAAAAAAAAAACACAGTTTTAAATACTTAAAAGTTGCACATAATCAAGAGCAAGGAGATCTTAGCAAAGACAAGCATCTGGATTGCCAGAAAGGGTGCTATTAATTCAGTGAAAATAATAAGTAGACCCTGGGGGCCTCAGGTCCAGATGGTGGCATAGGGAGGTGCTGTGCTTACCTCCTCCCATAACCACATCAAAAGTACAACTAAATTATAGAACAATCAACCTGGAGAACCACCTGCAGACTAACTGAACAGAAGTACTATAGCTGAGGATATAAAGAAGTCGTCACATTGAGACCAGTAGGAGAGGTTGAGACACAAAATACGCTGGTTCCACACCCATGTGTGGCAATTAAGAATTGAGAGGGATTTTTGGCTGCAGAGATTCCCTCTGAGGAGTAAGGAGTCTCAGCCCCACATTGGACTCCTGAGCCCAGAGCTAGTGCCAAGAGGAAGAGCCCTCATAACATTTGGCTGTGAAAATCAGGGGTAATTTCATCTATGTGGGTGAGACAGAAGGCTTCTGGAAACACAGGTGTCCTCTTAAAGGGGATATGTACAGACTCTCTCACTCATAGGCACTCACCCTGAGGTCCAGCAAAGGGAGAGTGGTGGGAGGAGCCAAAGAGATTTACTGGTAGAGGCTGGATTTTGTGGCTTTGAAGAGAGAGATGAAGAGACAGTGCAATGCCCCCCCCCCACAATCCCCATCCCCCTCCGCCCCCTACACACACAGGCAAACAGGCCAGCAATATCTATCCTGTGTTGAGCCCTCCCCCCACAGGGCCTGTGGGCATAGGTGGGCACTAAATCTGAATCCAACTTAACCTGGTGAACACCACTCACCCCACCATGGTGATTCCCTGAGACCCTGTCCCACACAACTCTCCCGTTGCCACAGTGCCTTCAGGAGCTGGCAGCTGGACTCATCCAGAACATTAGCAGGAGCTCTTTCAGCCACAGGCAATCAGCCTGGGCCTATACTCCAGTCATTCTTAAAAACCCTCAAAGGTATGCAGGCCACAGGAAGGAGGCACCTAGCCTCCATGTGCACTGTGCCTTTTGATGAGTGGACCCAAGCTTGATACTGGCACAAAATCTGAATCTGCATTAACTGGTGGACACCCCTTACTCCACTCTGATAATTTCCTCAGACCCCACCCAATTCCCTACACAGCCAGGCGCTCTTTCAGTGGCAGGCAGCTGGTTTGTACTTTAGTATTTCTTAAAAATTCTCAAATGTGAGGCCTAAAGCAGGTGGCAACTAGGCTCTAGTGCCCTGTATCTCTTGATGAGTGGCCCCAGACTCTACACTGGCACCAATATGACTCTGCATTAACCTGGTGAATACCATTTACCCCATCTATCTCACTGACTGCATGAGGTTCTTTTAGCAGCTGTGCACTACAGGCATCTGGGAGGCTGTAAATGTTCTTGGCATAAACTTTGCTGAGTGGCCCCAGGTAATTTACTGGGGGCAGCCAGCATCAGTTTAGTTTGCAGCATGGCCTCTTCTACACACCTCCAATAGAAGACAGGTATCTAACACCAAAGGTAGCTTTGTAGTTTATTCCAGGTCCCCCCAGGTCAGCCATAAGCAGAGTCTGACATTGGCCTGAACTAGTTTCTCCTAAGGAGTCCCAGAACCAACACCCTAGTGTCTGGCATCAGATCATAACAGAGCACCACCCAATTAGCTCTATAAATGGCAAACCAAACATGTGGTCTCAGTGGGTAACAGAGTCTCACTGTGGCAAATCCTGCTCCATGGAATGACCCTAACACAGCAGCTTGTACTTTGTGGTCAAGTCCAGTCCTTACAAGCAGTCGGTCTGAGGGGTAACCCAACTCACCACATGTCAACAGCAATCAAGGTTCAACTACAACAGAACAGCACACACAATTGATACAAGGTACATTCCTGGAACACCCAGCTCAGGGGATCAGGAAGACTGTGCCACTGGTCCCAGAAGACACCTACAACATAAAGCCACCCAGCTAACACTGGGAGCCATAGAAGATCTACCTGACAAATAAAAGCAGACACAGAGAGGAGACTATGAAACATGTCTCAAAAAAATAGGAGAAACCCTAGAAAAAGAATGAAACTAAACTGAGGCAAGCAATCTACCAGGTACAGAGTTTAAAACAATGCTTATAAGGATGCTCAGGAACTCAAGGGAAGAATAGAGGAACACAGTGAGGATGTCACACAAAGAAAGAGTAAGCATATATAAGGATATAGAAAACAAAAAGTAACCAGTAAGAAATAAAACACACACACACAAAATAAACAATGCTGAAATGAAGACTACACTGCAAGGAATCAACAGCAGATTAGAAGAAGCAGAAGATTAAATCAGTAATTTGGAAGATAGGTAGCAGAAAACATAGAATTTAAATAAGCAAAAAAAAAAAAAAAGAATTGGTTAAAAAGAGGATATTTTAAGGGACTCTTGAACCACACTTACCATAACAATACATCATGGACTACCAGAAGAAGAGAGCAAAAGATTAAAAACCTATTTGAATAAAGAATGACTGAAAACTTCCCTAACCTGGCACAGAAAATGAACATACAAGTCAAAAAAGTGCAGAGAATCTCAAACAAGATGAACCCAAAGAGCCCAAACCAAGAAACATCATACTTAAAATGGCAAAATTTAAAGACAGACAGAATCCTAAAAGCAGCAAGAGAAAGACAGTTAGTTACCTACAAGGGAACTTCCATAAAACTGATTTTTCAACAGAAACTTTGCAGGCTACAGATATTTACACAAAATATTTAAAATAATGAAAAACAAGGACCTACAACCAAGACTATCATTTAACGTTGAAGGAGAGAGGAAAATAGAGGAGGTGAAAGGTATACTAACATTCTCCCAAGATCAAATTGGAATTACAACTAAAATACAGAATAATCAACCTGAATAACCAACTGAGACTATCTGAACGAAAGTCTTATAAACAAGGATTTACAGAAGAAGCATATCCAGACTGGTAGAAAGTTCAGAGATGCTCCCACATGCCCCAGCTCCCACATGCCCTACCCCACCACAGCTGCAAAGGTCCCCTGAAGAACATGGGGTTTCAAGCCCATACCAGGCTCCTCAGCCCTGAGCACCATAGTTGAGAAAAGGCACCCACATAGCATCTGGTTGTAAAAATCAGTGGGGATTCTGTCCTCCAGGGAGAGGCAGGAGTCTTTTAGAGACACAGGTCTTAAAGGGCCAATGCACAAAATCTCATTCACAGCCAACTCACCCTGGGCTCCTGCAGAGGAAGAGTGGAGTGGAATAGAGCCTGTAAAGAGAGACTGGGGCTTTGGGCTCTGGAAAGAGAGCCAAAGGGACAGCTGCCAAAATAACTGTTACTGAGTCCCTCTCCCATGTTGCATACATAATTTTTCTTGGGTGGAGCACTCTCCCCTTTACAGCATCAGCCTGAGGAATGCAATAGCCCCACCTTCTGAACTCTTTGTTGCCCCACACTGCAGAGCTCATGCCTTGCTGAAGAGTCAGCTTTCTACGCTGGAGTGTAGAGGTCTGGGCAGACTCAGTTGTGTTGCTTTGGGATGGGAGCCATTCCCCCTATTTTTTTTCTGAAAGCTTGACTGGTGGCTCTGCCTCATAGAATATCTGCTAGCCTCACCCTCTGAGCTTCCAGCAGACAGCAGGCCCAGCCTCCTGACTCCTGGTGGCCCCACCCTGCCAAACACAGACATGCCAGATATGAATCCAAGACAGACTGAGTTTTGCTGGGGTCACTCCCCTAACCTTCCCCCAAGCCTGACTGGCAGCTCCCTCTCATGGGAGATCCACTAGCTCACCCTCTTGACTTCTGGAGGCTCTACCCTGCTGAGCTTGGGCTCTAGGCAGAATCTGAGACAGACTGAACTATGTAGCTCTAGGAAAGAGTCAATTTTTGCTCTCACATACCAGACCAATACAGAGCCTTTCCTTCACATGTCAAAATCTTGGTCTGTTTGGACCTGATAAACTCTGCTTGGCTTTGCCCTGATGAGTTCCTGAGATCCCTACCTCACCACAGAGAATTGTGGGCACTCAGTGGGGAATAGCTAGACTTGGTATACCCTGGGGCTTTTGCTGAGTGGCCTCAGACCCAACACTGGCACCTAGTTTGAACCTGAATCAATCTAGTGAACTCCACTTACCTGGTGACTCACTGAGAACCTACTTCATGCAACTTGAATACCACCAGAGGCTATTTCAGTGACTGAGCCTAAGAGGCAGCCAACAGGCAGAAGCAGGCAGAGGCAGATCTTGGAATGCCTTGGGTCTTCTGTTGACCTGCCCCTGGGATCAGTTTTGTTGGAAGCCATCCTTGGTGCACAGTTTGGTCCTTACAATGTATACCAAGCCAGCAGAGGCAGTCACAAACTGTAGAATGCTTTGTAGCTTCAAACAGGTTTCACAGGGCAAGTCACTAGCAGCATCTGACATTGACCTGCACCAAAGTCTCTCCCAAGAGGCCCTAAAACCAACACACCTGGTGGCCAGCTTCAGACATCAGAGCAGGATCTGATAAGCTTCACAAATAGAATATCCAAAGGTAGATCTTGGCAGGCACCAGACCCTGCTGAGGAAAATTCTGTTTCGTGTGGTCAATACCTGCACAGCACCTCATGCACTATGGTCAGGGTCTGTCCTCAGAGTTAGCCAATCTAAGGTTGTCCCCATCACAAATGGACCAGTAGGAATCAAAACTCCAATACAACAGGAGAGCCCACATAACACACACAAGGGACATTTTTGGAGCACCCAGCTCAAATGATCAAGGAGATTGCGACACTGGGTCCCAGAGGACACCTACTACATAAGTCCACACTATCAAGACTGGAAATCATAGCAAATCCATAGAAACAAACACAGAGAAGCAGTCCAAATGGGGAGAAAAAGTAACATACCCCAAATGAAAGAACAGAAGAAATCTCCAGAAAAAAAGAGGTAAATGAAATGGAAGAAAGCAATTTACCAGATATAGAGTTCAAGAATAATGTTTTTCCCCTATGTTCATAGCAGCACAATTTACAATAGCTAAGATTTGGAAACAGCCTAAGTGCCCATCAGCAGATGAGTGGATTAAAAAAACTGTGGTACATCTACACAATGGAATACTATGCTGCTATTTAAAAAAAGTAACTTTCCCCATTGGCAACAGCATGGATGACATGGAGAACATTATGCTAAGTAAAATAAGCCAGTCGGAGAAAGAAAAATATCACATGATCTCACTCATATGTGGGATATAATAAACAACATAAACTGATGAACAAAAATACATCCATAGACAAAGAAAAACTGAACAGGCTGTCCAACTTCAGAGGGAAGGCAGGGGGAGGTAGGAGGGGTAAGAGGTAAACCAAAGGACTTGTATGCATGCATATTAGCATAACCAATGAACATGGACACTGGGGCAGTGGGGGCTTATCCTGGGGGGTGGGAGTGGCTGGAGAGGAGTCAATCGGGGAAAAAGGAGACATACAATACTTTAAACAATTTTAAAAAAGGAAAAACACACACAAATAATAATGGTTTTAACAATGTTCAAGGAACTTAGTAATAACTTCAAGGAATTTATTGAGAACTTCAACAGCATGAAAAAGGACAACTAACAAATGAAGAACACAATATCTCAAATGAAGAATACAATACAAAGGAATAAACAGAAGCAGAGGATCAAATCAGTGATTTGGAAAACAAGGTAGCAGAAAACATCCAATCAGAGCAGCAAAGAGAAAAAAGAATTTTAAAAAAATGATGATAGTTTAAAGGACCTTTGAGACAACATGAAATGTAACAACACCACTTTAATAGGGCTACCAGAAGAAAAACAAATATTAAGGGATCGAGAACTTATTTGAAGAAATAATGGATAATAACTTTGCTAACCTGGTGAAGGAAAAAGACACGAAAGTCCAGGAAGTGCAGAGAGTCCTGAACAAGATGAACCCAAAAAGGCCCACACCAAGACACATCATAATTAAAATGGCAAAGGTTAAGGACAAAGAGAGAATCTTAAAAACAGCAAGAGAAAGATAGTCAGTTACCTACAAGGGAATTTCAACATGAATATCAGCTGATTTCTCAACAGAAGCATTTCAGGGCAGAAAAGATTGGCATGAAATATTCAAAGTGATGAAAAGCAAAGACCTATAACCAAGACTATGCTACCCAGTAAGGCAATAATTTAAAACTGAAGAAGAAATAAAGTGCTTCCAGCTGAGAAAAAGCTAAAGGAGTTCATTGCCACCAAACCAGTATTACAACAAATGTTAAAGGGTAGTCTTTAAAAAAGAAGGAGGAGGGAAAAAATAGAGAAACATAGTTATTCTATATAATAAAGAGGTAATATGCAAATTAACCCTTATACCCTCACAAGATGGCTGCCTACAACAAGGCCAGCAGGGGGATTAGTTAGGGACGACCAAACCACTGAACAGCAGGCTGTGTGGGATGACCAGGACAGTGGGGGCACCATGAGGGGTGATCAGGCTGGTGGGGCGGGGGCAGTTAGGGGCAACCAGGCATATAGGCAGGAGAGCAATTAGGAGCCAGCGGTCCAGGATTTCATACTGCCGGTTTAGTCCCAATACCCAGGATCGGGCCTAAACTGTCCGTCGTACATCCCCTGAAGGGTCTCAGATTGGAGAGGGTGCACCCCCCCCCCCGCATGAATTTCATGCACCGGGCCTCTAGTAAAGAATAAAATGGCAATAAATATGTACCTATCAATAATCACTTCAAATGTAAATAACTTCAGTGCTCCAATCAAAAGACATTAGGTAGCTGAATGAATAAGAAAATGAGACTAATATATTTACAGTCTACAAGAGACCTCAGAAAGAAAGCTACACACAGACTAAAAGTAGAAGGATGCAAGCTGAAATTTTGAAAAATGGGGGTACCAATAATTATATCTGACAAAATAAACTGTCAAAGAAATGCTATAATAAGAGAAAAAGAAGAACACTGCATAATAATAAATTGAGCATGCTAACAAGGGGATATAACCCTTGTGAACACTTATGCACCCAACATAGAGCCACCTAAATATATAAAGCAATCTTGATGGACATAAAGGGAAAGATTGACAGTAATACAGTCATAGTAGGGGATTTTAACACCCTGTTGACATCAATGGATAGATCTTCCAGACAGAAAATCAACCAGGAAACAGCAGCCTTAAATGACATACTAGGTCATAAAAATTTAATTAATTTCTTCAGAGCATTGCAGCCCAAAGCAGTAGAATATACATTCTTCTGAAGTGCAAATGGAACTTATTCTAGGATAGACCACATGTTAGAACACAAAACAAGTCTCAATAAATTTAAGAACACTGAATTTATATTAATCATCTTCTCTGACCATAATGGTATGAAACTAGAAATCAGTCACAAGAAAAAAATTGGAAAACATGCAATCACATGGAAGTTAAATATACTTTTACAATAAATATTGAATGGATTAACATTGATGTCAGGGAAGAAATAAAAATATACCTTGAGACAATTGAAAATAAAAACACTATGACCCAAAATGTACGGGATAGTGAAAGCAGGCCAAAGAGGAAAATTCATAACATTACAGCCTACCGCAAGAAGCAAGGAACATTTCAAATAAATTATCTAGCCTTACATCCAAAGGAACTAGAAAAAGAATAACAAACAAAGCCCAAAGTTAATAAAAAGAAGGAAATAATAAAGATCAGAGCAGAGATAAATAGCAAGGAGTCTAAAAAGCAATTCAAAAGATCAATGAAACCCAGAGCTGATTCTTTTAAAAGATAAAGAAAATTAATAAACATTTAACCAGACTCATCAAGAAAAAAAAAAGAGAGAGAGAGAGAGAGAGAACACAAATAAATAAAATCAGAAATGGAAGAGAAGTGACAACTGATACAAAAAAAAATACAAAGGATTATAAGAAAATACTTTAAACAATTATATGCCAACATATTGGACAATCTGGAAGACATTGATAAATTCCTAAAAACAAACACTCTTCCAAGACTAAAATCAAGAAGAAATAGAAAATTTGAACAGACCAGTTACTACAAACAGCATTGAATCAGTAATTTAAAAATTCCCAAAAAACTACAGTCCAGGACTGATGGCTTCACAGGTGAATTTTAACAAACATTCAAAGATGAATTAACGCTTATTCTTCTCAAACTATTTCAAAAAATTTTAAGAAAAGTGAAAGCTCTTAGTCTATTTTATGGGACCAATATTACTCTGGTTCCAAAACCCAACAAACACATTACAAGAAAAGAAAATGTTTAGGCCAATATCCCTGATAAATATAGATGGAAAAATGCTCAACAAAATATTAGCAAACTTAATTCATCAATACATTAAAAAGATGGATCAAGTAGAATTTATTCCAGGGATGCAAGTTTGGTTTATTATCCATAAGTCATTTAATATGATACACCACTTAAAAATAATGGGTAAAAAACATATGCTCATATCAATAATTGCAGAAAAAGCATTTGACAAAATCCAGCATCATTTTATGGAGAAAGAGAACAACCCTCAGAAAACTGGGAATAGAGCAAACATAGCTCAACTAATAAAAGCTATATATGACAAACCCCCAGCTACCTTTATTCTCCATGAGAAAAAGCTAAAAGTGTTTTCATTAAGATCAGGAACAAGACACTATGTTGTATAAAATGCCACTTTTATTCAACATGGTATTGAAAGTCCTAGCCACAGTAATCAGACAAGAAAAATAAATAAAATGAATCCAAATTGGAAGGAAAGAAGAAAAACTATCATTATTTTCAGATGACATGATACCATATATAAAGAACCCCAAAGATTCTGCAAAAAAAAAAAAAAACTATTAGAACTGATAAATGAATTCAGTAATATAGTGAGATACAAAATTAATATTCAGAAATTGGTTGCATTTTTATTTTATTTTTAATATGCTCTTATTGATTGCAGAGAAAGAAAAGGGAGAGAGAGAGAGAGAGAAACATCAGTGATATGAGAGAAACATCAATTGGCTGCCTTCTGCATGCCCCCCCCCAACTTGGAATTGATCCCACAACCTAGGTATGTCCCCAGACCAGAAATCAAACCATGACCTCCTGGTTCATGGGTCGATGCTCAACCACTGAGACACACCAGCTGGGCTTGGTTGTATTTTTTACACACCAATAACAAACTATTAGAAAGAAAAAGTAAGAAAACAATTCCATGTAAAATTTCATCCAAAAAAATACCTTGGAATAAATTTAACCAAGGAGATAAAAGATCTGTTCTTGGAAAATATAATAAGACTGTAAAGAAATTGAAGGAGATACAAATAAATGGCTGCATATACCATGTCATGGATAAGAAGCAATCTATAGATTCAGTGCAATCTCTTTCAAAATACCAATGGAATTTTTTGCAGAATTAGAAGAAATAATTCTAAAATTTATATGGAACTACAGAAGATCTCAAATAGCCACAACAATCTTGTTTGACATATTACTGGAAGTGCTAGCCATAGCAATTAGACGAGGAGAAGAAATAAAAGGCATCCAAATTGGAAAAGAAGAAGTAAAACTGTCATTATTCACAGATGACATGATATTGTACATAGAAAACTCTAATGACACCATCAAAAAACTACTAGATTTAATAAATGAATTTGGCAATGTAGCAGGATACAAAATTAACACCCAGAAATCTATGGCTTTTTTTATGCTCCAATAATGAACTCACAGAAAGAGAAACAACAAAAACAATCCAATTTACCATTGCACCAAAAAAATTAAGATACTTAGGAATAAACTTAACTAAGGAAGTAAAAGACCTGTACTCAGAAAACTATAGGACATTGAAAGAAGAGATAGAGGAAGACATAACAAATGGAAAAACATCTTGTGTTCATGGATTTGTAGAATCAACATCATTAAAATGTCCATACTACCCAAAGCAATCTATAGATTTAATGCAATCCCCATTAAAATAACAATGATATATTTCACAGACCTATAGTAAACTTTCTAAAAATTCATATGGAATAAAAAATGACCACGAATAGCCACAACAACCTTGAGAAAGAAGAAAAAAGTTGGAGGGATCACAATACCAGATAACAAGCTATATTACAAAGCTACTGTTCTGAAAACTGCCTGGTACTGGCACAAAAACAGACATATCGACCAATGGAACAGAACAGAGAACCCAGCAATCGACCCAAGTTACTTTGCTGAATGAATATTTGACAAAGGAGGCAAGACCATACCAGGGGAATAAAGATAGTCTCTTCAATAAATGATGTGGCGAAAATTGGATAGTTACATGCAAAAAATGAAACTAGACCACCAACTTACAGCATACACAAAAATAAACTCAAAATGGATGAAGAACATAAACATAACATGGGAAACCATCAAAATCCTAGAAGAATCCAGAGGCAGCAAAATATCAGACATAGGATACTGAAGCACTATCTTTACTGATATAGCTCCTGTGGCAATGGAAACTAAGGAGAAAATAAACAAATGGGACTACATCAAAATAAAAAGCTTCTTCACAGCAAAAGAAACTATCAGAAAAACAATAAGAAAGCCCACTGCATGGGAGAACATATTTGCCAATGTTATATCAGATAAGGACCTAATTTCCAAAATTTATAGGGAACTCATACATATTAACAAAGGAAGATAAACAGTCCAATCAAAAAATGAGCAAAGGACCTAAATAGATACTTTTAGAAAGTGGACATACAGAAGGCCAGGAGACATATGAAAACATGCTCAAAGTCACTAATCATGTGAGAGATGCAAATCAAAATGATATGAGATAGCATCTGACACCTGTCAGAATGGCTATCATCAACAAATCAAAAAATGAAAAGTGCTGGTGAGGATGTGAAGAAAAGGGAACCCTTATGCACTGCTGGTGGGAATGCAGACTGGTGCAGCCACTGTGGAAAACATTATGGAGTTTCCTAAAAAAATTAAAAATGGAACTCTCTTTTGACCCAGTAATCCCACTCTAGGCATATATCCCAAGAAATCAGATACACCAGTCAGAAAGGATATATGCACCTCTATGTTCATAGCAGCACAATTTAATTGTCAGAGAAATGTAAATCAAAATCACAATAAGATATTACCTCATACCTGTCTGAATGGTTATCAACAAATCAACAAACAACAAATGCTGGCAACAATGTGTAGAAAACAGAACCCCCATGCACTATCAGCAGAATTGCAAATTGGTACAGCCACTGTTTAAAATAGTATGTATATTCCTTAAAAAAATTAAAAGTGAAACTACCTTATAAGCCAACAATTCCACTTCTGGGTATTTATTCGAAGAAATTGTAACACTAGTTCAAAAATAAATATGCATCTCTTTGTTCACTGAAGTGTTATTTACAATAACTAAGATATAAAAGCAACCTAAATGTCCATCAGATGAATGGATAAAGAAAATGTGGTACATATATACAATGGAATATCACTCAGTCATAAAAAGCAATGAAATATTAATATTTGCAATCACAAGGATATACCTAGAGTGTATTGTGCTAAGTAAGTCAGGCAGAGAAAGACAAATACCATTTGAGTTCACTTATATGTGGAGTCTAAAAAACAAAATAAATGAACAAACAAAACTGAAAGAGATACAGAGAACAAACTGATGGTTATCAGGTGGAAATGGGCATTAAGGGCTGGATGAAAAAGATGAAGAGATTAAAACTTACAAATTGGCTGTTACAAAATAGTCAGAGGGGTGTAAAATACAGCATAGGGAATCCTATATAATAAAGAGGTAATATGCAAATTGACCATCACTCCAACACACAAGATGGCCACCCCCATGTGGACACAAGATGGCCACCACAAGATGACCGGGAGGGGAGGGCAGTTGTGGGTGATCAGGCCAGCAGGGGAGAGCAGTTGGGAGGGACCAGGTCTGCAAGGGAGGGAATTGGGGGCAATTAGGCCTGCAGGGGAGGACAGTTAGGGGCAACCATGGCCTTCTGGGGAGGGCAGTTGGGGGTGACCAGGCTGGCAGGGGAGGGTAGTTAGGGGTGACCAGGCCTGCAGGGAAGGACAGTTAGGGGCGACCAGGCTGGCAGGGGAGCGCAGTTGGGGGCAATTGGGCTGACAGGGGAGCAGTTAGGCGTCGATCAGGCTGGCAGGCAGAAGTGGTTAGGGGCAATCAGGCAGACAGGCAGGCAGGCAAGCAGTTGGGAGCCAGCAGGCCTGGATTGTGAGAGGGATGTCTGACTGATCGGGCCTAAACGGGCAGTCGGACATCCCTCGAGGGGTCCCAGATTGGAGAGGGTGTAGGCTGGGCTGAGGGACACACCCCCGCATGCATGAATTTCATGCACTGGGCCTCTCATATAATAAATAATATTGTAATAACTATGTGGTTCCAGGTGGATACTAGACTATCATGGTGATCACTTCATAAGTTATATAAATATTTAACCACTATGCTGTGCACTTGTAACTAATATAATATTGCATATGATCTGTAATTAAAATATATATAAAAATAAAATTGATAAAAATAAGCAGAGCCTGGAATATTTGTGTATGCATTTTACAAAGTGTAGACTGTATGCCTAAACAGCGTGCATGATATCTGTATGTGCTGATTTCCTCGTTACTGTTGGTGTGTGCTTTTGAACAGTTGAGGAAGTTGAAACTAGCTACATTTCTACATTTGTCATAACTCTGTTCAGTAAGCACAATAACAATGTGAAATTTTTACTGAGAAGGCAGCAGTTACCAGCACATTCCTACTGGCTAGAAGCTATTAGAGATCGAGCCCCCACTCTTGTCTGATTATTAAACATCAAGAGAACTGTACATTATCTCCAGCCTCATATGAGAAATGTATGCCCAAAACTATAAAATATTAAACAGATTTCAAAAATGAATAACAAGCTGAAAAAAGTAGATCAAACTAAATTTAAAGAACTTTAAAAGCAGTCTTTGATTAATGTTGGATACATTTCATCTACAAACTCAAAGGTATGGGAATACCTGCCAGCAGTGGAATGCAGTCCTCTGGGAATTAAGGTAAAATGACCCCAGGATATATCAGAAAAGTTCTTCCAGACACCTGATCTGGAGAGGGGCCATAAATTGATGGAAGCAGAGTTACTCTTTAAAGAACAAAAAAAAAATCAATATTGTTCTATAACTGAATGTGTTGGGAAGCTCTTTGGAGGAAAAAATATAATATGAACTTAGCAAACTAAGTAAGTACTAAGAATATAAAAGAATTCATGACAAGGGAGTTCTCCAGCACCTTAAAAATGAAAGGAAAAACAGTTCAAGCAATACGTGTAAAATCAAAGTTCTCAACTCCAGGATCATGAATAAATAACTAGTGAGAATTCAAGAACTTCCAGGAAAAGGATGTTTATGTACATAACAATGTAAAAAATGCTAAGGCACCCAATTCCATTCAGTAGATATGAATCAAATACCAAAACAAAGCAATCCCCAATGGATTCTTGAAAATTCAAGTCTATTTAGCTCTAGAAAGAGGTAAATCATGCTCCTGGCCTCCTTGCCACAGATTTGAGTTTCCTGCAAAAGTGTTAGCAGATTCAATAGCCAGAGCTTTGAGAATACATTTCAGAGGTGAGATATTAATCCTTGGATCTTGTTTCAGCACCTACAGCTGGACCAACCACTCCCAATGGGAACTTGGTGGATGAATGTGATGATGACCAGGCCAACTGCCACAGTGGAACAGGTGATGACTTCCAGCTCACAGGTGCAGAAACCATCTCCATCCCATTGCTATGCCATTTCAGTTCATACTGCCATTGAGACCACCTAATTAATGCCTGTTTGTGTTTGTGTAGCTCCTCATGGTGGTGGTCATGAGGGTGATAGCAGAACTATCTCAACAAAGGCAGCCTTGCCAGAAGACATGCATCGCTATTTCCTCCATGTAAAGAACTTGTTCTTAATAGTCACGGCCATTTGAAATTATAATTTTAGTCATTTTCAGAGCTGATGCTAGGATTATTTTAATTGAATAAGTATTTCTCCATGGCTAAAGTGCTAAACATATCCCCATCTTCAACCGCCTACCCCCATAACACATTAATTACACACACTTTAGAATGTTTATTTTTCCTTTCTAGTGAGGATACTTTTTTTGAGTGGATCCTTTATCCAACTAATTGATGAAATTAGGCTTGTATTTGAAATGCAGCTTTTAAGTTAGGATTTGGTAAATCATTTTACATTAAAAGTTTCAGTGACAGAATCCATTGTCATTACACATTACCACTGACTAGCAAGTATATCAGGGCTGTTGTGTGCCAAATAGCTCACTAATTAATTTAGAGTATCTAATTAATAAAAGAGAAACATGCAAATTGACCGCACCTCCGCTATGCCGCAAGCCATGCCCACCAGCCAATCAGAGTGACTATATGCAAATTAACCCAACTAAGATGGCGGCCAGCAGTCACAGAGCTGAAGCAAGCAGGAGGCTTGGTTGCCCCAGCAATGGAGGAAGCCAAGGTTCCTGCCTGCCCTGGCCGGCTGTGGTCTCTGCTCAAGGCAACAAAGTTTTAATTATAGAAGATAAATAAATCCCAGATTCCTGCTTCCAGCCAGCCTCCATTGGGAGCTTGGGTAGCCGGGGGCCATGGCCAGCCTATAAACAGCCATCAGCTTCTCACCCAGGTGAGGATGGCCACACCCTCATGGGGTGAGGGTCCCTGATAGGGGGTTTGGCCAGCCTGCAAACAGCCATCAGCCCCTCACCCAAGATGGCCACATCCTCATGGGGTGAGGGTCCCCGCTGGAGGGCTTGGCCAGCCTGCAAACAGCCATCAGCCACTCACCCAGGCTGGCCAGGCACCCCAGCAGGATCCCCCTTCCCTGAAGGGGATGTGGCCAGCCTGAAAATGCCCCTCAGCCCCTCACCCAGGCTGGCCAGGCACTCCAGCGGGGACCCCCACCCTGAAGGGGGTGTGGCCAGTCTAAAAACAGCCCTCAGCCTCTTACCCAGGCTGGCCAGGCACCCCAGCAGGACCCCCACCCTGATCTGGAACACCCTTCAGGGCAAACCAGCTGGCCCCCATCCATGCACCAGGCCTCTATCCTATATAATAAAGGGGTAATATGCAAATTGACCCTAACAGCAGAACGACTGGGAATGACTAGTCACTATGACACACACTGACCACCAGGGGGCAGACGCTCAATGCAGGAGCTGCCTCTTGGTGGTCAGTGCACTCCCACCAGGGGAGTTCTGCTTAGCCACCAGCCAGGCTGACAGCTGCCAGTACCGTGGTGGTGGTGGGAGCCTCTCCCTCCTCCTCAGCAGCCCTAAGGATGTCCGACTGCCACTTAGACCTGCTCCCCGCTGGCAAGTGGACAACCCCTGAGGGCTCCCAGGCTTCCAGAGGGATGTCTGATTGCCAGTTTAGGCCCAATCCCCCGGGGAAAAGGCCTAAGCCAGCAGGTGGTCATCCCCCGAGGGGTCCCAGACTGCGAGAGGGCACAGGCAGGGCTGAGGGACCCCCTCAAGTGCACAAATTTTTGTGCACTGGGCCTCTAGTCTATATTATAAAAGGCCAGTGACCATAATGTCGTAATGTTGTAATGACCAAACAACTGGTCAGTGGCACAGCAGGCCTCGGTCTCACAGTGCGGCGGGCCTGGGGTCTTGTGCAATTTCACACACTAGGCCTTTAGTTACTCCATAATATTCTAAAACCCTCAAAGCTAGCAAGTGACCTTTTCTTCCAATTGGAATGGCAGAGCAAATGTTAGGCAAGTGGGGAAATGAAATTGTATCAGTTTGAAATTGGCCAAGGCAATTTCCACTCTATTATAAAAGGTACTATGGAACCTTTATCCGGGTCAAAATGCAGTTTCATATAGCATCTGACTCTCACTTAGATTGAAACCTTGGATGTAGGTCTGTATTTTTACCCAGAAAGGATTCAGAGAGCCCACAAAATTAATTTCCATATGTGAAACTGAAGGCACTACCATGTAACTTCATAACAGTGCATAATGTTATTGGATAATGCATTTATGTGGCCAATAAATGCTACATTGCTTTGTGCATTTGAAAATAAAGCTTATATATGTAGCCATAAGCCACAAAAATTACTCTAATTAATACAGTCCATTTCTTTGCAAGATGTCAAGTTCAAGCTGAAAACCCTACAGCTAAGGTTAAAAACAGAGAACCATTCTATGGACCTGGTCCCATAGAACCTTCCCAGGGTTGCCTGTAAGCACTGCCCCAAACCTCAGGCTTTTAATAGAACATTTCACACATCTGTAGTGAAATTCCTCATAAAAAGGAATGGCTGCAATCATTGAAGTATATCCTTTTCAATTAGCCTCTGTGGTGAGGGTTCTTTTCTTTATATACCCTAAAGTGTCAGATAATATAGATTAGAACAAAGCCTCAGATTTACTCCTCATATCAGAACAACCAACTTTCTCATTTTTATATCAGTTCATTACTGAATCAATTGAAACTAAAACCTTTGAATGAAATAGAGCAAGTATATTAGCCTGGAGCAAATTGTGTATGGCAACAATTACAAACCACAGAAAATGAGTCATTTGTAGTGGAAAACTGGCAATCCTTTAAAACTCTAAGGTTATGGTTTATCTACAGCTTTTAAAATCATTTTTTGTGTACATAGAAAAAAATTTCATTCCTGTTCATATTACCATGGCAAAAAAGAGTTATTTTCTCAGGCCATCACATTTGTCTCAATAATTCTATAAATATATGCATCATACTAAGAACTTCTGGGGTGCTCATAATGCACTCTTCACGCCCTCATCAAGAAGGGATTTTAGAAGGCATTTCATGCTTCATATGTATTTATTGCATTATAACCAAATTTGCGTAGTGAAGCTGTTTGGTATCCTTTCCTGAAAAAGGGTATGCATATATAAATATTTGCAAGGAGCAAAACCATCACCTAAGTCAGGTGCCTTTTCACATGTAAACAAGTCACGTCCTAGGTACACACACAACTCTGCATTCTCTTTGCTCACTCTGGCACAGGCTTTACCTTCAGAGCTGCAAGTCTTGAATGTTCAGTACAAGAAAAACCAACTAAAAGCATTCTCACTTTAACCCTGATAGGTGGAGGAGATTAGGATCAAGGCTCTATTAAACAGGGTTCAGTCTTTTAAAGCAGATGTTGTTGCTTTAATTTCTCCTCCTGGGGTGACCTGTTTGTATACAGAGAGAGATAACTATTACAGTAAAATGCTCACTTCTTACAAACAACACTGAATTCCAGGTGAAATGTACCAAGTGCATGGGAATGAGAGGTTTTGCTCTCCAGTATTTGCTTGCCAAGGTGAAAATTCACCTCCAAGTTATTCATTTGCAAGTGGCTTTGAACTCATTACATAATAGGATTGTCTTCAAAGGCACTGGGAGGCCAGATTTCACATTGGACCTGTGTTTACCCAAGAGTGGAATTTGGCTTCCAACCTATAATAAAATGGATAATGCATATTGGTTTTATAAAGTGAGTTTTTCTCCTAAAAGAACACCGGGAATAGAATGCTAATGTATTTTGGCCTCCCTCCAATTCTGCCATTATAGAGTCACCTTCCTAACCCATAATATATATAATTCCTTCTTTCTGGTGCCTACCTCATTGAAGCCACAAACCTGTGTGACCACTTAGCTGGAACATTTGTTGGGAGAACAGGGTTGACATGACTTGGTGCGGCAGCAGGTTAGCTCAGAAATCTTCAGACCATTCCAAGAGCATGATTCTGCAGCTCTGATTCATGATCTGGATGATTTCTAATATTTGGGAGCTGCAGGATAGCACTAGGGCTGGGTACAATAGAGATGATCACAGATCTTTATTGAATGATACTATTAGTAGGTTTACAATGGCACCCTATAATCACCTCCAAAACTCTTCATGACAGTCATAGGTCCACCCCATGCCTTCCTTACTCTGAGTCTGCCCAGGACTTTATCTCTTGGGAGAGCAGATAGTCTCTGACCATGGTCTGCAGTGCAGACACTCTTAAGGAGAAATGCCTAAACAAGCACGTAGGCAATAAACAGCAAAACACTCTTTCCCAAGCTTATTTCAGTATAAGACTCACCTGAGAAGTTTTCAGAATTACATATTTCAAGGGCTGACCCCCAGAGATTCTGGTTTTCAGTGAGATCTGAGGAGGGTAAATGGATTGGGAACTGCAATCTCAACAAACGTTCAGGTGATTCTTCTGGTTGGGCAAGTTTAGGACAGAAATATAATGATAAAGAGTAGACAATGGAAGAGCTAAGAAAGGGGGAAAAAAGGACACAGCTAAGTGTCCACATGGTCCCCTGACCAGCAATTTCAAAGTCAACCCAAACTGACTGAAAGTTCACATTGCTCAGGGTGTTATTTGTGCAATCTCCAGTTCCTTGGAACTGTGAGGAAATGCTTCTCCCCTTCTCATTTTCCTGCAGCTTTTCCAAACTACATACTGGGCAGAATATCTGTCCTTGGGGAAAAATAAACAACTATTATTGTAGGGGGAAAAAAGGAGGAACTACTGCCACCCAGTTTAAACCACCAGTTTTTAAAAGCGATTGTAGGACCAGCCTTGCAACTCCCCTGAAGGCACACATCTGCAACCTTGGGAAACTCTTCAAAACTTAGAGGTCTTGGCCAGGTTTAATGCCCCAGTTGCTGAGGATATTTGGAGGCCTTTGTTTTCACTGTTGCAATGGCATGCCATGTTCAGTCTAGGAATCAGGGGATGACCTTGGAATGAAGTATCAAATTCTCTCTCCTACCTGGATGTCTTATGACTAAATGTGCTGGGTAAAAAATAATAGTTTATTTGAGCTTGACATTGTGATGAGCAAAATTTAAACAAAATAATGACTACAGCTGAGATTAACAGAAGGATTTTCTGTGGAAATGTTTTCCTCTATCTAATGTATGTAAGCATACATTTCTCTACTGCATATTCTCTACAATTTTTCATTTTTATCACTTTTGTATGTTACTCTTTTGTTTTTCAGGTGGTACCACTGTGCTGACCACAGAAAAGCCAACCATAATAGACAGCACCATACAATCAGGTATCAAATAAAATAGAAAATGTGGTTGATTTCCCATATGCCTGTTTTCCCTCCCCGTCCCCTTCTAAAATAGAGCATTGCTGTACTTCTGGATTCAGCTTCTCTCAAAATCCTAGAAAAGAGATACCATGCAGCACCTGGTCTCCAAGCATGAGCCATAACTATTGCTTCCCTTCCATCCACATGTATATGTGGCACAGAGCGAGATTTCCTGCTCTATCAGTAATTGCCAAATGGTGATAACCCAGCTCTGAACTGAAGAAATAGGCTAACATACTTTGTTTAACCACAGCACATCTAGGACATGGACTGTGTTTGCAAACTACAGAAGAAGGAAATCGTACAAGCAGTAGCCTGACTATTTATTTTCATCACCATTCTACAAAATCAAGACAGGCAAAGTTTGTCAGCTTTGCCTGCCACAGAGTTAGCAGTTTTACAACAGTGTTTCCAGTGAGCATGCCACGAAGTGGGGCGCAGGAAGCCAGGGCTCTAATTGTATGTAGGGAAAGGACCATCCTCATGAAGGGCACCTCCTCATCCTTTTATTAATAGAAAAGCACAATGACTTTTAAGGCCCTTAGTTTACTGTTTATCAAGGCCAACCACAATTAAATGGTGGCCTCCTCTCACTCTCCTTTGTATTGTGTTAGTATTCTGTAGAATTCTTTCCTACAGACCCACACGGAAGAAAACAGTCAGTATAAAGCAATCAGAGGTTTTAAATACTTTGAAGTTAATCATCAGAGTAAGGTGAGCAGGTCAGCTTTCCAGCTTCTCCCATTTCCTTTATAGAAGCTCACTCAGGCTTCGCCTCCACAGTCATTTATTAATGAGGCATGTGGTGTATATCAATGTTTCCTCAGCACTATGACACTACCCAGCTAGGCAGAGAGTATAAAGGATTGTTCTAATTAGTATGCTTCCTTAAAGGTCCCTATCACCATTGACCTGATTTAACTGCAAAATAAACTTCTCTTCAGTTAGACTTAACACCAAGTGTCCTGTAATGTATTCAGGTTGCCAAAAGCCTTCTACCACACAGCTCAAAAACCTCAAATACCAAAAAATGAAAGAGAAGAATAATATGTTCACCAAAAAATTCCAAAACAGCTGTAGTCCTACCCACATCTTTTCATGTTATAAAATGTGGCCTTAATGGATTGTGCAGTAGTAACCTGGGATGGCTGAAACTGCCTCATGGGTGAAGCATGGCCTCTTGCTTGCTCCCTTCCTTTCCTGAAAGCCTTCAGCCCTTCAGTGAAACAACCATCAGTTGGCTCTCTTTGACTCAATATTAGAGAAGAGGAGTGAGGTGAAACAAGGAAGTTCTAGGGATGAAGCAAACACTTTAACTGTTGTTTTAGTTTCGTCTCTTGCCAGAGCATTAATTAAAACCACTATGAAATTGCCAATGAACTGTTTTATCTCCCCTCTTGCCTATCAAAAGAGCTAGGGGTCATTAAAGAAATGAAAGAGAATGAGAACTGCAAAAAAAACCAGAAAGATATATCAGATCCCCAAATTGGATCATTCTCCCTAAATGTGGAATGTCTGTATTGTCAGAGCAGGAATGACTTTGTGAACACACTTGATTTGTGCATGAGCTCAAGGCCATTGGTGTGAAGGCTTCACAGAGGAGCTCCAGGACCAGACAGCCATCTCACAGAGTCTACGGTAGTCAGAGGGCAGATGTGCAAATCATGAACCAGGTAGACCATTATTAGAAGTTCATGTCAAGCCACAGGGTTTACTGATAGGGTCCAGTTTTGAAATCCAGGGTCTGCCCAGAGTCCTTTACAAATCACCCTGGTTTCTTGTTTTTCTATTGCCTGAATTAAAAATCTGCAAGTCTTCGGTTGTGGATAATGGATATCTGATTTTTTTGAGGAGTCCAGTGCATGTTCAGAATGCTCCACAAGGACCTGAGAGTGTCAATCTAGTCCAGGTCTAACTCTGAGGTGTCCCCAGGGGTCAGGTCCACATTGTTCTGCAGGCTTCAGATTCTACAGGTGTCTTTACAAGCAGTAGAAAATTAGACCCCTAAACTCTCATTATAATCTGAATTTGATGAGGCCAGTATAGACTCAAGCAGAGTCTCAAGATTTCATTTTGAGGATTCTTATCAATATAATAAACTCAGTGGGCATATAATATTTATATGCTGTCTGGGTTATAACCAGATGCATAAAAGCCTATTAATTCTCTGCCAGGAATTGATGAAAATTCTGCATTTTAAATCCAGCTCCCCCCTCATGAAGCCTTTTACCTTCTGAAGATCTTCAAACATTCTTAGATCAAACATTCCTAGATTGTATTCATAACGTCTGATTATATGGGCCTCAGCTTCTCCACTTGTTTGTACCACACATCCAGTCTATAAGTAAGCAAGTTAACACACTCAAATTCAGTGTGCTAATATTCCATTGCGAGTAAGGGAGGTTCAACAAGCACCACTGATGTGTGCTCACAGTGGCTATAAAATTGTTTTAAGTTCAGAATACTATTTTCTGCTATTTTTAAGAGTCAAGAAGGAATTTAGCCAGATTATTCCCAATGAATTTAATAAGAATTGGGTAATATTTTGAAGATTTAAAAGTCAACAGTATGCCGAAACTGGTTTGGCTCAGTGGATAGAGCGTTGGCCTGCGGACTGAGGGGTCCCAGGTTCGATTCCGGTCAAGGGCATGTACCTGGGCTGCGGGCACATCCCCAGTGGGAGATGTGCAGGAGGCGGCTGATCGATGTTTCTCTCCCATCGATGTTTCTAGCTCTCTATCTCTCTCCCTTCCTCTCTGTAAAAAATCAATAAAATATATTTTAAAAAAAATAATAAAAAAAGAAAAGTCAACAGTCCTAGTTCACTCATATTTCACTCATCCGTTGCTTTTTTCTTTCTCAGTTCTTTTCTCCTCCCCTTCTGTCTTTTTTTCTCTGTTTTTTTTTTTCTTTTTCCTTTCTATAAGTGTATATGTGTATTTTGTATGTTTAATAGCCTTTCTATCCAATAACACTGTGGCTTGAATTTTCAACACTGAGCTACTCTTACTCTATACCTTTCCTCCACAAAATGCATAGATTTTCAAAAACTTTACTTTAAATGATCAAGATTAACAGAAGTAAGCTATATAATCAGGACAAGAACATCAAAGTGTAATAAAATCAAAATGTTAGAGCAATTCATCCTGTTAGATTCATAGAACTAGAAAGAACATTGAAAGATCAAGATGAACTGCCATTCACTGCAGCAGGAGAAATGCCTAAATCATCTTTTCAGGCAAAGCTGTTGCATGTCCTGGTGACTGCAAAAACACCCAAGTTCATATATTTTTGATATCACCAGAATATTGATAGCCAAAATAATGGATAGTGTGGTTTTCTGTATTATACAATAAATTTAATGTATTAACCAGGTAAATATAACAAAAAAATGTGTGTTCCATAGTGGCTTGCTGCCCTCCTGTATATGCTTGTCTTATAAACCACATTTAAGGAGAAAACCCAAAACCAAATACACATTAACATTTTCCAATATTAACATTTTCTAACATGAGATTATGTAACAGTACATTCCTGGGTTTTGGTGGTTGACATCCAAGATTGTTCATTCAGTCCCTGTTCAGTTCACTTCATCTGCATGATTTGACCTTGCTGCACAAGTGTGGTACATTTTGGAAAGGGTTTCTCATGCTCTAAGAAGTCCTATTTCGTGGTCTTGATAGACTACACATGAAATACAGCTCTCCAATAACACTGTGGCTGTGAAGTCTAGAAATAATTCCTGAAAATCCACCCATACTTTAATTTTAGGTCCCAAAGACAGCATTTGGAACATTCAAAATAGAAGGAACTTTCCTTTTGCACTAACTGAAAATGTTCATATTATGCATATCACTTACTAGTTTACTGTTTCACACTGGCCCTATCTATGCATGCTTTGGGAGGTCACATTGTCATTGAAAATGAAATTCTATCTTTCTCAGTTTTAACACTTCATATAGTGAATATTTCCCAAAAATATATATTAGCATTCGGAAAGAGTTCCTTGGAAACTAAAAGTGCAAAGAAAATCATCCTTATTTATTCAAGAAATCTTTCCATTAAAATTTCTCTTCCCATTGTTAAATTAGAGAGGAGCAATGGAGCCAAGCTCAAAGGAGAAAGAAGATATTTTGTATTAAATACTTCAGTAAAGTTAAAGAGAAGATCAAAACAAGATATGTTCTCAGCCTGTTATGTGTTGTTCCCTAAAACAGCAGATAATACCATACTTCCCTTATTGCACATAGGGATGGTTTCGAGACATTTTTAACTTCAGTGGGCAAGTCGCCCTAGGTGTGTTTCTCTCCGTTTCAATGCTGCCATCTGGTGGACTGCCTAATCTCAGAGAGGAGCACTGCCCAGCCATTCAGGGAAAACAGGCGGCTTTGTGTTTCATTTTACATGGAGGTCTGGAACTAACAGAAGCATGAGCATCTTATCTTTAGGATTCATTTTACCAAAATAATCCTAAGCATCAATGATTTTATTTTTTTCATGCTTAAAACTCAAGCTACTTTCAAAAGGAGGGTGGAGTGGGAAAAAAAACGATTTAAGAAAACACTATAGTCAAGTATAGCACCTTGTAGAACACATAAGAGAAATAATTCCTGAAAATCCACCCATACTTTAATTTTAGGTCCCAAAGACAGCATTTGGAACATCCAAAATATAAGAAACTTTCCTGGCTTCTGTGGTTCAGTTGGTTAGAGTGTCATCCCATACACCAAAAAGGTTGCAGGTTCAATTCCCAGTCAGGGCACTTGCCCAGGTTGTAGGCTAAATCCCTAGTAGGGGCAGCTCGGGGCATGTAGGGGAAGCAACTGATATATGTTTTTCTCTCCCTCTCTTTCTAAAAATAATAAAAAATAAAAAGCATAATCTCAGGAGAGGATTAAAGAAAATAAAAAATAAAAAATACCTGGTAGTTACTTAAATGTGCCTTGGTTTTACATGACCTTGCATTGAGGTTTTTAAGTGGATGAACAATTTATATGCAAATTTTAAAATTCACTCAAAAAGCAGAAACTGCACTTAAAATTAATTGACCTGATATAAAAGCACAGAAGAAAAAAAAAAATCTTAAGATCTGCTTCAGAGATCTGACACTAAAGACCGGAAGCATTAGCTGCTGTGATGAGAATACAAATAGCCTCCAGGATGAGGCATTCACCTGCCACATTTCTAGACTTGAGGTTCCTGGATCAATTTCTAAGATTCTTTTAATTAGTGAGTATCAATTTATATAGTCCGTCCTCAAGAACATAGCAACTTTTATATTAAATATTGAAGAAATAGAGAGAATGCTACATACGGATATAACATACATGCTTTGGAAAGTAACCTTCCCAGAAATTTCATGTAAAACCAACTTGACAGACAGCCCATCATTTTTTTTTTTGTAAAGCTGGATTTAAAAAGTTACTAAATGTTATTTTGAAAATGTTTTGACATCTCTGTGCATCTTTTGAGTTTCCTGGTAATTTTAGATTTTGTGGCTTTCCCAGAATTTTCAAACAGATGTTAAGTTGTATAAATTGTGCTTTCCATGAACAAATTCAGGGCCTTTCTGATCTAAATGATTATATTTGTCTTTCTCTGCTTGTCTCTATTTTTCCTTTACACCCGCTGAAGAGTTTCCAACGTATGGTTTTAACTGTGAATTTGGCTGGGGTTCTCATAAGACATTCTGTCACTGGGAACATGACAATCACGTGCAACTCAAATGGAGTGTGCTGACCAGCAAAACGGGACCGATCCAGGATCACACAGGTACTGGAGAGTGCACTGTGGCTTCATTTCTTTGAATTAAGGGTTACTGTGGAGAGTTTTGGGGTCTGTTAATCTAGGAGCACAGAAAATACTGCAGAGCGTTCACTTATGCTTTTATTTCC
Organism: Myotis myotis; assembly: GCF_014108235.1. NCBI lineage: Eukaryota > Metazoa > Chordata > Mammalia > Chiroptera > Vespertilionidae > Myotis > Myotis myotis. The sequence goes on from NW_023416313.1 coordinate 123,379,977, forward strand.
TGGAATTAACAAGATCTCTTTCCCTAATAGAGATACAATTGCCCTAACATTAACATTTCAGCACTAGTAGCAGAAAATGCTGGTTAAATTTGGCAACTGATTGACCTCCTAAAAAACAACAAACTGGGCAAAGTCGTGTGAATTAGTACCTTTTTAATACTTGATGGAAAATTTCAACATATTTAAAAGTATAAAAGAAATAGTAACACAAACTCTAAATGTACACAGCCCAACTTCAAAAATTATCAAATCATAGGAATCTTACTTTGTCTCTATTATCCCTGACTCTGGACTATTTTAAACCAAGTCCAGACATAGATTTGCCCTCTTGTGTATTTACACAGCTGAACAAACAATAAGTGAGCTTTATTCTTGCTCTCTCTGGACCCTTGAAATGGAAGTGGATCAAAGTGGGATGGGGTTCTTATTCTTTTGGGGAAGATTCTAAATCTGAGCAGGTAGAAACCACATCAAACCCCTGGTCACAAGCTACCCCACCTCCTGTCTTACTTTCCCTCTAATAGGGAATTGACAGCCACCCCCCTGAGCTTTTCTATCTACCACCACCTTGTTTCCTTCGTAGTAATTTCATCACCCATCTTGAGGTATGGTATAAAGAGCCAACAGTGTCCTACGAAAAACACACATACACACACTCACAAGGAACACCCAATGCACAAACATATACCATACGCCAATGCTTATAGGCCTGCTTACTCAGTAGTGGCTTCCCAGAGATTCTCCAGAAGGGCATTTGCTATTGCTGAGAAATCTCATTAAGCAAAGTTTCCCCCAAGCTGGTGCTTGGGCAAGTAGGTCAGTGGGCTGATGGATGGGCAGAGGGTACTTCATGCCTTTCCCATTTTGTTGTTCACTCTCACCCCTCGCCCCCCGTGAATGTAATGATTAAGTAGGTTGAATAGTCCTCCTTCCACCACAGCTAGCTCTTTGCCTAATGAGAATGACAAGGAAATTGAATAAAATTGAACTCCTTCAATTCTGAAATACTTTCAATTGAATCTTAAGATAAGCAGTTTTAGAAAACTTAAACTACTTTGACTGTACATATAAATGGCATCAAATTAACCAAATGCAATTAGCTGGAATGAAGGCAGTAATGGTGGGAAAATTGATGCAAAGTAGAGCAAAATGGCTCAGTAGGATCTGACATTCAAAGGTTAAAAACAATGTTAGCTAGCGACAAAAGCTAAAAGGCTTGCAGAAGTAAAGCACTAATTGAGAAAATGAAGACAGAGTTCCTGACTTAGAACTATGATAAAACCCCTGAATGGAAAAATATCAGTATTTTATGTGTTGAGCATCAGAACAGGAGGGCTTATCTTAGATTAACAGCTGAGAAGTGTGGTTTCTTGAGAAGAATCTGTGCTTTTTGTTCTCTCAGACACCCTGATTTACTTGGCTGTGGTGCCATGCCTGTCCTGACTAGCCTGCGCAGCACTAGAAACAATCATTTGCAGAGAGTGATGGGTGAGCCTTACACCTGAAAGGCAGGAGCTGGCTCATGTGAGAAAATGTAGAGGAAGGAGCCCTGACAGCACACATGCACACAGACTGACCGACACAGGATGGGGAACTTTGCAAATCAGACATGGAGATTGTTTCTGAATCAACACTGTCTAGTTGCAATCTCCTTTTACTGCTCGCTTTTGAATTTAGTTAAACGATCTGACCTCTAAGAATGAAGCTATACACCTCCTCATAGAGGATTCCTGAAGCCCAGCATCTTTACCTGGTTCATTGAACACATGGTATTTGTATAGACCTGTTGTTACATGGCAAATGCTGCATTGAGCATTTGAGATACACATCTAAGGGAGGGTGGCCCTGCCCTTGAAGAGCTCACAGTCTAGCTAGGGGTGGAAGCAATCACAGCACAGAAGAATGAGGACTGAGGATGCCTTATGCCAAAGGAGATCATGATGGCGAAAGATAAGATAGGAGGGGTCAGAGAAAGCAGGCCTGTCCCACAGACAGTGTAAGCTTGGCTTGAATAAGGAATGATATGTACAGAGAGATGGAGCGGTGGGGTCTGTTTCAGTGGATCGCCAGTGGTGTGCTTCGGACAGATTCCCATGTGAAGTGGTTAGATATGGGGCTGGGCTAAAGACAGTGAGGAGCCAGGGAGGCATTTTAAACCGAAAAGTGACATGAGCAAAATTTTCAAAGTCCACAATGGCAGCCAGGCCAAGGCCAGGGCAGATTGCTCAGCCTTCCTCCTTCTACCTCTGACAGGTTTTCTCCTTCTGTCTTCTGCCTATTCCAGAAATTGCCCAGATCAACTCCATGGAATCAATAAATGTCTTTCCTCTCTGCAGATTTCCAACTTCAGGTTTTTTTCAGAAGCCTGGAGGAGAAAGGGGGCGAGGCAAGACGGGTGTGTTGTCTACCTGTTTGCTGTCCATCTTGATGGACTGATCCACTATTCATCTCAGTGAAATGGCACTGTCTCCCAGACAGGCACTGCCACTTGGTAATTTAGTCGGATAAGAGAAACCCCAGGAGTGACTTAGTCAGCTGGTCACGGGGGACGCTCACAAGCACTGAGAGCATAAACATAATCCTGGAGCTGTGGTTTTTATCTGCTCCCTCCTTTTATTATTCCACCCATGGGTTTCATTAACATGCTCCTTCCAGTGCAATCTCAGATAAGCCCCCAAGTGAAGGAGAAAAGCTGCCCTTACTCACTTCCCCGGACACTGTTGGCACAGGCAAGCAGTACAAGAATCAGTGCACATGTGTACAGTGAAAATTACCTCACAAATGCACAAGCCTCTGGGACAGCAAACAAAATACGCTGCTGCCCACTGAGGCCTGAGCATCAGATTCACACATACATCAGGTGAGGCATAAAGGAGACGATTTCTATTTGCAGAGCAAACAAACAGTGAAACATGACTTGTGTGTTTACACCAGATGGTGGCAAAAGGAAATGTTCCCACTGAGGGTAATTAAAAGCAAAGCCTAGAGTAAGTCCTCGGCAGCTCCTCAAGTGTCTCTATGTTGCCAAGATGTCACATTCTAATAAAGCCTCGAAAATGCAACCTTTCCTCTCCTTGAACCAGAAGTCTGCATCACACAGGAGCCTGGATCACAGTTGAGACTCAAGCTTTTGGGGTTATTTCAGGAATTTATAAGCCATTAAAATAAACTAGGGAAAAATAATCTGAATTTGGGGGGAAATCACTATATTATTTGGGGAAAATGCAGTTTTCTTATTATCAAGCAGTTATACCAAAGTATATGCAAATTGTCTCTTCAACCCGGAGTTCAACTGGGAGTTCTACCAGGAGGCAGGGCCGACCGGCCAACCGCCCGTGGCCTCTCCCCTTGGCCAGGCCTGCCCCAGCCAGCAGAGGCAGCAGGCAGCAGGCAGCTGGGGAAAGGGGAGCTCCAGCTCCTGGCTCACAGCTCATAGCCGGCAGCTGCTAGGGACCCCACCCATGCACGAATTTTGTTCACTTGGCCTCTAGTGATAAATAAAAATACATCTAAATTATTCCATTTAATGTTTGTGTTTACAAAGGTGCTGCTGAAGCAATCTTAAAGTTGTACAAAAATAAATCTTCCCTGTGCTTTCAGTCTGCTTGCAATGGTGCAGAGGCGCCCTGAGTCACAGCCTGTGCCCCTATGCCAATGCATCCCTAATTAGCAGCGTCTAAATGCTGCTTTGCAGCCTTCCCCCAATCATATGTCCATTTATAAGAGCTCAGAGCTGAACCTTGGGTCCCCAACAACTGTACTCCATTCCCTTTCCACTGCAAAACAGGTTTGGGTTTTTGGTGCTCAGCTCGGGAGAGAAGGGTGTGAGTGATGAAAGTTGAAAAAAAGAGACAAAGGAATTATAAATTTGGACACTCTCTCTAACACAGTTTTCTGTCATAGCAGGAGATGGCAACTTCATCTACTCCCAAGCTGACGAAAATCAGAAAGGCAAAGTGGCTCGTCTGGTGAGCCCTGTGGTTTATTCCCAGAACTCGGCCCACTGTATGACCTTCTGGTATCACATGTCTGGTTCCCATGTGGGCACACTAAGGGTCAAGCTGCGCTACCAGAAACCAGAAGAGTATGACCAGCTGGTCTGGAGGGCCATTGGACACCAAGGAGACCACTGGCAGGAAGGGCGTGTCCTGCTCCACAAGTCTCTGAAACTTTACCAGGTAAATTTCCCTCGGTGGGGAGGGCAGCTGCTTCAGGGACATGGGGTTAATATTTTGAAGGTTATAAAATGAGATGTGGGAATCATTCCAAAAATTATTTCAGGGGTTCCCTGAACTTGAGATATTGCTGCAATAATGATAATCTCAGTAGCATATTTCAGACTCCTACATTACAGGAATAGAACTAATTATCTGATAAAGGAGCAAAGATGTTACTTTATAATGGGCTGTAACAATGAACATTCCTTTTATTTCCTGCCTTTTTCAGTTTTAAGTTTTGTATTATAAAAAGAGTGTGAGGAGTTTAATGCCATCGCCCGGCAGTTAATATGAATTGATGAGCAAAGCATGTGCTTATGGGAAATCTCATGAATTTTATTTATGTGCTATAGCTTAAGCTGAACAAGCATTTGTAAACACTGCTGTTTAAGACTGAATATTTAAATACTGTGGAAATGATCTCGTTTTGTTAGGTGATTTTTGAGGGTGAAATTGGCAAAGGAAACCTTGGTGGGATTGCAGTGGATGACATTAGTATTAATAACCACATTTCACAAGAGGATTGTGCAAGTAAGTACAAGTTCTATAGAAACCAAGGGTAGGATTCTTGGCATGAGATGGTCTTTGTCTTATTCATCTAGACCTGGAATTTCACTGTGGGCTATGAGACTATCATGTGAAATGAATAATGTGGTGCAACAGGGCAAAAATCAGAATAGTTTTCCTTTAGTTACCCTATTACCTCTCCTTCATTTTTAGAATGTCTGGTTGGTACGTATAAAGCTATATATGTAATGATGTGGATTCCAAAGATCATAATAAAAAAAATTCTCAATTTACAGGCTATATATGTGCCATGCTAAAACACTTTGGTGAAAAGTAGAAAACTCAGACACCTGGATAATTCTAAATATTTGGATGTATAAACAAAACTGCAGGTCTTTGAAAATGTTGATCACAGTGAATTTAAGATTACATTGTTAATGAATCATAGAAGCCATATTCTTTGTTTTATTACAGATAAGTAGATATTTCTGACTCTTAAAATATTTTAAATGATTCAAAAGAATATATTATATTTTGAAACTTTGCCTAGTATTTCAAAGTTTATGTTTTTTTATGGTCTGAGATAGATATATATATATATATATATATATATATATATATATATATATATATAATAAAAATCTGACAAAACTAATTCATATCCCCTGGTTCTTAATATAGAATTATAAATAGCATCACTAATAGCAATGTAATAGCACAGTAATTAGTATTAAGCTCCATTTGCTACACTTAAACTTTTGTTATATATTATTACATAATATGATGTTAATTGTAACAAAATGGAATGACCTTGTTGAGTGAACTTAAGACAAAGGAGGCCTTTTGGGATTTTGGTCACTTCAGCAATTTACAAAGTTTTCATTATATAATATATTGAATATACATAATGCCTAAAGTGTCAGTGATTTGACAGGATTGGTTGAAAACATTAGGGGAAATTTTTTTAAAAAGCAGTAAATAAAAATCCAAAAGAAACCCAGTTGAACCATGATTGTGTGTGTAAGTGCATGTGTGTGAGTGGGTATGTTTGTGTAAAGTTTATGTACTTTGTGTGATTGTATTTTGTTGGCAATTCAAATATCTCTTTTAATTTTGTTTGACTTGTCAGGACCAGCAGACCTGGATACAAAGAACCCAGAAAATAAAATTGATGAAACAGGTAAATGTGTCTTCTTGACCAATTTTTAAAATAGTTTTCTATGGATTTCATTATATTTATAGAGAAACTTTCTATCACAATCCAATCTAAGCTGCCCCAAAATCTTGAGGAGCCTCTGTGACAGTCTGGCTTGTGTAAGTGGTTGAGCTGTGGGGAAGGATATCAGCCATGGCCTTCCCTCTCTGAGCTGGAAGAGGACTTAGAGAACCAGTCTCATTTGATAACAATGGAAATAGAAAACTAGTGAGGACTGTGATATACCCAAAACCTACAGTGATCTTCATACTGTAATTTGAAACCAACCCAAATACTTGGGCCTGGTTGATATCCAGATATGATCTTTAAAGAGCTGGAGCCCAGTGTCTGCAGCAATCTGTTGAGTTTGGTCCATATGTTCCCATCCTTATCTATGGAACCCTAGTTTTGTGATGATGAGGATAAGGATTTATTGAGGAGCTAGAATGCCCCAAGCACTTTACTTATTGCATAGATTATCTCTTTACTCCTCACAGCTACCCTCTTCCTCTGAGGTATATTTATTCCATTTTTTCAGATGAGGAGACTGAAATTCAGGGCAGTGACTTGCCTTAAGTAGCATTGCTGTTTAGGTGGTAGCCTCTGACTTGAGATTGATTAACTTGAAAATGTGTTTTCTTTGAACACTGGTTGGTGATCCAATTTAAGACATTTGATCAGAGTTAGGCCTTGCCTGGTGTTATTTTATTTCTATAAGCTTCTACACCTCAGCCAGCAGTTGTGAGTCATTGAACACTTGTCCCAGCCCTGCCCATCTGCATCAGCATCTGTTGCTATTAGCAATGTAGTCCTACCACAGCCAGACTTGAACTTGACAAAGATACATGGCTCATTTAGCTTAGCTACATCTCCTGTTCTGAGATGTAAACATTTCTAAAGGTTGTTTCAAACCAATGTTTTGCCATGGGATGTTGTCCCCTGTTTAGGGACTTGCATGTCATATGTTTAGTTTTCTTTGATTGGGATCTTTGTTGATCCAAACACCACTAAGTAAACACCCTGCATGTTGCACATTAACATTTTAGTATAATTTCTAGTACCAGGTAATTAAGCTCAAAGTTCCCATGTTCATAATCTCTCATGTTTTCCTCTAGAGAAAACATTTCTCCACAGACTGAACTGCAGGGCAGTATGACTTTCTCTAGGGAAACCCCCAGGGCTGCAAAGATGCTGATTATTAAATGGGTTCTATTTAGCACAGCACAGACACATTCTCTAGATAAGAGCCATGGCCCATTTCTTTTTTTAAAATAAATATTTATTGTTCAGATTATTACAGTTGTTCCTCTTTTTTCCCCTCATAGTTCCCCTCCCCCCGGTTCCCACCCCACCTTCTGCCCTTACCCCTCCCCCCCCGCCACTGTCCTTCTCCATAGGTGTATGATTTTTGTCCAGTCTCTTCCCGCACCCCCCACACCCCTTTCCCCCTGAGAATTGTCAGTCCACTCCCTTTCTATGCCCCTGATTCTATTATATTTACCAGTTTGTTCTGTTCATCAGATTATTTATTCACTTGATTTTTAGATTCACTTGTTGATATGTATTTGTTGTTCATAATTTTTATCTTTACCTTTTTCTTCTTCTTCCTCTTCTTAAAGAATACCTTTCAGCATTTCATATAATCGTGGTTTGGTGGTGATGAACTCCTTTAGCTTTTTCTTATCTGTGAAGCTCTTTATCTGACCTTCAATTCTGAATGATAGCTTTGCTGGGTAAAGTAATCTTGGTTGTAGGTTCTTGGCATTCATCACTTTGAATATTTCTTGCCACTCCCTTCTGGCCTGCATAGTTCCTGTTGAGAAATCAGCTGACAATCGTATGGGTATTCCCTTGTAGGTAACTGACTGTTTTTCTCTTGCTGCTTTTAAGATTCTCTCTTTGTCTTTTGCTCTTGGCATTTTAATTATGATGTGTCTTGGTGTGGTCCTCTTTGGATTCCTTTTGTTTGGGGTTCTCTGTGCTTCCTGGACTTGTAAGTCCATTTCTTTCACCAGGTAGGGGAAGTTTTCTGTCATTATTTCTTCAAATAGGTTTTCAATATCTTGCTCTCTCTCTTCTTCTGGCACCCCTATAACTCGGATGTTGGTACGCTTGAAGTTGTCCCAGAGGCTCCTTACACTACCTTCATATTTTTGTATTCTTTTTGCTTTTCTGGTTGGGTGTTTTTTGCTTCTTCATATTTCAAATCTTTGCTTGATTCTTGCGATCCTCTAGTCTGCTGTTGGATCTCTGTATATTATTCTTTATTTCAGTCAGTGTATGCTTAATTTCTGATTGGCCCTTTTTCATACCCTCGAGGGTCTCATTAAATTTATTGGCAGTTTCTAGAAAATTCTTGAAAAACCTTATAACCGTAGTTTTGAACACTATATCCAGTAGTTTGCGTTCCTCCATTTCTGTCATTTGTGACCTGTTTCTTTGTCTCCACATGTTGGCTGCTTCCCTGTGTTGATATTGTGGCTTTGTGTGCTAGGGGTCCTATAGGGCCCAAGTGGCTCAGCCTCCCCAATTACCTGAGGTGGACACTCTTGGTGCACTCCTTTGTGGGCTGTGTGCACAGTCTTGTTGTAGTTAAGCCTTGATTGTTGTTGGTATCACTGGAAGGAATTGACCTCCAGGTCAATTGGCTGTGAGAATCAGCAGTGTCTACGGTGGAAGAACTTCTGTGCTGGAGACACCCTTATGAGTCAAGACTTGCTTCAGTGGGGCTTTGGTGCTCACTGAGTCTGCCCCCTGAGTGTGTCCCTTATGGATCTGAGGAGTTGTAATCTGGATGGTCCCACTCTGACCACTGGGTACACTGGCTCTTGGGTCTCTAAGGAGGTGCTAATTTAGCCTCTTCCTGAGGCTACCCAGCAGGAGTTATGGAGAGATCTGCAGATTCCTCTTCTTTGTTTGGGTTTTAGAGGTGCCCAGAAGAGGCCCAGCTCTGCAGTTTACTTCTGCACCTCCTCTGAGTCTCAGTGTGCTTTTCTCTTTCCTTCTAGTTGTAGAATTTCCACTCAGCCAGCCTTCCTGTGGTTCTGGATGATGTCCATTTTGTCTTTTAGTTGTAATTTTGAAGTGGTTGTGCGAGGCAGCAATTTCAGGTGTTTACCTATGCCGCCATCCAGGTTTCTTCTCCCATGGCCCATTTTTAATTTCAACAGCAAGCATTCCTTGTTCTGAACGATCTCTTTTTCTTAAGAGAAGTCACTGTAGACTTGGAGAAAGTTGCCTGAAGTGAAGATCTTCATGTGGGAGAACAAACACTTGTGTAAACCGTTCCAGGCACTGGACACAGCACTCCATGAAAGGGCAGATTGGGAGGTTTCCTGATTTCTGGGTGGGCATCAGACGAATACACAGGGAAAGGTTAAATCTTCTGCCAGATAAATGTGTGACTCAGCATTTTGCAAAGCTTAATGACTAATCTGGACAAGGACTAAAATGACAGATTACAATCTAGCACAGATGGTGGGTTACATGAAATCTGAATTAGATTATAACATAAACCCACTGTTTACCCAGAATTGGTTGTTTCCATGTGCTAAGCTAGCTGACCAAGTCCCAGCTCCCTTGCCATCCACACCTCCATTCCCAACAATGAGTCAAACACAAACCTGGCTGTTTCCCAGCATTGAGGGAGCCAAACCCCACTTCAGGAAGCTCCCACAGGCTCTGGGGAGAGCACAAGCAAAATAAGCATGTGATTTTCTCCTTTTTCTGTCCTTTTCTCTATTTTTCTGCCCACTTCCATCTGATACATTGACAGGTCTCATAGATTTTTGTTTTCTTCCCTAGGGAGCACCCCAGGATACGAGGGTCTGGGAGAAGGTGATGAGAACATCTCCAAGAAGCCGGGCAATGTTCTGAAGACCTTGGATCCCATCCTCATCACCATCATAGCCATGAGCGCCCTGGGTGTCCTCCTGGGTGCTGTCTGTGGGGTCGTGCTGTACTGTGCTTGTTGGCATAATGGGATGTCAGAAAGAAACTTATCTGCCCTGGAGAACTATAACTTCGAACTTGTGGATGGTGTGAAGTTGAAAAAAGACAAACTGAATACACAGAGTACTTATTCAGAGGCATGAAGGCAAACAGATGAAAAGACATTTGGAGAATTGAGGTGAAGGACATAACTTGAGTGTATTGATCTTTCACTGTACAGGCTGGGAAATGCGTCGATGACGCTGAGCCAGGCTTTTCTCAGGAGTTTCAATGAGTATGGCCGACAGACATGAACAAGTTAGCTGTATTAACAATCGGAATCATGTACAGTCAGCTTTTTTCTGTTGGTTTAATTTGAATAATCAAATGCTGGTGTTGAGACCAAGTATGATTGACTTAATGATTCATTTTGATTCCCCTTCCCCCTCTCTCCCCTTCTTTTTATGGATACTTTTCTGAAACTGTGCAAAATCCAAGATACTGGTGCCAAGTATATTCCCTGGGGCCCTTTTGATGGACATGCTACCTGTAGCCCATGCCCACAGTATATTAGAATATCTGCATTTTGGTGGACTCCTGAAGCCGTACCTGTGTATAATCGCCCACATTGTGCATAGGCAAAGAAGGATTAGGGTTTTACTTTAAAGTACTGTAGCTTCAGTACCAGTATAGTATGTGAACTCTGTTTATGAAGCAATATCGTCAAATTTCCTTGATGTTTCCAGTGTTGTACTAAACCTCGTGCTTGTGAACTCCATACAGAAAACTGCCATCACCAGACACTGCTGGCAACTGGGCGTGCTGCTGACAGCCACAAGGGAAATCCACGGCACTGGCTAGTCCATGTCCTCTCAAGTGCCTTTTTGTTTGTACTGGTTCACATTGTGTTCTATTACGACCTGCTCTGTTCTTTGATGGTGAAAGCCCAACTTGAATCAAACCCTGGTGACCCACTGACTAAAAAGAAAGTATATTTTAGTGTAAGATGTCAGCCCTTTCTCCCACCCCTCCCCCATCTCCACCTCCCATCCCCTCCCCCGAAAAGCAAGGGCTGGGAAGATTTGGCAACGTGGCTTAATTCTTCTGTTTTTTCTGCAGTTCAATTTTGTGTCTCTTGATCCTTTTGTATAAAGCTGCAATATTCTCTCCTATTGTTCTTTCATATGGAATGTATTTTCAAATGTAAACTCTTTCTCTCCTATCTCTCTGTCTTTTCTCTCTTAAATTTAAGCATTTGCCATTGTCCAGAAAAGAAACTTGCAGCTTTAACCTGCTGGTAATGGCAAAAAATTTTACTAGAATTTATGCTTAAAAAATAAGTAAGTAAATAAGTAAGTAAATAAATAAATAAGGGAAATTCCTAACTCTGTCCTCCAAAGTCTAACTTTGGTTTTCTTGTTAACTGGTTAAAGTGACAGTATCTTTTTTCCTTAAGCCATTTGTCTATTCCAATCAAAATAATCTTTGATAGAAATGTTTGCATTTAATAGAAATAATGATAAATTGAGAGAAGAAATGATATTAATTGGTTTTCAAGTGAGACCCAAAGGAAGGACGAGATACAATTCTTCAAATATCCAAAACCATGAGGTTTTTACATCCAAATATGCAAAACTGATCCATGAAAACCTTCCTTTTTAGGTATTGGATAAGACAAGGAAAGTGAAGAAAGAATAGTTAATTTAAGAAAGCGGCTAGAAATCCTGGTACCTGGTGGTGAAGTATTTTCAGATAAAAAGGGGGATAAAAATGAATAAAGTCAAAACAAATGTTTTTTAAAATTCCGTCAGCAGTAACCCAGAGAAAACAGAGACTTGAGTGAATGCTTTAAAAACTTTCAATTGCTCACAAAGAAAAAGCCTGCCTTGGGACTGGTAAGACCTAAGCTTCTAACAGCTCAAAGAAGCAAATATCTTATCAAGCAGCATATGAATTAATCCAAAGAAGCTTTGGTTGTTTTCACTCTATTTGTGGTCATGGCTCATTGTACATAGAACTTTGAGACTTTCCTCCCTTTCTGCATTGCTACAGGGCTCACTCAGAAATATTTGTGGGAATCACATTTGTATCATGGAGGAGACAGTCCATTCATCTTGGCTTAATTGGATTGAAAATGCATTTTGTTTCCAGGAAAGTATTGATCACTATGAAAGAAGAATAGATTTTTGTCCCCAGAGGCATTCATTCAGTTGTTTTAATCATACCAGGACAAAAGCACTAAGACTTAATTTTTTTTAAGGCAATGAATTTAAAGTTGTCCTCAGCCAAGGAAAAATGATACTGAGACTTTAAATTTTAAAGTATCTTGCACTGATAAATATATTTAAAAAATATATGTTTATAGAATTATTAATTTGTAAAGTCAGTGTTACAAAATGTCCAGTTTATATTGTTTTAGGTTGTTTTGTAATTTTTAAAGGTGTAAAATAACATATTTTTTCTTTATTGAAATCTATAAAACCTCCTGTAGTAAAATGTTTTCATTTTACTGGTATATTACTGCTTCGTGTTTTGTACCATCATAAAATTTTGTGCAAGTTTTTTTTACAGAAATTTTTATTTTCTATGATAGTATGACACTTGTAAAAATTGTTGTTTCAAAATGAACAGCGAAGCCTTAACTTTAACTGACATTTGTATTCTCAGACACTGAGTAGTAGAAAAACTGCATAGAACTGAAATGTAACTTAAATTCCAAACTATGACTACTACATTCCAAAGAAACAGTTGAATTAAAAATTTTTATAAAATATCTCAAACCTGATGGCTTTTATTATATTAGCTTTGGTATTGTTAAAGAAATTGGTATTATTCCAGCAACAAATAACTTTCAAAGTGGTTTTTTTTTAGGTTCTTTTTTAAAAATAATATCCTAATAAGGCAAAAAGATTAAGAAGATATTTCCTGAAGGTAGAATATCAATCCAACTTAGACACTTATCAAGATAATGAATAGTGAATTCAGCTTTATAAGTGAAAAATTTTCAACCCCAAATCTTGTGTCAAATATCTATATTCCATTTGGCAAAGTACTTTTAAGTTTTTTTTTTATAATGAAATTCACAATTATTGGCAAGTGTTGATCTTGTAGAAAACAGCTAATAAATATGATGGTCTTTATGCATGCACCACGCTAAATTTAGATGCTTTAGGGCAAAGTTGAGCATGTCATTACTACTGGCTATTTGGTAATTCTTTGGAAAAATTCTATTCCATCTGGGAACAAAATAATAGTAGTAATACTAATAATGGCAGCCAAAAAATAAAATTATTGCTGAATAGGATCCTGTAGAAAACTTGTTACAATATTGGCCTACCTTAATCCTCATTATTCAGGGACAAATAATTATTTTTTATCTTCCTCTGGTTTAGGAAAACTTACTTCTGAGAGCATAGGAACTCCATGAGGGATGGGCTGCTCTGCACAGCTCTTGCTAGTGAATCCACATTTCTGCTTTTTTCTGGATGTTTATACCTTTTACCCCTAACAACAATAGGGCATTTTCTTTATTGAATGGAATTTTAGATCTCTCTGCTTAGAGAAGAGTCAGAGATGGAACTTAAATTGTATTTATACTTATAGATGTTTCTCCAGAAAACATGATGACTTGCAAGGAATCTATCAGAATTAATCCAGACATACTTTTTGAAAAATGTTTATGGCCATCTATACTAATAAAAGGGTAATATGCTAATTAGACCAGAGATCTTCTGGATGTCCTTCCAGACAAAGCCACAGTGGTGGGGGCCGAGGCAGAGGCAGTTAGGGGAGATCAGGCCAGCAGGGGAGAGCAGTTAGAGGCAATCAGACCACCAGGGGAAGGCAGTTAGGGAGTGATCAGGCTGGCAGGGGAGCAGTTAGGGACATCAGGCCAGACGGCAGAGTGGTTAGGGGCAATTAGGCAGGCAGGCAAGCGGTTAGGAGCCAGCAGTCCCAGATCGTGAGAGGGATGTCTGACTGCCGGTTTAGGCCCAATCCCCGTGGGTCCCAGATTGGAGAGGGTGCAGGCCGGGCTGAGGGACACTGCCCCCCTTGTGCATTAATTTCATGCACTGGGCCTCTAGTGGATTATTATATCTGTTTCATTGTTTGAGAAGACCTAAAATATAGAAGCTTTTCAACTCTTTCTTATCCCAAATTAATGGCTAAGCTGGGCTTTTCTTAGTGGGTTTAATTAGCTAAATCAATGTATAGTACTTCCCCAAATCAGGAATTAAATGTCATGAGAATTGAAGCATTTAACGTAAAACATGAAAATCATTTATTGTTCCATCTCCTGTTTCCCTGCTAACTTATTAATTGCCACTTGTGCTGAATTGAACTATATTTTTTTGAAAATCAAATGGATTTTGTAACACTCCATAATGTTTCCACTTCCAAATGGTAATTATAGCTGATGTATTGAATTAAAAATCAGCTTTACCAAGAACTAGCTCTATCTTCCTAAACTATGTCCACCAAGGGATCTTAAACAGCTTTCGCCTTGGAGGTTGAAAACATGAGTGAAGAGAGCCTCAAATTGAGTAGAACTGAACACCAAGAAGCATGTGAGACCAGGAGGATAACTGACTTTTACTTTTAATATTACAAATAAACATTGTAAAGTGATACAGACTAGAACACGATGTTATCCCATGCATGTCAATTGTTTGTCAGCAATAAAGATCCTATGAACTGATCCCATCATTTCAGAGAAAAACCTACTTCATGGGACTCTCCTATGGCAATTTCTTTAATTTGAGAACAGCTCTGTGGGGTAACTTTTGTAATTATCCCACTTTATCAATGAGCACTCCAAAGTTTAGAGAGGTTTAGTGAAGAGTTCAGGATGTATCTGGTCTCATGCCCCCCCAACCCTCCTATCATTCCACAGTCTTGCATTATCTTGTGAGATGCTTACATAGGGCCTTGCTAATCAAGAACCAGCATCAACAGCACCTGGATGCCTGTTAGAAATGTAGAGTCTTGGGCCAAACTGCAAATCTGCTGAGTAATTTTAGCAATATCTCCAGGTGACCCATATTCCCATCCATTCAGGTTTGAGAAGCACCTACACAGTCTGCAATTACACTGAACCAGTTGTGCGAGAGTTTGCCTTGCTTCCAATCATGGTTAAGGGACACTCAGAGGCTGGAAAACATCCCTGCAGGTCTCATAAAGTAATTTTCAGAAGCATCTGAACACAGTGCAGCCTGGAAAACAGAGTAAAATTAGTAAGTTGGAAATCTCACTCAGAAGCACTTTGTGGCCATTCTTCCAGATCACTTAGGAGGAGCCTAAATGTGGGCTTTTCTGAGAAGAGATAGAGCTGAAGAAATATTTTCTCTGGATAAAAATTTTGAAAAGCTACAAAAGCACAGTAAATACTCTGTTACACATCATAGGGCAGTCAGGGGAAGAAGGGGAGGGCCAGTTTGTGAACAGGTTAAAATCCCGATGGTAAAACTACACAAACCCTATTTAATCCTTCTTTTATGACCTCTAATCTTGTTCCTGAGGGTCCTTTTTACAAGTGAGTAACTGTCAGATTATGGAGCTTTATTGTCCAAGAGGACTCCTGAGGGGATTTTTCTGTACAGAAAGATTGCCTCCACATCTGAATGGCATGGTACCTATTATGATGTAAGAGTTCAATAAATGTCTAACATTCATAGTCAATACCTAATTTTATCACTGACCTGTTAATGGAATTAGAAAGTCACTTCCTCTGGCTGCATTAATGGGCATGCTGCCCGGGAAGGTGCAACTGAGTCTCGCCCATGTAAAGCTTGAACAGGATGACTTGTCAGGTCATGGTCCCTTGTGATGTTCCTTTCAATGACTTGGACATCTTCCTCTCTCCATCATTTTTGACAGAAGCTAATTCCACACTCTTCTTCAAATGGCCAACATAGAATCTCATTATCTTGCAGAAATGTGGTGCTGGCCATGTCGATTCAACCCTGTTGGGAAGCCATTTCTTGTTTATTGGAGCTATCATTTCTCTAATTTTGTCCAGCTTCTGAAAGTTTTCAATAATGGTGAAATTGCTCCTTGACTTTGAATATATGATCTAAAACAGAGTCAATTATCTTAGTAAGATCTCTTGCAATTCTTCTACTCTTATTCAAGCCTTCCATCTAAAAGGACATTATATTTTGGAGTCTTAAAATAATTTTCTTGGCTCAATGCTTAATTTTATATGTACTTCAGTCACCTAAATTCCTATTAGTTGTAAGAGTAAATAGTCTTTCTGTCATCCTTTCAATTTAGTTTCACCTGTTTATTATTAAGTTTGTGTGGTTGCAGAGGTCCCGGGAGTGACTCCAGTTAGGTCTTTTCCTTGTTCCCTAAGCAAACAGAGTTATGACATCAGATATGTGTGCTTCAACCAGTCAGACAGCACATTATTGAATCTACTCTACATAAACTTCTTAACTCCTTAATGGATTTTTTGAAGGAGTTAAGAAACTGTGTACCATACTTTACTAGATGATTCAATGAACTCTTAAAACACCTTGTGACTTGAGGTTAAAAATAACTGAAGTTCAGAGAGGCTGAGAAATGAAACTAATATCACACAACAAGGTATTAAGTGGCATTGCCAAGATTCAAACACATATCTGTCTAATATATCCTAAATGCCACTCTGCACTGCCTCTTCAGTGTGAAAGAAAGTCTCCTTGTTACCAAATGTCTACTGTTATAAGAATGCTTTGAAATGCATGGTACTATGGTCTCTCTTTACACTTAGGCCAGATATTAGTCAGTGTAGGCTAGCCCTTGCTGTGGTAAGAAACAAACTCCCAACTATTAGTGGCTTAACACATATGTTCAATTTACCCAAGCTTGACTGCAGGTTCAGTGGCTCTACAGGACAGCTCTATTCCCAGCAGTGAGTGAAGGATCAGGCTGTTTGCTTCTTGCTGCAATACCAACCACAATGTTTGGCTTCTAGTCTCTGAGCAAAAGATTACTTTCTTGATGCTGCAACCTAGGATTGATACATGGCCCTACCAAATTGTAAGGGCTCTGAGAAAAGTGGGGGAGCACATGCATATTCAATAAGCAGTGGGTATCTCTGCCACAACATGCAAGGGTGAAGCCACACTCCTGCTGCTGAAGGCAAATGAGATTATTTACTGTATCTGCCACATAGGTATATGACATGTCTCTTAGGCTGGAAATCAATCATAACTTAGGGAGAGAAATAAGTTAGGGGGAGCAGTCAGTTGAATGAAATAAATGAGATGATATGGCTTCTGTCAAAAATGAGACTCTTGCAGGTTGGATTGCTAGGAGGCATCCCCCATGTAGAGACAGGTCAGGAGAGAAGTGAGGAACCTGGGCTAAGCGGCTATGGAAATATATCAGCCCTTTGCATCCAGAGAACAAAGATTTTAGGAGGCAGTATGTGAAAGGAGGCAAACTCTGTGAGTCCTGGGAATAAACCTTTATATTTCTCATATGTTCTCTGTATTTCTATTTGAATTTCCTTAATATTTAGTCATTTAGAATGCAGCCATTTTAGAACTGTTTAGTAATTTTTAAATTCCTCAAGCATCTCAGCTATCCAAATGGGAGACAGCAGAAGGGTCTGTGTTCATATGTGGCTAAGAGAAAAGGAAAGAAGGCAAACATTACCCAGAGTCTTATCCATATCCACAGTTCCCATCTCCACTCCTTATTTTATTTTTTCCATAGAGTTTATCAATTTTTAGTATAGCATCTATTTCACTTATTGATTTTGTTATCCATCTACTCTAACAGAATGCAAATTTTATGAGGACAGTGATTTTTTGTCTGTAGGTTCACTGCAGTATCTGCAGCAGATAGGATAGTTCCTGGCACATGGTAGGTCCTAAATAAATATTTGTGGGTTAAAGAAGCCATGGTGAGCACCCAGAATAGGGAAACCTCAGTGGAAGTGGGAAATGAGGAGACAGAGTTTGGGGTGGGTTTAGCCTATCAGGAGATTCTTCTTCTGGAGCAAGAATTTAGAGAGTTAGCATATCAGAATTTTTTCTGAAAAGAAATGTATTTCACATTCTTCTTGTTATGTAATTTCTCTTTTTCTTATCTTTACTAAATAGCAACATCCTCGCCATATAGGATTTATTAAGTGAGACTCCCTGACCATCTCACAGCAACTGTGAGAAAATGAATTTTGTAGATACCTAGTTCAAAATGGCATTGAAAGTTAACTCTGTGGGATCAACCAAAGGACTTGTATGCATGCATATAAGCATAACCAATGGACATAAGACACTGGGGGGTAGTGGAGGCCAGGGGATTGTCAAGGCGGGGGGAAAAAAAGGACACATATGTAATACCCTTTGTAATACTTTAAGCAATAAAAATAAATAAATAAATAAATAAATAAATAAATAAATAAATAAATAAATAAAGTTAACTCTGTGGGATGCCAACCTTAGATATAAATTTGGGGAACATAACTGGACCACCCACAGAATCAGCTAGCAAAGCAGAATGGCATGGCTTGGGAATTACTCAAAAGTCTCACAAAACCTAGCATTGACCCTACCCTTTGTTTTTTTAAAAAGATTAATCATAAACCAGTATTTTCCCTTCTCCTAATATTTTATTTTACATATAAAAATGATACTTTTTAAATTATTTTGTACAGCTAGAAAAACAAATATTATGGCAGAATGGAAAAGTTGAGGAAATATAAGAAGATAAAAAATGAGTAAGATATCCTATGGGATTTTGAATTAAAATAGTGAATAGTTTTAAATGCAATGTAGAAAATTAAACAAAGAGGAAGATAGAAAATGCTGGGAGGTGGGTTATAAATGATTTTTTAAATGGAGAAAAAAATAATGAAATAACTTTCCTATCCTGATAACTATGAATATGAGATTTAAATAGCAAAAATGTCACCAAAAGCACCTTTAAAAAGTAATGACTACAATCTACTTCAATAAACTTTAAAACCAAAAACCCATGATTATAATAAGCAGAAAGCTTTAGAGCAGCCAAGGACAGCAAAGAGGTGAAACACAGCCTACCTTCTCACCTGATTTGACTCCCAGAGGAGCACACATAGTAAGGTCAAAGGAATCCCAAGGATTTCACTAACCGAATATTGAGTTATTCACACTGAAAGGATGTTCTCATCATTTTTCTTTTTCTGTAAGAAGTGAAAACTACTGGGAGCTATATTGGGAACTATTTTTATTTCCCCAAATGAAGGAAAAATTGGTGGGAAGAAGAGAGAAAGGCACCATGAAATTCTCTGATTTGGGAAAGCCATCTGAAACCCAAGGGTACCAGTATCCTGGGAGAGAGCCAAATCCCACCAAAAGGTAAGAACAAACCCAGTACAGCCAAGCCAACTGAGTTTCAATTTCTTCCCTCAAGAATTGAATTCTCAAATTTCACGTGCACATATGACTTCCCAGAATAAAAACTACATTTCCCAGGCCTCCTTGCTGCTAAGGGTGGCCATATGACTATGTTCTAACCAATCATATGGGAGCAGTGATGCTTGCACCCTCAATTTCTTTTTTCTTTTCTTTCGTGTTTTTTTTTGTTTGTTTGTTTGTTTTTTTTTGTTTTTTTTTTAAGGGATGATGTCTTTTTCTTCCTCTTTTTCCTTTACACTGACTGGGTGTGGATATGCTGATAAGAGCTGAATGTCACTGTGATGCATCGAGAAGGCTTGACAAACAACCAGACAGAAAGATTCAGATTCCTGGCATTACAGAGCTGATGCCATGTGCCAGCAACTCTGAGTGTTTACATTCAAATCCTATATAATAAAGAGGTAATATGCAAATTGACCATCATGTCTTCACACAAGATGGCCGCCCCCATGTGGGCACAAGATGGCCACCACAAGATGGCCAGCAGGGGAAAGCAGTTAGGGGAGAGATCAGGCCATCAGGGGAGAGCAGTTAGGGGCATCCAGGCCAGCAGGGGAGGGCAGTTAGGGGTGACCAGACTGGGAAGGGAGGGCAGTTGGGGGGGACCAGGCCAGCAGGGGAGGGCAGTTAGGGGTGATAGGGCCTGCAGGGGAGGGCAGTTAGGGGCAACCAGGCTGGCAGGGGAAGCAGTTAGGGGTGACCAGGCCAGCTGGGGAGGGCAATTGGGGGCGACCAGCAGGGGAGCAGTTAGACTGCAGCTACAAAAACAAATATTATGTACAGGCGACCAGCAGGGCAGCAGTTAGGGGCAATCACGCAGGCAGGCAGGTGAGTGGTTGGGAGCCAGCAGTCCTGGATTGTGACAGGGATCAGACCTTAACTGGCAGTTGGACACCCTCTGAGGGGTCCCAGATTGGAGAGGGTGCAGGCTGGGCTGAGGGACACTCCCTCTCACCCAATGCACAAATTTCATGCACCAGGCCTCTAGTAGTTACATAAGAGAATATAAATGTCTATGTCATTTATATCACTGCTTCTTTGGCCTTAGTAGCTAAGCCAGTATTACATCTATACCTGATTAGCTTTCTGATTTAGAACTTTAATAAAATCCTAAGAGAACTGAGCCCAGATATTCTAACAAAGACTGCACACCAACCAAGATGATTTGCCTCCTTTCTTTCTCACCTTCTCACAATAAATCAGATATAGTGAGAAGAGACTCAAACATTACTCACTCTGTATCAGAGCAAAGAGAAAGTCCAGGCTGAGTGGTCCAAGTATAAGCCAGATAAAAAGAAGCACCTTGGCACCAGGCAAACAACAACAAAAAAATATATACAAAAAACACCATGGAAAAAAACAAGTAACACAATCTGGAAGAAACCATAAATCAAGAAGCAAATGATATTTAGTCACAAATACTTGAAGTTATATATAGAACATGATTATAATAAACAAAAGCTTATAATTAGAAACTAAATAACAGAATATGAAAGAAATAAGACTTTGAGACTGAAGACAAATTGAGGAACAAAATAGCATATTACAGGTTTAATAAATAACTCAAGATAAAGCAAAATAGTTTTGAAAACAAAATTAGTGACATAAAGGAAATGTTTGAGATAATTATCATAACTGCAGATGAAAAAGGAAAACATAAAAGCAATATGATTAGCACTAATATAAATGAGAAGATAAAAGCTAATCCAACCCAAAGATACTTTGTGTCCCTAAATTAGAGAACCCACCTAAAGAAAAGAAAATGTGTTGAGAGATGTAACACAGGAAAATTTTCTTAAAATAAAGAGGATATTGAATCTGCCAATTGAAAAGTACCCTGTGTGCCATTTTCGGAAAATGTGATACAGAATTTTTAACACTGAGCTGTATCCTAGTTAAACTGTTGAACTACAAGAACACTAATGAATATTTCAAGCATCCAAGTAGTAAAGGCAAATTACAAAAAAAAAAAAAGAAAGAAAGAAAGAAAAACAGTCTGGCCTCTGACTTTCTCAGAGTAACGTACAAGGCACCATTCAAAACAATGGAGCAAAGCCTACAAAGTTCCAATGGAAAGAACATGTAACACCAAGAAAACTCTACCAATCCAGGATGTTATTCAAAAATAAGGGGGGAAAGCAAGCATTATTTTATTTTATTTTATTAAATTTATTGGGGTGACATTGGTTAATAAGATTATATAGGTTTCAAGTATACAATTTCTATGATACATCATCTATATATTACATTGTATGCACACCCAAAGTCTCATTCAGTCAGCATATATTTAATCTCCTTTACCTCTTCTACCTCCCCCATCACCTTCTCTCAAGTTTGTCTGTCTTGTTTGTTCACTTATTGCTTTCAGTTTTATATCCTACATATTAGTACAATCAAATGGTTTTTAACTTTTTTCACCTAACTTATTTCAGTTATCATGACATTCTCAAGATCCACCCATGTTGCCATAAATTGCAATATTTCATTTTTTCTTCTGGCTGAGTAGTATTCCATTGTATATATGTACCACATCTTCTTTATACAATCAACTATTGAAGGACACTTAGGTTGTCTCCAGGTCTTGGATGCCATGAATAATGCTGCAGTGGACATAGGGGTACATATATCTTTATGATTAAATCTTTTCAAAATTTTCAAGTAGATACCCAGAAGAGGGATTTCCAAGTCATATGGTAACTCTATTCTTAATTTTTGGAGGAATCACCATACTGTTTTCCATAGTGGCTGTACCAGTTTACATTTCCAACAGCAGTGAATTAGGGTTCCTTTTTTTCCAGAACCTCTCCAACACTTGCTATTACTTCTATTGTTTATAATAGATATTCTAACAGATGTGAGGTGGTATCTCATTGTGGTTTTGATTTGTATTTGCCTAATAGCTGTACAGTTGATATTTTCATATCTGTTGGCCATTTGTAAAGGCAGACATTCTTAAAAACAAGAAAACTCAAGGACTACAGTACCCATGAGCTGCTGTTGAAAGAACTGCCAAATACTCAAATTCAGAAAATTCAGAGATGAATTGAAAATAAGAAAGCCAAGAAAAAAGAGTGCAATAAAAAGGTAAATGCTCCATGGGAATTAAAGAATGTGAATGTTATATATTTGAATAATCTACACCAATAAAAGACAAACATGCAAATTGACTGCACCTTCACTGCACCTTAAGCCATGCCCACCAGCCAATCAGAGCGACTATATGCAAATTAACCCAAATAAGATGGCGGCCACCAGCCACGGAGCTGGAGCGAGCAGTAGGCTTGGATGCCCCAGTGATGGAGGAAGCCAAGCTTCTTGCCTGCCATGGCTGGCTCTGAGCTACACTCAAGGCAACAAAGTTTCAATTATAGAAGATAAATAAACCCCAGATACCTGCTTTCAGCCGGCCATGGCCACGGAGCTGGAGCAAGCAGGAGGCTTGGGTTGCCCCTGGCAATAAAGGAAGCCAAGCTTCCCACCCACCCTGGCAGGCTCTGAGCTCCACTCAAGGCTACAAAGTTTCAATTATAGAAGGTAAATAAATCCCAGAATAAAAATAAAAATAAAAATGAGAGGCTGGGAGCTTCCATAGCCAGGGGGCTTGGCCAGCCTGAAAACGGCCCTCAGCCCCTCACCCAGACTGGCCAGGCACTCCAGTGGGGACCCCACACCCTAAAGGGGGTGTGGCCAGCCTGCAAACAGCCATCAGCCCCTCACCCAGGCTGACCAGGCACCCCAGTGGGGACCCCCACCCTGAAGGGGGTGTGACCAGCCTGCAAACACCCATCAGCCCCTCTTCCAGGCTGGCCAGGCACCCCAGTGGGACCCCCACCCTGATGTGGGACACCCTTCAGGGCAAACCAGCTGGCCCCTACCCGTGCACCAGGCCTCTATCCTATATAATAAAAGGGTAATATGCACATTGACCCTAAGAGCAGAACGAATGAGAATGACTGGTCACTTAAAATATTACAATGAGTAGTACATTTGTACACATCCTGACCACCAGGGGGCAGATGCTCAATGCAGGAGCTGTCCCCTGGTGGTCAGTGCGCTTCCACACGGGGAGCTCTGCTCAGCCACAAGCCAGACTGTTGGATGCCAGCACAGCGGTGGTGGCGGGAGCCTCTCCCACTTCCTCAGCAGCAACTAAGGATGTCCGACTACAGCTTAGGTCTGCTCCTTGCTGATAAGTGAACATCCCCCGAGGGCTGCTGGGCTGCCAGAAAGATGTCTGACTGCCAGCTTGGGCCTGATCCCCCAGGGAGCGGGCCTAAGTCAGCAGGTGGACATCCTCCGAGGGGTCCCAGACTGCAAGAGGGCATAGGCCGGGCTGAGGGACCCCCCTGAGTGCACAAATTTTTGTGCACCAGGCCTTTAGTATAAAATATTTGAATAATACATATCAAGATGTAGGGGGGTAGGGAGGTGAGAGATTGCTGATGCCCTCTTCTTTCAGGTCTGGGATGCTATTTGTTTTATTTTAGATTAAAATACCTGTTGTTTTTTTTTTTTTTTAACAACTCTAACTCTTTAAAATTTTTTAAAAAATTCCTTCATTGAATATTTCTTCACTAATATTGCCAATAGTGAAGAATTGTTTTTTGAAGTTCAACATTTTATTTAATTGTTTCCTGTTATCTTTTTTTTCAGTGACTCCAATCAGTTTTTTTTATTTTTTATTTTTTATATATTTTTTTATTATTGCTTAAAATATTACGAGTAGTACATTTGTCTCCTTTTTTTCCCCTTGACCTTCCTACAGCCTCCCCTAGCCCCCAGGGTCTTGTGTCCATTGGTTATGTTTATATGCATACATACAAGTCCTTTGGTTGATCTCTTACGCCCCCCCCCCCCAAACCTCCCCAGCCTTCCTGTTGTAGTTTGACAGTCTGTTTAATGCTTCTCTGCCTCTGTATCTATTTTTGTTCATCAGTTTATAATGGTCTTTATTATCCATAAATGAGTGAGATCATGTGGTATTTTTCTCTCACTTACTGGCTTATTTCACTTAGCATAATGCTCTCCAGTTCCATCCATGCTGTTGCAAATGGTAAGAATTCGTTCTTTTTTACAGCAGCATAGTACTCCATTGTGTATATGTATCACATTTTTTAATCCACTCATCTGCTGATGGGCACTTAGGCTGTTTCCAGATCTTAGCTATGGTAAATTGTGCTGTTATGAACATTGGGGTGCATATATCCTTTCTGATTGGTGTTTCTGTTTTCTTGGAATATATTCCTACAAGTGGGATTACTGGGTCAAATGGGAGTTCCATTTTTAACTTTTTGAGGAAACTCCATACTGTCTTCCATAGTGGCTGCACCAGTCTGCATTCCCACCAGAAGTGCATGAGTGTTCCCTTTTCTCTGCATCCTCTACAGCACTTGTAGTTTGTTGATTTGTTGATGATAGCCATTCTGACAGGTGTGAGATGGTACTTCATTGTCGTTTTGATTTGCATCTCTCGGATGATTAGTGACTTGGAGCATGTTTTCATATGTCTCTTGGCTTTCTGAATGTCCTCTTTTGAATAGTGTCTATTTAGGTCCTTTGCCAATTTTTTTATTGGGTTGTTTATCTTCCTTTTGTTAAGTTGTATGAGTTCCCTATAAATGTTGGAGATTAAACCCTTATCGGTGATAACATTGGCAAATATGTTCTCCCATGCACTAGGCTTTCTTGTTGCTTTGTTGATGATTTCTTTTGCTGTGCAGAAGCTTTTTATTTTGATGTAGTCCCATTTGTCTTTTTTCTCTTTAGTTTCCAATGACCTAGGAGCTGTATCGGTGAAGAAATTGCTTTGGCATATGTCTGAGATTTTTTGCCTTGGGATTCCTCCAGTATTTTTATGGTTTCCCGTCTTACATTTAAGTCCTTTATCCATTTTGAGTTTATTTTTGTGTATGGTGTAATTTGGTAGTCTAGTTTCATTTTTTTGCATGTATCTGTCCAATTTTCCCAGCACCATTTATTGAAGAGACTATCTTTACTCCATTGTATATTCTTGCCTCCTTTGTCAAATATTAATTGAGCATATTGGTTCAGGTTGATTTCTGGGTTCTCTATTCTATTCCATTGATCTATATGTCTGTTCTTGTGCCAGTACCAGGCACTTTTGAGAACAGTGGCTTTGCAATACAGCTTGATATCTAGTATTGAGATCCCACTTACTTTGTTCTTCTTTCTCAGGATCACTGCAGCTATTCGGGGTCTTTTTTTATTCCAGATGAATTTTTGAAGAGTTCGTTCTAGGTCTGTGAAATATGTCGTTGGTATTTTAATGGGGAGTGCCTTGAATTTATAGATTGCTTTGGGTAGTATGGACATTTTAATGATGTTGATTCTACCAATCCATGAATATGGTATGTTCTTCCATCTGTTTATGTCTTCCTGTATCTCTTTTTTCAACTTCCTATAGTTTTCTGAGGAGCGGTCTTTTACCTCTTTAGTTAAGTTTATTCCTAGGTATCTTAATTTTTTTTTGGTGTGATGTTAAATGGGATTGCTTTTTTAGTCTCTGTTTCTGTAAGTTCATTATTGGTGTATAGAAATGCCAAAGATTTCTTGGCATTAATGTTGTATCCTGCTACATTGCCAAATTAATTTATTAAGTCTAATAGTTTTTTGATGGAGCCTTTAGGGTTTTTTATGTACAATATCATGTAATCTGCAAATAAGGAGAGTTTCACTTCTTCATTTCCAATTTGGATGCTTTTTATTTCTTCTTCTTGACTAATCGCAATGGCTAATACTTCCAGTACTATGTCGAACAGGAGTGGTGAGAGGGGGCATCCCTGTCTTGTTCCTGTTCTTAGGGGAAATGGTTTTAGTTTTTGCCCATTGATCATGATGTTATGTGTGGGTTTGTCATATATGGCTTTTATTATGTTGAAGTATGATTCTTCTATCCCACTTTGCTGAGAGTTTTTATCAAAAATGGGTGTTGGATTTTGTCAAATGCTTTCTCTGCATCAATTGATATGACTGTGTTCTTTTTATCTCTTATTTTGTTTATGTGATGTATTATGTTTATTGATTTGTGTATATTGTACCATCCTTGCATCCCTGGGATAAATCCTACTTGGTCATGGTGTATGATCTTTCTGATGTACTGCTGGATCCGATTTGCTAAGATTTTGTTGAGGATTTTGGCATCTATGTTCATGAGGGATATTGGCCTTTAATTCTCTTTCATTGTGTTGTCTTTATCTGGTTTTGGTATTAGGGTGATTCTGGCTTCATAGAATGAGCTTGGGAGTGTTCCTTCCTCTTGAATTTTTTGGAAAAGTCTGAGGAAGATAGGTTTTAGTTCTTCCTTAAATGTTTGGTAAAACTCCTCTGTGAAGCCGTCTGGCCCCAGGCTTTTGTTTGCTGGAAGCTTTTTGATAATTGATTCAATTTCTTTCATAGTTATTGCCTATTGAGATTTTTAGATTCTTCCTGGTTAAGTTTTGGAAGGTTGTATTTTTCTAGGAATATATTTCCTCCTAGGTTGTCTAGTTTGTTGGAGTAGAGTTATTCATAGTATTTTTTAACAATCCTTTGTATTTCTGTGGGGTCTGTTGTTATTTCTCCTCTTTCATTTCTGATTTTGTTTATTTGGGTCCTCTCTCTTTGTTTCTTGGTGAGCCTGGCTAGAGGTTCATCAATCTTGTTTATCCTTTCAAAGAACCAGCTCTTGGTTTTGTTGATATTTTCTATTGTTTTTTTGGTCTCTATGTCCTTTATCTCCACTCTGACCTTTATTATTTCCTTCCTTCTGCTTACACTGGGCTTTTCTTGTTGCTCTCTTTCTAACTCTTTGAGTTATAGGGTTAGGTAATGTATTATCATTGTTTCTTGTTTTTTACAGTAGGCTTGTAGAGCTATGAACTTCCCTCTCAAGACTGCTTTCGCTGTGTCCCTTAGGTTTGGATTGTTGTGTTTTCATTGTCGTTTGTTGCCATGATGTTTTTTATTTCTTCTTTGATCTCTCTGATAACCCAGACATTGTTTAATAGCATGCTATTTTGTCTCCATGTGTTTGATTTTTTTGGATTGATTTTATTGTAGTTGATTTCCAGTTTTATGCCATTGTAATCTGAGAAGATGCTTGATATGATTTCTATGTTCTTGAATTTGAAGAGACTTTGCCTGTGACCTAATATATGGTCTACCTTTGAAAATGATCCCTGTGCACTTGAGAATAATGTATATTCTGTGGCTTTGGGGTGAAATGTTCTGAAGATGTAAATTAATTCCATCTGACCTAGTGAGTCATTTAGGACTGATGTTTCTTTGCTGATTTTTTGTTTAGAGGATTTGTCCAATGGTGATAGTGGGGTATTAAAGTCCTCTACTATGATTGTATTGCTGTCAATATCTCCCTTGATCTCCTCCAGAAGTTTTCTTATGTATTTGGGTGCTCCTATATTGGGTGCATGTATGTTTATCAGAGTTATTTCTTCTTGTTGGATTGCTCCCTTTAGTATTATAACGTGGCCTTCCTTATCTCTTTTTATGTCCTTCACTTGGAAATCTAATTTGTCAGATATAAGTATTGTTACCCCAGCTTTTTTTTTCATTTCCATTCGCCTGAAAAACCTTTTTCCATCCTTTCACCATCAGTCTGTGTGCGTCTTTTTTTCTGAGGTGGGTTTCCTGTAGACAGCAGATATATGGGTCATGTTTTCTTATCCACTCATTTACCCTATGTCTTTTGATTGGGGCATTTAATCCATTTACATTTAAAGTTATTATTGATAGATACTTGTTTGTCACCATTTTTATTCTTTACCCTTGTATTCCTTCTTCATTTCCTATTTTTTCTTTTTACAGCAGACCCTTTAGCATTTCTTGAATTGCTGGCTTGGTGGTAATAAAATTCTGTAGTCCTTTTTTGTCTGTGAAGCTCCTGATTTCACCCTCAATTTTGATTGATAGCCTTGCTGGGTACAGTATTCTTGGATTCAGACTTTTCCTTTGCATGACTTTGTATATTTCATTCCATTCCCTTCTTGCCTGATGTATTTCTGTTGAGAAATCAGTCACTAGTCTGATGGGGGATCCTTTATAGGTAACTTTCTGTCTCTCTCTGGCCGCTTTTAAGATCCTTCCTTTGTCGTTAGTGTTTGCCAATTTAATTATAATGTTCCTTGGCGTCTGTCTTTTGGGGTTCATTTTGTTTGTGACTCTGTGAGCTTCTTAGATTTCTGTGAGTTTTTTCTTCCCAATATCAGGGAAGTTTTCTGTCATTATTTTTTCAAACAGGTTTTCTATTCCTTGCTCAGTTTCCTCTCCTTCTGGCACCCCTATTGTGTGAATGTTGTTTCTTTTTGTGTTGTCCCAAAATTCTCTTAGGCTCTTCTGCTTTTTAATTTTTTTTTTTCTAGAAGCTGCTCTGCTTGGGTATTTTTTCCTACCTTGTCTTCTAGCTCACTGATGCAGTCCTCTGCTTCTTCTAGTCTACTGTTGATGTGTTCTATTTAGTTCTTCATAGCAGTGATGTCATTTTTCATTTCTTCTTGGTTCGTCTTCATTTCCTCTTGGTTCTTACACGTAGTGTTGATTTTCTCTTCCATTCTTTTCATCCACCTTATGACCATTTCTCTGAATTCTTTCTCTGATAGGTTGCTTGCCTCCATTGCCTCCATTTTGTTTACTTCCTTTTCTGGTGATGCCTGTTTTTCTTTCATATGTGGGATGTTTCTTTGTCACCCCGTGATCTCTTTTCTCCAGGTGTTTGGTTATGTAGTTCTCTCTCTTCTGCGTTGGTTTAAAGGCACAAAATACAACACAACAAGGTACAATGCACAAGGCACTGAACACAAATATATTCACGATGCTAATAACCCCCAATAAAGGTGACCACCAGAGCAAAGAGAATTAGAGGATAAGGGAGAAAGAAGAGAAAAATAAAAAAGAGAAAAAGAAAAAAAAGGAGTGCAAAAATGAAATTGGGAAAAGGAGCGAATAAAAGTAGGAAATAAAAGAAAGAGAATGAAATAGAAGAGGGGAAGAAATTACTTTTATGGGGAAAAAAATCCAATAGACCAGCCACTAATCCCTACAAATTCCAGCAACAGATACCTAGAGATGAATGCAAACTACAAACAACAACTAATATCAAGCGAGGCAAGGGAAAAAATAACCGGGGGAAAAAAAACCAACAAAAAAATAAAAATAAAAAGTGAAACAATCTCACAAACAAGCATAAAGAAAACCAATATAATCAACAATCAAGCAAACAACAACAAAACGACAGAGAGAAAAAAAATTTGGATAGTGAAGAAAGAAAAGAGAGGGGTGTATGTGGACTTAGAGCAGGGGATTGGAAATTAGATATATAAGTAGGGTGAAATTTTAACAGGGGGTAAAAAGAAGGAATAGAGAAAATCTAAAGCAGGAATAGGGTAAGAGAAACAGGACAACAAAAGGAGAAAAGTGAGGAAGAGAGTTTTGGCACAAAGGTAAAGTTGAAATTGAGTAAAATGATGCTAAAGGAAAGATGAAAATAGAATGTAGAACACTAATCCCAAAATAAAATAAAGAGAAAATAAAATGACACTTTAAAAAAAGGTAAAATGGTAGTAGTAATAAAACTGGTTAAAAATAATAATGTAGTAATTAAAAAGGTAAAATCAAGTGATAAAAAAAGAAAAAAAATTTAGTTTCTTAAGTAAAAGGTGAAAAAAATTAAAATGTGCAGTAGTGAATGGCCTTCACTTCCTCTACTCTTCTATTTGGCATGCCTTAGTCCTGTCAGGTATTCAGGAGAGTGTTGAAGTTCCCTGTGATACACTGTTCCTCCGTGTTGTAAACCACAGTCCTGATTTTAAAGCAGGCCATATTTGTTTCCCAGACTGCCTTTATTTGTGTTTATAGAAGAGTCAGTTTGTGGTTCAGCCTCTGGGTGGCAGTGTTTCTGGATTGACGTCCAAGGCTATAAGTCCTCTATAGCCAGTATTTAGGTTTTGTTTTCCCTATCGTACTTAACACTGGTTTGGAAGAATCTACTGCCCCAGAGCTGGTTCCCTGATCGTTACTCCCTGTTCTGATTCCTAAGGTCCACAAAAACAACTTTCCCCTGCAGTCTCTGTGAGTGACCCCAATTGGGCCATCCTATGTATTGGGTTTAATAATCAAATGCAAAGATTTAAGGGGGGGGGGGGGAAGAGCCTGAATAGATGCACCAGCTCTCAACCCTCCACCGCCTAGCTCTGTGTGCAATTCTCCCCAAAGTCTCTTCCACATGTCCTCTCTCCCCTGGCACTAAGCAGCTGGCACACTGGCAAAATCCGAGGCTGCCTTCTTGCAACCAGTCCAGCTATGGGCTGATTTTTAGAGTTCCCTTCTGCCAGCTGCCCTGTGGGACCCCTTCCACACTCGCGGATCACGATGGCCCTAATGGCCGTGGACTTTGTGGGGCGCAGACTTTCCCTGCACGCATTCCTCTTTCCAACCTGAATTACAAACCGCACCTTTATCTAGGTGAAATATGACCTTTCCGTGAGGAGGAGCAGGGCTCGTCTGAGTCCGCATATTCACGCTGCTTGAGATCCGGTGTTCCTGGGTTCGTAGCTAGTCCCTGGGTGCCATGGTTGCAGGGTTTCTGGATGTATATGCTTCCAATAATATCAACTCAAGATGGCGTGGTCTCCATGGCTGAGCCAGCTGCTCCGGGAGAGTTTTCAGCAGCAGTGGAGGCTGCCCGGTTAGGGGAGCCCGATCCAGCAGTCTCCAACAGTCCCCTTTCTCTGGGAGTCCTCTGCCTTTCCCGGCTGCAAACTGTCTCCCAGATGAATCTCCTCTGGCAATTCAGGCTGGATGTTACTCGTTTCAGCTGCTCACCCTATCTGCTCCGGGACAAGGCATGGGACACATCCGTCTATACCACCACCATTTTGTCTCTCCTGTTTCCTGTTATCTTTAATTAAAAATAAATGCAATTATTTTATTACCATTTCATCTGTAATATAATCCCATTTACTTAAAAATGTTTCTACTTATGCATCCATTTATTAATCTATATTATAACTTTACTGTTATAATATAAATATTATGTTATTTTGTAACCTGTCTCTCTGTGCCTTTTAAAATGTACAATAATGAAAGAAAAAAATTGGTGTCTGATGGATGAAAAAAAACTAATGCACCCAGGCAATTTATTGAATAGTAACGTGATTGTTTTACTATTTTTCCTTTATCCCTCATTTCAAGCAGGCGATCAACTTTGTCATTTTTTGCCTCCAGCATTTTTGTAAAGCCAACTTTGTAAAAATATTAACCCCCTGAAAGATTAGCATTAAGTATTTTATGTGAGTGAAGAGAAGTAAAAGATTTTGGGGGCAAGGAACAATGGAATTGAAATATGCTCAGATTGGGAACAGAAGAAAAGGGTCTGGGTTCTGTACTCCCCATGCAATATCTAAGAATGGAAGTAAGATCTTACTGGCATAGGTCATACAGGCTACCTAAAATTTCTCACACCCTGAGGCTGGGAACATGAGAATTTTAAAACAAAATTCAAATGACAGTTTATTACTTTCTAAATAAAAAATAAATTATAGTCTAAAAATAACTGAAAACATTATTATAAGTTTAGGTTCCACATGTCAGTTCTCCAAAGTCCTTAGTTTGTCATTACCAAGAAAGTAATGCATTAGCTAGTGAAAACATTGATAGGAATTGGTTTATCTTATGACCCTACCTCTATCCACTACCACTGGAAGAAAGTGTGGCTCTTAGAAAGTGGAATATCAAGACAAGAATATATTCTAGAAGAGAAGGGGACCAGGAGCATGAATCATTTTCCAAGCCAAGAAAAGGAAATATCTCTGAAATAAGGCAATCTGGATAACTAAAGAACGTTAAAAAAGGAAAGGAAGAGAAGATCCAAAATGGCAGTGGTGGAGTAGGTGGATGTTACACTCACTTCCTTCTAGGACCAAACTGAAATTACAAATAAAATATAGAACAATCAACCTGACAGATGTCTTATAACCAAGGATTTATAAAAGAAGCCACATTGAGACTGGTAGGAAGGGCATAGATATGAAAAGGGCTGGCCCACACCCATGTGTGGTGGTTGAAAATCCAGAGGGTTAAGTGCCATCAGCAGATGAGTGGATTAAAAAACTGTAGTACATCTACACAATGGAATACTACATTGCTGTAAAAAGGAAGGAACTCCTACCATTTGTAACAGTGTGGATGGACCTTGAAAGCGTTATGCTAAGTGAAATAAGTCAGTCAGAGAAAGATAAATATCACATGATCTTACTCATTTATGGAATATAATGAACAACATAAACTGATAAAAACAGATCAGAAGAAAAAGACAGAGAAGCATTGATCAGATGCTCAAACCTCAGAGGGAAGGTTGGGGAAGGTGGGGGTAAGGGGGAGAGATCAACCAAAGGACTTGTATGAATGCACATAAGCATAACCAATGTACACAGACACCAAGGGGGTGAGGTCATGAGCGAGGGAGGGGGTGGGGGCAATGGGAGGATAAGAACACATATGTAATACCTCAATCAATAAAGAAAGAACAAAAATGCAGAGGGTTTTCTCAGCTGCAAAGCCTCCCCCCCCCCCACCAAAAAAAAGCAAGGGATCTCAGCCCCACACTGGGATTCCCAGCCTAGAACACCAGATCTAGTAAGAGGAGCCTATATAACAGTGGTTCTCAACTCCTTTCACAGGAGTTGCCTAAGACCATCAGAAAACACATATATAATTACATATTGTTTTTATGATTAATCACTATGCTTTAATTATGTTCAATTTGTAACAATGAAATTGGGGGTCACAACAACATGAGGAACTGTATTAAAGGGTTACGGCATTAGGAAGGTTGAGAACCACTGCTATATAACACCTGGCTGTGAAAATCTGTAGGATTCTGTCCTCCAGGGAGAGACAGGAGTCAGCTAGAAGAAACCAGAAACCCTCTTAAAGGGACACTGCACAAATCTCATCCACAGCCACTCACCCTGGTCTCCAGCAGAGGGAAGACAGAGCAGCTGAAAGTCATGTAAGGAAAGACTGGGTTGTGTGGCTCTAGGGAAGGGACAGCCACCAGAGTTCCTGATCTGAATCCCTTTGCCATATCATACAGATGACACATTTCTGGGGTCTAGCACTCCCCTCCTTATGGCATCAGCCTGTGAAAATACCACAGCCCCCCTTCTGACTCCCTGTACCCTTATCCTGCCAGCTCATGCCCTCTAAAGAAGTCAGCTGCCTGGGCCCATGGTATAGATTCTGTGGAGAGCTCTTGAGGAAGACCAAGTGGACTCGGGGGCTGTCAGAAACTGAGTTGTGTGGTTCTGGGGTGTGGACCATTCCCAAAACCTACTCCCCACATTCCTGACTGGTGCTTTCTCAACAGAGGAACTAGTCCCTCCCAATTCATGGTGGCCTGGCCCTTCCAAGTTCACTTCCTGCAGAGGAAGCTGGCTGGGGCAAGCCTTGGCCTGCATTGTATACTTTCTTGGAGGGTTCTTGAGGAGGTTGTGGCAGCCTCAAGGAGAGACTGAGTTGTGTGGCTCTAGGGTAGGGGCTATTTTCCCTTGCATTCCTGGCCAGTGCCTTTGTTCTTGTGCAGAGTCCTCCCTTCACACCACCAAATCTTGGTGTGTTTGGACCCAATGAACTCTGCTGGCCTCTCCTTAATGACTCCCTGAAACCCTTCTCTACCACAAAGGTCTGCAGGCACCAGATAGTGGTGCTGGCCTTGGTGTACCTTGGGACTTTTGCTGAGTGGCCTGAGACTCAACACTGGGGCTAAGTTTGATCTGTACTAATCTGATGAATACCATTCATTCCTACCTGGTGATTCACTGAGAACCTACACCATGCAATTCATGTACCACCAGAGGCTCTATCAGTGACAAAGCCTAACAGGCATCTAGCAGGTGGAGGCAGATCTCAGATATGTGAGCCTTTTGCTGATTTGCACCTAGACTCAGTGCTGGTGAAAAAAGGTGTTGGCCCTAGCTGGTTGGCCCTAGCTGGTTTTGTCCCTCCTATGCAATCCCTTCTAGCCTGAAGTGTTTCTGTTGAGAAATCATCTGACAGCCTTATGGGAACACCCTTTTAGGTAACTCTTTCTATTTTGCTGCCTTTAAGATTATCTCTTTGTCTTTATCTTTGCCATTTTAATTATGATATGTCTTGGTGTGGGTCTCTTTGGGTTCATTTTGATTGGGACCTGTGCTTCCTAAGCTTTTTTGACATTTTCCTTCACCAGGGTAGGGAAGTTTATTTTATCATTATTTCTTCAAACAGGTTCTCTAGCTCTTGCTGGAAGGGTCCTGGGTTTGATTCCAGTCAAGGGCACATGCTCGGGCTGCAGGCTCTATCTCTTCTAGGGGGTGTGCAGGAGGCAGCCTATCAATGATTCTCTCTCATCATTGATGTTTCTATCTCCCTCCCTTTCCCTTCCTCTCTGAAATCAATAAAAATATTTAAGAAAGAGAAAAAAGGCCTTGGTGGGCAGCTTTGTCCCTCCTATGCATATCCCAGGCCCAGCAAAAGCAGTCACAAACTACAAATCACTTTGTACTTCCAAACAGGTATCCCAGAGTGGGTCACAGGTAGCACCTGACATTGACCTGAACTGGAGTCCCTCCCAAGAGGCCCCAGAACCAAAACAGCTGGTGGCAGGATTAATATCATATCAGAGCATAACCCAATTAGCTTCACAAACAACACATCCAAAGGAATATCTCCACAAGTACAAGACCCTACTGGGGCAAATTCTGCTTCATGGGGTTGGCCCCACACAGTAGCTTGTACAATATGGTCAAGGTAAATCCTCACTATCACCCACCCTGAGAGCCAATCTAACCCAATCTAACCCAACAACAATCAAGACTCAGTTACAGATGGCCGGCCAATGAAAAGATGCTCAATGTCACTAATTGTCAGAGAGATGCAAATTAAAATCACTATGAGATATCACCTTACACCTGTCAGAATGGCTATCATCAATAAATCAACAAGTGCTGACAAGGTTGTGGAGAAAAAGGAACCCTCATGCACTGTTGGTAGGAATGTAGATTGGTGCAATCACTATGGAAAACGTGATGGAGGATCTTCAAAAAATTAAAAATGGAACTGCCCTATGACCAGCAATTTCATTTCTGGATATTTATTCTAAGAAACACAAAACACGAATTCTAAAGAATACATGCACCCTATGTTCAATGCAATGTTATTTATAACCAGAGGCCCAGTGCACGAAATTCATGCACTTGGGGGGGGGGGTCCCTCAGTCTGGCCTGCACCCTCTCGCAGTCTGGGAAACCTCGAGGGATGCCGTCAGTCAGACATCCCTAGCGCTGCCACCACCAATGCACTCACCAGTCATCAGCCTGGCTTTTGGTTGAGTGCTGATCCCCTTGTTAAAGTGCAATGACCACAAGGGGACAGCTCCTGTGATGAGCATCTGCCCCCCTAATGGCCAGTGCACGTCATAGCGACCGATTGTTCCACTGTTTGGTCAATTTGCATATTAGCCTTTCATTATATAGGACTAGAGGCCTGGTGCACAAAAATTTGTGCACTTGGGGGGGGGGGCCCTCAGCCCGGCCTGTGCCCTCTATCAGTCTGGGACCACTCGGGGAATGACCACCTGCTGGCTTAGGCCCCCTCTCCAGGGAATTGGGCCTAAGCTGGCAGTCAGACATCCCTCTGGCAACCCAGGAGCCCTTGGGGGATGTCCACTTGCCAGCAGGGAGCAGGCCTAAGCTGCAGTCAGACATCCTTAGTGCTCCTGAGGAGGCGGGAGAGGCTCCCACCACAACCGCTGTACTGGCAGCCGGCAGCCTGGCTTGTGGCTGATCAGAGCTCCCCCTGTGGGAGCAACACTGACCACCAGGGGGCAGCTCCTGCATTGAGCATCTGCCCCCTGGTGGTCAGTGTGTGTCATAGTGACCAGTCATTCCCAGTCGTTCTGCTGTTAGGGTCAATTTGCATATTACCCTTTTATTATATAGGATAGAGGCCTGGTGCATGGGTGGGGGCAGCTGGTTTGCCCTGAAGGGTGTCCCGGATCAAGGTGGGGGTCCTGCTGGGGTGCCTGAACAGCCTGGGTGAGGGGCTGAGGGCTGTTTTCAGACTGGACACACCGCCTTCAGGGTGGGGGATTCCCACTGGGGTGCCTGGCCAGCCTGGGTGAGGGGCTGAAGGCCATTTTCAGGCTGGCCAAGCCCCCCAGCAGGGACCCTTACCCCATGAGGGTGTGGCCAGCCTGGGTGAGGGGCTGATGGCTGTTTTCAGACTGGCCACAGCCCCTTCAAGGTAGGGGTCCCCACTGGGGTTCCTGGCCAGCCTGGGTGAGGGGCTGATGGCTGTTTGAAGGCTGGCCAAGCCCCCCAGCCACCCAAGCTCCCAGTGGAGGCTGGCTGGAGCCCCCCCACAGTCCCTCCCGAAGCCTCTCCCTGGTCACCAGCCCCAAATGGCCCCAATCAGAACTGGGTGAGATGGCCCTGATTGGCCCAATTGCTAGCCAGGCGGAGAGACTTCATCTGTGCACAAATTCATGCACCGGGCCTCTAGTTCTTGTTATAAAATCACTAGGTAAAGCCCAGCCAGCATTGCTCAGTGGTTGAGCATCAACCTATGAACTAGGACAGTGGTTCTCAACCTTCCTAATGCTGCGACCCTTTAATACAGTTCCTCATGTTGTGGTGACCCCCGATTTCATTGTTACAAATTGAACATAACTAAAGCATAGCGATTAATCACAAAAACTATATGTAATTTTATGTGTTTTCAAATGGTCTTAGGCGACCCCTGCGAAAGGGTCGTTTGACCCCCAAAGGGGTTGCTACCCACAGGTTGAGAACCACTGAACTAGGAGGTCATGGTTCAATTCCTAGTCAGGGCCCATGCAGCCAATCAATGATTCTCTCTCATCACTGATTTTTCTATCTCTCTCTCTCTCTCTCTCTCTCCCTTCCTTTCTGAAATCAATAAAAAATACATTTTTAAAAAACCACTAGGTAAGGGAACCTCCTCATGCAGAATAGTCAGTTCATTATGCCCATTTTTCTGAGTATTTTCTGCAGATGCCACCATTAGCCCCCTCTAGCCCTTTCTTTGCGGTAAGGTAGACAAAAACCATAAGTGCAGAAAGTTACAAATACAATGATCTATTACTTAAATAAACTAAAGTTCTATAGATCTAAAGGAAATTCAAATGATTCTGTTTCACTTCTGAAATAAATAAATGATTGTTAGAGGTAAAACATGCAAAAGGTTCATATTTATATAGTGGCACACTTCAGTTAATTCAGTCAATTCTCAGACCAAGTTGACAATAGGTATTTTAAATGATCTGCATTGTACAAATATTATTTCTAAGTTCATACACTTCTATTTAAGCAGTTGAGATAAATTTCTTTGTTAAATTTTGCATTAATTCTCATAACTCATGCTAACTGACAAGCACAGACTATTTTAAATCGATATATTTATATTTCCTCACACAAAAGGCTGGAAACCAGAAATACATCAAGATAATTCAATGTAAGCTTATGCTTTCATTAATTCTGATCAATAATATTTAAGATAGCATTTTGTATAGTGGAGTGGACAATGGGTTTGGCCTCAGGAGACCTGAATATTTATCTAATTGCTCCTTGCCATCCCTCCTTCCTTTCCTCCATCCTTCCCTTCTTCTCTTATTCATTCCCTTCCTCCATTCCTCTTTTCCTTCTCCCTCCCCTCTCTTTTTCTGTCCCTTTCTTCCTCCCTTTCTCCCTCCTTTCTCTGTAAATATTCATTAATTACCCACCTACACAAGGTGTTATAAAGGTATATAAAAGGTACATAAAATCCATTTTATATACTCAAATGATATTTGAATTTGTAGAAAAATAATAGTGAAAGGGTGATGAAGAAATAACACTGGCTTTGAAATTTAAAAGCCCTATATAAAAATATAATTTTAATTGTTTGCTCATGATGTAAGTTTGTTCAAGTTACTAAACTTTGCTGAACCTCACTTTACTCATTAAAATAAAGTTAATTCATTAACATTTTACTTTATAAAAATGAATTTAATAATATCTGCCTGAAAGAATAGTTGTAAAAACTAAAATTGCAATATTTCTAAAACACCCAGAAAACTGTGCAATCATTTCTCTTCTTAAAAAAAAATTGTAGACTTAAAGTCAGAGAGATGGGTACAAATTCTGTTTCTGTCACAGATGTAACTCCCCAGATTCCAAAGCCTCCCTCAATGTAAGGACAGGATTGAATAAGCTGATCTTGAACAACTCTTCCACTTCTAAAATTTACTTTTATCTATTCCAGTGGAGAGAAACTTGAGATTTATGGCAGAAGAATTACTTAGGTAGATTAGAAAGATTAACTTGATGGCAGTAGGTTCATCAGGATGTGTGTAAAGTTAAAAGAAAAAGACAAAAATATGTTAGAAAATCTCTCTTCTCTCAGTATCACAAAACACCCACCAAAAGAGGCAGGACAAATCTATATGCATCCACCTATACAAGCAGGACCCACCTAAATCAGCAACACCTACCTATATAGTAAACACAGAACCTTTCATTGTTTCTTTTTTCTTTTTCTTTTTTCATGATTAAAGTTGTCTTTATCTTTAATTGTTATTTTTTACTGAATTTATTGGTGTGACATTGGTTAATAAAATTATATAGGTTTTAGGTATACAGTTCTACAACACATCATCTGTACACTGTATTGTGTAATCACCACCCCAAGTCAAGTCTCCTTACATCACCATTTACCCTCCCTTTAACTTCTTCTACCTCCCCCCACCTCTTTCCCTCTGGCAATCACCATACTTTTGTCTGTGTCCCTGAGTCTTTCTCTTTTGTTTCTTTCTTAATCCCTTCACCTTTCTCACCCAGCCCCTAAACCTCCCCTCTGCCAGCTGTCAGTCTGTTCTCTATATCCATGAGACTGTAGCCTCTTTGTTAGTTATGTTGTATTGTTCATTGGATTCCACATATAAGTGAAACCATATGGTACTTGCTTTCCTCTGACTGGCTTATTTCACTTAGCATAATGCTCTCCAGGCCCATCCATGCTATTGCAAAAGGTAAGATTTTCTTCTTTTTTCTGGCTGAATAGTATTCCATTGTGTAAATGTATCACAGCTTTTTTCATACACTCATCAAATTTTTCTTTTCTTTTTTATTGTTTAAAGTATTACATATGTCTCCTTTTTCTATGATTGATCTCCCCTCGGCCACTCCCACCCCCAAGGGCAAGCCCCCACCGCCCCATGGTGTGTGTCCATTGGTTATGCAAATATGCATACATACAAGTTCTTTGGTTGCTCTCTAACTCCCCCTCCCCAGCCTTCTCTCTGAGGTTGGATGGTCTGTTCAGTGCTACCTTGTCTCTGGATCTATTTTTGCTCATTAGTTTATGTTGATCATTATATCCCACATATGAGTGAGATCATGTGATATTTATCTTTCTCCCACTGGCTTATTTTGCTTAGCATAATGCCGGGGTCCAACCCCAGCAGGTCCAGGGGTCCCCAAAGGTGTGGATGGAGTCGGTGAAGAAGGAATGACATGGAGACAGCGTTCAGTTGATCAGCAGCCTAGCCAGGATCTCTAGCCAGGATCTCCAGCCAAGTTCTGGTCTGGATCTCCAGCGAAGTTCTGCTGTTTATTGTCTTGTTACATCCGTATTTATCCCAGTTGATTTTAATCCTGTCAATTTCTATTACAAAGGTTAGGGCATTTCTTATCTCCATTCCAGGGAGTAAAGATTATGTAGCTTAAGCATGATTGTTTGTAGTGATTAACTACCTGCCTAGCACTTAGTTAAGGAGTTTCATCCCCTCCCTGACTTCAGGGAAAAATTCCTACCTGGGGAAACAACCTTTCTAGGAGAGGCATCCCCTCCCTGACTTCAGGGAAAAATTCCTACCTGGGGAAACAACCTTTCTCGGAGAGGTGACCTTGGTTAAAACACACAGCGCTAAGGGGAGCAACCATATTAAGAACAGTATGCTATATACGCCAGGTCCCTTGAAACATATGCTGTGCAGATGTTTCTTTCTTGCAGCGACTGTGTCAAGCAGCAAGGATGGACCGGCTTCCGGCAAATTCCCCCTTTTTTATTTTTTAAATGATCACACATGCAAATCAGTGGCCACCTCTCAGATGGGCCATTTAAGTCTCAGAAGAAGAGTGGCAAGCAATGATAGTGAGCAGAGCTATAAACATAGAGGATGGAGCGCAGAAGGAGCCCCATTCCTGTAGAAGGTTGCCAGCCTCTTCAGTCAAGGGATTTCAGCTGTCCTCAAGTTGTTGGTTTGATTGTCTTTGTTGGTCTGGCTAGCAGGCGGCGTCACTGGCGACAGGCTTCCCGAAGCGTCAGCAAGTTGAAGGGCTGCATCAAAGGGTCCATCAGGGCCGTGGTTGATGGTGGTGTCGATGTCCGAGGAGGAGTAAGCTGTGCCCTCTGGATCCAGCTGATATGGAAATGGAGGGTAGTAGAAAAAGAAGAGAAAGCAAAAGAACTACAAGGCATGGAAGTGTTTAGAAAAAAGAGGGAGAAGAAAGGGAAGAAGGCAGCATCCTGACACAGCCCTTTCCTTCAGCTTCCCCTTTCCCTGTGGTCTCAGGTAGAAATGGGAAACAAGTCCTGTTGCAGTGAGAGGGCAGCTGCTGTTAGCCAGTCTCTGTCTTTACCTGGGTCCCGATCTGAGCTGGGCATGGGAAGCAGGAAGCAGCCATGGGGACAGGAGACCTTCCTCAGAAGGGGCGAGTGTTCAAGCCCCTGCACCATTGGGGAGGGGGGTCTGTGCCCCACCTTTGTTGCACCCCAAGTTTTCTCCTACTGGCCCCTGACTGTGCCTGTCTTAGGTTTCCCCACCCTGTGGAGTCTTACCTGTCGTTGACTACCAGCCATCTCTGGGC
This sequence comes from Myotis myotis, assembly GCF_014108235.1. Lineage (NCBI taxonomy): Eukaryota > Metazoa > Chordata > Mammalia > Chiroptera > Vespertilionidae > Myotis > Myotis myotis. The sequence continues at coordinate 123,421,135 of NW_023416313.1, forward strand.
CAAGTAGGGTGATGTGAGGTTCAGTTTTGTCTCCTTGATAGCCTATGTCTCTCTGGCCTCCATGCCCAGCAACTGCCTTGGTATTCCCTCGCCTGCTGGCTGGGCTCTGGCATTGATCATAGGGAACTCAGGTTTCTTCTCTAGAGAGGGCCCAGCTTACGCCATTGGGCCAGAGACAGATCCATGGTACCAGCCACCATGAGGCTTCAACCTCAGCATGAACAGAGAGCTCAGGCAACAGCTATGGGCAATTGGATTGTAAGAAGAGGGTCCCTCTTGGCACAAGGGTAAGAGGCGCCAATACAGGACAAAGGAGAGTCCTGGAACAGGGCTTTCTCAGCCCAGGATGTCAGGCTCTTGGCACAAGACAACTCCATGTATGGGGCATATACCAAACACCCCTAGTCACGGCATAAAAGGGAGGTGCCCTTCCTGGAACAGTAGGGTAGGGAGATTCTAGAAAACGCTGTGTTCAGGAAAGAAGGAGAAAGGCCAAAGAACCAGCAAACAAGTAGCTAGATTTTAAAAAAAGGAAAAAGGAAAGGAGATGTGGGGCAAAGCTGGGGCATGTGGAAAGACAAAACGGAGGCACATGTGATCCTCCCAATGGACAGATTGTTACAGCTCAGGGCTGCACATCTGCTGCAGACGGGCACTGGTCAGGTGTGCTATGATGAGGCAGAGATGGCAGGCGGTGAGACATAAGGTCGGACTAGACGGTCTGGAATCCACACAGGTGAGTCTGCGTCCTGTGGAAATATATAAGCATATCCTCTCCCCTGGGTTAAAAGTACATCAGGTCCCTTCCAGGCTCCTGTAAGCAAGTCTCTCCATTTGATGAGGGCTTTAGGTTTAGTTAGATCAGGGTTCCAATGCCTGTACATCGGGGAATTTCCCTCAGAATCTACATTTAGTATATTAATTACAAATTGAGCATGTTGTAGAACATGATGAGGAGAGGAATATTTAAACTCATTTTCTTGTAATTTTTTAATTTGTGTTTTTAAAGTTTGGTGAGTCCTTTCTACTATTGCTTGGCCTTGAGGATTGTAGGGTATTCCTGTAGTATGTGCGATGCCGAATGTAGAGCATAAGTTTTTAAAAGCTCTAGAGGTATAGGCAGGCCCATTGTCAGTTTTAAGTGCCCTTGGTATTGCTAGGTAGGAAAAGCATTGGAATAGATGTTGACTTACATCTTTAAAGGCTTCTCCTGTACGTGCAGAAGCAAGGATAACATGAGAAAAGGTATCAATACAAACATGCACATAGCAAAGTTTGCCAAAAGATGGGACATGAGTAATATCCATCTGCCATAAGTCACAGGGTCTAAGTCCTCTTGGATTAACTCCAGTAGCAGGGCTAGGAAAATGAGTAGGACAATGGCCGCAGTCACGCACAATACTTCGAGCAGCTTCTCTAGATATGCGATAATATAGACGGAGAGCAGAAGCATTTTGATGGTGAATGGCATGAGACCGCCGGGCTTCTTCTAGAGCTGTACAAACTACTGGGCGAGTTAGTAAATCCGCCTGATAATTTCCTTCGCTTAAGGGTCCTGGTAGGCAGGAATGAGCTCTAATATGTCCAATATAGAAAGCCTTTTCTCATTTGTGAATGCAAGTTTGTAGCTGAGTTAACAAAGAGAAAATGGCTGTTCTTCCTTGTGGGAGAGAGGCGGTCTCAATATGAGGAAATAATTTAACTATATATTGAGAGTCAGTGTACAAGTTAAAGGGAACCTGTTGCAATTGTTCAAAAGCATAAATGACTGCCAAAAGCTCTGTTCTCTGAGCTGATGTCTCTAGAGTTTGTTGAACATGGGTTATTGAGTCAATGATTGTTACTGCCCTACCATTAGAGGAACCATCTGTGAATACTAAGGAGGCAGGAGGTGATAATGGTTCTTTTGAACATTTAATAGGAAATATAAACGGATGTAGGGAGAGAAATTGCAATATAGGTGATCTTGGCAAATTATGTAAAATTTGTCCTGGGAAGTTACCTATAGCTATTTGCCACTCTTCTTCAAATTGTAATAGTGTGTCTAATTGTTCTCTTTTACAAGGTATTATTATCTCAGTAACTTCTCTTCCAAAGAGTTCGATACTGCGTCATCTACCTTTGATAATGAGAGTGGCCACTAGGGAGGGATAGGGTGGTACAATCTTCCTAGGAGTGACAGGTAAATGTATCCATTCTAATGGTCCTTCCTGCCACAAGCATCCTGTAGGAGTATATTTAGTGGCTAGAATAATTAAGGCCCAAGATTTGGAATAATCTAGATACTGTAGTTGCTGTTTATTGATGGCCTGTTCTATTTTTGCTATAGCCTTTTCTCCTTCTACAGTTAATTGTCGGGGAGACTTAGGGTTAGAATCTCCCTTTAAAATGTCAAATAGAGGTTTTAAGTCAAGAGTGGTTATTTTTAGATATGGCCTGACCCAGTTGATATCACCTAATAGTTTCTGATAATCATTCAATGTGTTTAAATGATCTTTTCTTAATTGTAGAGGCTGATGGGTGATAGTAGAGGTATGTAATATTCTGCCTAAGTATGAAAAAGAAGGTTCAGTCTGAATCTTTTCTGGGGCTATTTTTAGACCATGTTCTTCTAAAGCAAGGATGGTCTGAGTAAGAATTTCCTGTAAAGTAGCCCGATCTTTATGAGCTAGTAAAATATCATCCATATAATGAATAAGATATAGATCTGAAAATTTCTTTCTAATAACTTGCAATGCCTGATCTACAAACTTTTGACATAATGTAGGACTATTTTTCATCCCTTGTGGGAGAACCTTCCATTGGTATCTCTGATAAGGCTGTTTAAAGTTTTCTGATGGTATGCTGAATGCGAATCTTTGACAATTAGCTGGGTGAAGAGGTATAGTGAAAAAACAATCCTGTAAGTCAATAACAACAACACAATACTCCTGTGGAATTGCCACAGGGGAGGGCAATCCAGGTTGTAAGGAGCCCATATCTTCCATGGTGGCATTTATGGCTCTTAGATCTTGCAAAAGTCTCCACTTGCCTGATTTCTTTCTTATTACAAATATGGGTGTGTTCCAGGGAATATTTGATGGCTCTATATGTCCCTCTGCTAATTGCTGATCAATTAATTGTCGGGCTGCTGATATTTTCTCAGATGTTAAGGGCCATTGCTCAACCCATACTGGTTGTGACGATTTCCAGACTATGGGATCAGCAGTCCTAAGGGCAATGGCCCCAATTACAGATCCTGTCGAGGAGTGTGAGGTATTACTTTCCTTTCCTAATCCCTTTCCTGGATTAAATCTCGTGTCTAGCATCTGTGATGTTACTCTATCACTGGGGCTATATAATACAACTCCCATTTGAGACAAGATATCTCTTCCCCATAATGTAAAGGGGATAGTCGTAATTACATAGGGACAGACTGTTCCTGAATGTTGATCTTCATCAGCCCAAGTTAGAACCTGAGAACTCTTTTTTACATTAGATGCCTTGCCTAGTCCTACTAGGGAAGTGGAGGTGGTGTGCGTGGGCCATGAAGAGGGCCAATCCTTCCCTGCTATGCAGGAAACATCTGCTCCTGTATCCAATAGACCTTCAATTGGTTTTCCCTGAATTTGTAAAATTTTTGTAGGTCTAGTAGCATGGATTTCTTGTATCCAAAATGCTGCATCACTAGATCCAAAGCCTCCGGCCCCTCTAGCTTCCTGGGTAAAAGCTGTCCCTATTTTATGTATTGGTAACAGGATTAATTGGGCAATTCTCTGGTTGGGCTGAATCTGTATAGTTGTGGTGGGTGGGGAAAGTAAAATCTGTATTTCTCCTGTGTAGTCTGCATCAACAACTCCTGGGATGACTAAGATCCCCTGTAACGAGGTGGAGCTCCGTCCTAATATTAAACTTACGGTTCCCTCAGGCAGCGGCCCAGACACTCCTGTAGGAATGGCTGCTACTGGCGAGTCTGGGGTTAGTGCTGCATGGGTGGTTGAGTGGAGGTCCAATCCTGCACTGCCTGGGGTTGCCCTGAAGAGGTCACTGACTGATCAAAATTTGCAGAGGGGTTGAAGGTTGATGCCCCTATTATTGCAGGGGCCTGGGGCTGGCCCCTTCTCAAGTTTCCCAATTGAGGTGATGGGATATAACCTCCTTGGGAGCTATTTGTAGAGTTTAAAGGCCGACCATTTTTATGGTATCTTGATCTACATTCCTTTGCCCAATGGAATCCTTTCTGACATCGGGGACAAACGGTTTTTGGAGGATTAATATTATTCCCTAATGTATTTCCAGGCTGTCGAGGAGCTTGCCATCTGGCCTGAGTATTATTATTTTTATTTGGGCATTCTCTGCTAAAGTGCCCAGATAAGCCACAAGAGTAGCAGTTCATATTTCTTTATTACCTGTATTATTGCTGGCTTGTCCTATAGCCTGTACATATTGAGGGTATGTCTCCCCTTTGAGAGCTGCAGCTATAGCTACACCCTGTATAAATGCTGGACTTACATCAGCACACTGTTTTATAAAATCATTTATAGTTCCTGTTCTGAGAATCGGCCTTAATAAAGCCTGACAGGTATTATTAGCATTTTCAAAAGCCAGTTGTTTGATTAGGATATCGGCTGCCTCTTTGTTATTGATTACTCTCTTGACTGCCTGCATGAGGCGAGAAAGGAAATCCTGATATGGTTCCTCGACCTTCTGTTTAACCTCTGTAAGGGTGGTTGTTTTCCCTGCTGTATAAGGTAGGGATTTCCAGGCACTTACTGCACAACTGGTTACTTTGGTAAGTGCCTCTGTGGGCATATTCATTTGCTCCTGAGCCGTGTTAAAATCACCTTCTCCTAATATCATGTCTAGGGTTATTCCTTTTCTGGTTTTTTCACTAGTGGCTACAGCTTTCTTAGCAAGATCTTCATATTCAGTTTTCCATAATAAGTAATCGCCTCCTGAGAGACAGGATTTACAAACCTGTGACCAATCATAAGGAGTCATCCATTTACTGGCTAGGGTTTCTACCAAGGTTTGTGTGTAAGGAGCTAGAGGTCCATATTCAGAGCAGGCCAATTTTAATTCTTTAAGTACTTTGTAAGGTATAGGCTCCAAGGTGGGGTTTCTATTCCCACCAGACTCATTCTCATATGTAACTGGGAAGCAGAGTGAGAATTCAAGATCTCCATTAGCTTCAGCTTCTCTTATCGCCCTTTGAAATTTAGACATGGAGCTCATAGGAGCCACAGGACCTGGTTTAGGCTTCCTTTCTAATTTGGGGAGCCTGTTTTGAATGGGAGGGCCATTCTCCTCTCTACTGACTGGAAAGGACCAATGGTCATGTTTATGATATTTATTCTCCTCCCGATCAGTAGGCATAGCTAAATTGCTTTTAGATTGAGCTGAAGACAATGATGATGTATCCTCTCTGGGTGGAGCCGAGGGACTATTTAAATTTTGAGAAAGTTCAACCGTTTTTGCCTCTGGTGCCAAGGTGTCACAGATTGAATTCCAGAGGGAAAAGACATTTGGCGGGACCTTCTCAGATCCATGGTAGCTGTAATAGTTCTTTAATTGCTTTCCTACTTTAGTCCAAGTTTCTAAATTAACAGTTCCATCCTCAGGAAGCCATTGACATACGTCTTCTATAAAACTTTCTGTCTGACTGGGAGTAACCTTAACTCCTCTGCTAGCAAGCATATGCGTTAAAAGATTAATACAGAGTCTTTTTTCTTTAGACTCAGTATGACCCATCTTGTCAATCTAAGTTCTGTACTAACTACCCGCTTACCCTACTTATCCTCTATAGGGGGGGTCTGAAGCACCCTACGGTGCAGTCCTATCCGTCCCAAGTACGGGGGGACTTACCTAAGGGAACCCTGTTCGGGCGCCAGATGCCGGGGTCCAACCCCAGCAGGTCCAGCGGTCCCCAAAGGTGTGGATGGAGTCGGTGAAGAAGGAATGACATGGAGACAGCGTTCAGTTGATCAGCAGCCTAGCCAGGATCTCTAGCCAGGATCTCCAGCCAAGTTCTGGTCTGGATCTCCAGCGAAGTTCTGCGGTTTATTGTCTTGTTACAATCCGTATTTATCCCAGTTGATTTTAATCCTGTCAATTTCTATTACAAAGGTTAGGGCGTTCTTATCTCCATTCCAGGGAGTAAAGATTATGTAGCTTAAGCATGATTGTTTGTAGTGATTAACTACCCGCCTGGCACTTAGTTAAGGAGTTTCATCCCTCCCTGACTTCAGGGAAAAATTCCTACCTGGGGGAAACAAACCTTTCTCGGAGAGGTGACCTTGGTTAAAACACACAGCGCTAAGGGGAGCAAACATATTAAGAACAGTATGCTATATATGCCAGGTCCCTTGAAACATATGCTGTGCAGATGTTTCTTTCCTGCAGCGACTGTGTCAAGCAGCAAGGATGGACCGGCTTCCAGCAGCATAATGCTCTCCAATTCCATCGATGCTGTTTGCAAATGGTAAAAGTTCCTTCTTTTTTACTAGTAGCCCAGTGCATGAAATTCTTGCACATTAAAAGGGAACTGATTGCCCTAACCGGTTTGGC